>NC_138307.1:9320000-9852500 GCF_965601325.2 Salmo salar
AAATTATAAGGAAAAAACTTAGAACACTATCCAAACAAAAGCACAGAGACCCAAATAATGGTGAATTACGCCTTCATTACTGTGAGACTTTAAAACTCTATAAACGTACACTCAGAACCAAAAAAGCACAGTACAACAGCAAGCAGCTGACACTAATTGAGGAGTCCATAAACACAAACAACTTCTGGCAAAATTGGGAAAAACTAAAAAAATCTAAACAAGAGGAATTAGCGATACAAAATGGTGACATATGGACAACCCATTTTAAAACACTCTACAACACCGTTCAAATTGACAGAAACGCAGAACAACGCTAAATTCATGAGAAGTTGAATGGATTAGAAAAAGCTATAAAGGACAATCAAAATCCATTGGACTCCCCAATTACTGACCAGGAGCTCTATAAGAAACTTCAGGCTCTCAAATTTAAAAAAGCATGCGGACCTGATGGCATCCTAAATGAGATGCTCAAACTCACTAGTGCAAAATTTCAATTGGTTATATTAAAACTGTTTAATTTGATCCTGAGTGTAGGCTATTTCCCTGACATCTGGAATCAAGGACTCATAACCCCAATCTTTAAGAACGGAGACAAATTTGACCCTAACAATTACAGAGGCATTTGTGTGAACAGTAACCTGGGGAAGGTTTTCTGTAGTATCATCAATGTAAGAGTTCTAAACTTCCTTAATAAGCACAATGTCTTGAGTAAAAGCCAAATTGGATTAATACCAAAACATCGCACAACTGATCATATTTACACCTTACACACCCTGATAGATAAACATGTCCACCAAAATAATACCAAAATATACGCTTGCTTTATCGACTTGAAAAAAGCATTTGATTCTATTTGGCATATAGGACTGTTCTACATCGTTATTGAAAGTGGTGTAGGAGGTAAAACATATGACATAATTAAATCAATGGCAATACGTGCAGCATTAAAATTGGTAAGAAAAGAACAGAATTCTTTAACCAGGGGCGGGGCCTTCGTCAGGGTTGCAATCTGAGCCCTGCACTCTTCAATATTTACATCAACGAATTGGCCACTATTCTAGAAAAATCCTCAGCCCCTGGTGTTAGTCTCCACAATTCAGAAGTTAAATGCCTACTCTTCGCAGATGACCTATGCCTGCTGTCACCCACAGCACATGGCCTACAGCAGAGCCTGGACCTGCTAGAGCAGTACTGCCAGACCTGGGCCCTGGCAGTAAACCCCAAAAAGACAAAAATAATGATTTTCCAGAGAAGATCCAGATCTCAGGGAATTAGACCAAAGTTCTCAATTGGTACAAAATATATAGAGTACTGTACACACTACAATTAATTAGGTTTAAAAATAAGCTCAACTGGACACCTTAATGAGGCAGTGAATGAACTGAGAGAGAAAGCACGCAGGGCATTCTAAGCCGTTAAAAAGCAAATTCAAATTGAAATACCTATTAAAATTTGGCTAACTACTAATTGAATATGTCATTGAACCAATTGCACTTTATGGCAGCGAGGTGTGGGGTCCACTTGCAAAACAAGATTTCATCAAATGGGACAAACACCCCATTGAAACCCTACATGCAGAGTTCTGTAAGATTATCCTACGTGTCCAGAGGAAAAGTACAAACAATGCATGCAGGGCAGAATTAGGCCAATATCCACTAATAATAAAAACTCAAAAAAGAGAAATTAAGTTTTGGAAATATATAAAATATAGTGACCCTCTCTCATATCATTACCAAGCCCTGCAATGCCAAGAGCTGAGCAAAGAAAAGAGTCCCCTCATCCAGCTGGTCCTGGGGCTGAGTTCACAAACCTGTTCTACTAACACACTGAAGCCTCAGGACCAGAACCTCCAATCAATCAGAATAAACCAAATTACAACACAGTCAAAACAAAACGACATTGCTTATTGGGAAACACAAGCACAAACACAAAGCAAAATGCGGTGCTATCTGGCCCTAAATCGACAGTACACCATGGCTAAATATTTGACCATGGTTACTGATCAAAACCGTAGAAAAACCTTGACAAAGTACAGGCTCAGTGAGCACAGCCTTGCCATTGAGAAGGGTAGACACAGGAAAACCTGGCTCCCTGTAGAGGAAAGGCTGTGCAACCACTGCACAACAGCAGAACCTGAGACGGAGCTGCATTTCCTGACAAAATGTAAAAAATATAAAACAATTAGAGAGTGTCATTTCCACAAATTTGAAACCCTTATTCAAGGTTTCAAAGACCTCTCTGATGAGGATAGGCTACCCGTCCTGTTGGGGGAGGACGCAGAGAGCTGTGTGTTGGCAGCGCACTACATTGCTGCCTGCCATAAGTTGAGGGACAGTGTCTGACAGACCAATCAACCTGCACATGTACTCTACTGTATGGCTATTGTTATTGTTGAATGTATGGTTATTTTGACCCTTGGTTATTGTTGTTACTGTTGTCCCGTTGACAATTTTGATTCTCATTTTTATTTATTTTATATTGTAAATATCCAAAATAAGCTTTGGCAATATGTACATTGTTACGTCATGCCAATAAAGCGAATTGAATTGAATTGAATTGAATTGAGTGCGAGAGAGAGAGAGAAAATTAGAGCAAGAGAGAGAGAGAAAGTGAGAGAGAGAGAGAAAATGACAAATGTCAAATGAAAAACATAAGCAGCAAAACAACCCAGAGCTACGATATGAATACTTTGAAACTCTGAAACAGTATAAACAAACACTGAAATGCAAGAAATTGAATTATACCAACAAGACACTTGATGAAATTGAAAACGTAATTGACCAAAATCAGTTCTGGGACATGTGGAACAATTTAAGCACAACAAAGCCACAATAATTAGCCATACAAGATGTAGGAATTTGGAAAACTTATTATGATAATTGATACAAAAACATCCCACAAAAAGACTTACAACAGAACCAATTAGAAATTAAAGAACAATTGAACATCCTTGAATCAGTCATTAAAAACAACCAAAATCCATTAAATTACCCAATAACCCAACAAGAACTAAATGAAAAGCTCAAATCTATTAAATCAAAGAAGGCTTGTGGTCTAGACAACATCAGAAATGAAATGCTGAAAAACAGCACACCTGAGTTGCAAAATGCTGTGCTTAAATTGTTCAACATGGTTTTAACTTCTGGCTGCTTCCCTGATGTCTGGAACCAGGGGCTCATCTCCCCTATCCACAAAAGTGGAGACAAATCAGACCCCAATAATTACAGGGGAATTTGCGTAAACAGTAACTTGGGAAAGGTTTTCTGTAGCATTTTGAATTCAAGAATTCAAACCATTCTTCAAGAAAAAATGTAATAAGTAAATGTCAAATTGGCTTTCTCCCTAACCATCGCACTACTGACCTTAGACACACAAATTAATAAACACGTCCACCAAAAAAAAGAGGGCAAAATCTTTGCTTGCTTTATTGACTTTAAAAAAGCATTTGATTCTATTTGGCACGAAGGGCTATTCTACAAAATTCTACAAAGTGGGCTTGGTGGTAAGGTGTATGACTTAATAAAATGTATGTACACAGAAAACAAATGTGCAATAAAAATCCAAAACCAAAGAACAAAATTATTTTCACAATGTCGAGGTGTGAAACAAGGCTGCAGTGTGAGTCCAAACCTTTTCAACATTTATATCAATGAATTAGCAGACATGTCGGACTATTCTCCAGCCCCAGGACTCACACTATTTGACACAGAGGTGAAATACCTGCTATATGTTGATGACTTGGTACTTCTATCACCAACCAAAGAAGGTCTTCAACAGAACATTAATATTCTAGAGCAATATTGCCATAATTGGGCCCTGGCAGTAAATTTCCAAAAAACGAAAATCATGATTTTCTAACAAAAAAAACTGATGTCAGAAATACAAATATAAATTCACCCTGAACAACACCATCATTGAACACACTAAAAATTACACCTACCTTGGTCTGACCATATCTGCATCGGGAAACTTTAATATGACAGTGAATGCACTCAAAGGAAAAGCCTGCAGAGCATTGTATGCAATAAAAATGAAATTATTTAAAATCAACATCCCAATTAGAATTTGGACCAAAATATTTGACAGTGTAATCCTACCAATTGCTCTTTACGGAAGTGAGGTTTGGGGGCCACTCAATAAACTGGTTTTTAAAATGTGGGACAAACATCCAATTGAAGCCCTACATGCAGAATTCTGTTGGAAAATCCTACAAGTCCAGAGAAATACACCAACTAATGCATGTAGGGCAGAATTGGGCCGCTTTCCAGTAATAATGAAAATACAGAAAAGATCATAAAAAGTTTGGCTACATCTAAATTCAAGTCCAAATTCAAGTCTGCAATTTAAAGCACTTCAAACCCAAGAGCTGAGCCCAGAAACGAGCCCTCTCAGTCAGCTGGTGTTGGACCTCACCCACCAAGCTGACACCAGCACTGCTTCAAAAGAAAGAATTCAAATAAACAAAATCATGAACCAATCAAAGGACTCATATTTACAACATTGGAAAAATGAAACAAAATCCCAAAGCCGACTAAATTGCTATCTGACCCTAAACAGAGAATATGAATTGGCTGATTATCTCTACTCTGTCAGAGATACGAAGCAGAGACAGATCCTTACCAAGTACAGGCTGAGTGACCACCGATTGGCAATAGAAACCGGCAGACATAAAAAGACATGGCTACCCAAAGAGGAGCGTGTATGTGGTCACTGCACGACAGGGGAGGTAGAGACAGAGATGCACTTTCTCCTTTACTGTGATAAATATTCCTCCCAAAGAGATTCCTTATTCACAGAAATGACTACATTTATTCCAAATTTGAACTTATTAAACCCAGAGGAAAAAGTAAAAATACTCATGGGCGAAGGAGCAATGGCTCCTCTTGCAGCCAAATATGTATTTGCCTGCCATAGCCTGAGGGACACTGAATAATAACATCTGCATAGTAAGCAGTAACTTACTTATTATTACTATTATTATTGTTGTTTATCATTCCAAATAGTAGTGGTATGAGTGGTAATGGTAATGATAATGATAGCAGTTTAGTGATGGTGGTGGTAGTGGTAGTGGTAATGATGATAGTAGTTGTAGTACCTATGTAATGGTGAAGATGACCGTTATTTAGTTATAAGTTAGTTATAGATTCATTTTCCATATTTATATTTTTATATTTATTACATTCTACTATTTTACTATTATTTTACTACTATTTTATTGTTATTATTATTATATTTAATTTTGTATTATTATTTACTGCCATTTTATACTATTATTTGTTATTGTATTACAATGTATATTGTATACATTGTTTCTTTGGCAATATTGACACAATGTTTTTCATGCTTGAATTTGAAATTTGAATTTGAAAAATTTGAGAGAGAAAGAGAGAGAAAGTGAGAGAGAGAGGAAGAGAGAGAGAGGGAAAGTGAGAGAGAGAAAGTGAGAGAGAGAGAGGAAGAGAGGGAGAGAGAGAGAGAGAAAGAGAAAGTGAGAGAGAGAGAGAGAGAGAGAAAGTGAGAGAGAGAGAAAGTGAGAGAGTGAGAGAGAGAGAAAGTGAGAGAGAGTGAGAGAGAGAGAAAGTGTGAGAGAGAGTGAGAGAGAGAGAGTGAGAGAGAGAGAAAGTGAGAGAGAGAGAGTGAGAGAGAGAGAAAGTGTGAGAGCGAGTGAGAGAGAGAGAGAAAGTGAGAGAGAGAGAGAGAGAGAGAAAGTGAGGGAGAGAGAGAGAGAGAGTGAGAGAAAGTGTGAGAGAGAGAGAAAGTGTGAGAGAGAGAGAGAGAGAGAGAGAGAGAAAGTGAGAGAGAGAGAAAGTGAGAGAGAGAAAATGAGAGAGAGTGAGAGTGAGAGAGAGAGAGTGAGAGAGAGGGAGAGAAACAGGAAAATCAGGTTACACACGGACTGATCTTCCAGTGTGACACATTGAATAATGATACCAGTAGTGGTACGTGAGCTGGCTCCACCAAACTGTGACAGACCATCCACTGTCCCGCTTGACTGCTGCAACCACATCATTCATTACATAAAGTCCTAACACAGCTCCTAGGAGGTTGTAATGGGTGCGTGCAGGTGGCAGGGAAGTCAGGCGCAGGAGAGTGAACTTGGTATAAACGGAGCTGTTTATTGAATATACAAAAACTCCGAAAACCAAAACATACAAAATAAAATAAGAGGATGCAAAGCCCGTCGCACACCAGAACATAACTTACACCAATACATACAACCAACAATCACCGACAAGGACATGAGGGGAAACAGAGGGTTAAATACACAACATGTAATTGATGAGATTGTGACCAGGTGTGATGGAAGACAAGACAAAACCAATGGAAAATGAAAAATGGATCAGCGATGGCTAGAAGGTCGGTGATGTCGACCGCCAAACACCGCCCGAACAAGGAGAGGGACCGACTTCGGGCGGAAGTCGTGACAGAGGTAGAAACTTGGCATCCGTGATTGCACCAAATAGATTTGCTAGTAGCCAATTCCCACTCAAACCTCAACTCTGTTAGATGTCTGGCAAATCTGGCAACTCTTTCCCCTTCAGTAGTTTCCTTACCAGTACCAATAGATTGTGTACTGACCAAATCCAGCTGAAAGCCCCATTCACTGAATCCCCCCCCCCTGTCAGGCCAGACATTTCCTTACCTGGCATGATGGTCTTCTTGCACTCGTGGCACTTGGAGGAGTACTCGTTGGAGAAGCACTCGGTGCAGAGCAGCTGGTCGTCCTTGGTGGAGAAGGGCTTGGCCACCAGGGAACAGCTACACTTGAAGCAGTGGAAGCAGTCGTCATGCCAGTGGCGGTCCTTGTAGGACAGGTCCTGAAGAAGGAGGACGGGACAGAGGGTCAGGTTTATCTCCATTCACCTCGGTGCCTCCTCTCCTGGGACAATGGACATCGGCGTTTTGACTGAATCTAAGGCCCACCAGTCTGTTAAGATTACCACACACTGTGTTCTAGTGGTCTGCCATGGCAGTGACCTCAACTCAACTCCTATCTGCTGGAGGCGTGGTGACAATGGATGTGTGACAACATGTGCTTAATTAGCTACCAATTTAGATGAATGACTGAATAATGAGATGGGAGCAGGGGTGGCAATCACAGCTATGGGTTAGATAAACTGAAAGAGGCCTAGGGCGGATGACTGACTAGCTGCTACAGGGGACAGGGACATTCGGCACAGATGAGCCCCCCTCCAGGCCGATCCAGGGGGAAGTGACCGTCAGCTCATCTGTGACACTAATGACCATGTAAAGTGACACTAATTGCAGAAAACACACTTTGCCCTGTCAGAATGCGAACTGAAGCTACAAGTTTCACGTGTTATTAGTCGTATGTACAAGATGCACGTAGTATAGACTGGCCTACGAAATGCTTACTTGCAGGTTCCTTCATGCAACAACGATAAGAAATAATAAAAGATAAGAATATGAACATAAATTAAATGGCAGTAGAATAGAAGAAACGTTATATAAGTATAATACAGGAAGGCACAATGTATAGTTCAATATTCACACGTGCATTGTGGAAGGAGGGATCGGGGCGCAAGTGTTTAAATTGTGCAGTATTAAGCAGTCATAATGAGAGTCTGGTAGCTGCAGTTGTGATATGTGTGTAGCTTGGATGTAGGTGTGTGTGTGTGTGTGTGTGTGTGTGTGTGTGTGTGTGTGTGTGTGTGTGTGTGTGTGTGTGTGTGTGTGTGTGTGTGTGTGTGGTAAGATGCTGAGAGTCAGTGCATAGTGGTATGTCCTGTGTCCCTCTAGGCCAATGACTGTGCCTGGATCTGGATCTGGATCTGGATTTGGATCTGGGTTATTTGTGTTTTAATTCCATCGACTCCTGTTCTAATTCCAAGTTCTGTTTAACACCTGGGTCATAGAAATGAAGTGAATACTAATAGGAAGGAATACAACCTATCATGGAACAGCAAATGTGGGTACTGGTAAACTCTACACCACCACATTCAGGAAGTGGTCCACCTACCCTGCTGCTGCAGCCAATGGACATCTTGCACTCTTCACAGGTGTTAGAGTACAGGTTCTCATAGCACATCACACAGTAGGGGTTCTCTTCCCTGAGCACATACTTCCTCCCAAACAGGGACTCCTTGCAGTAATGGCAGTCAAAGCGTTCTGCCATTTTGGATCAAATCTCTCCCTTTGCTCTCTTGCCTGTAAAAGAGGACATAAACATTTAGAGTCACCCAGTTTCTTCAAGTAAAGATTGGTGAATCCTAACTTCCATGCATTGATGTCAATGGGAGACAGTGAAAATTTGACTTAAATTGAAGTTTTGCCCCTGACTGAAAAATTGGTTTCACTGTTATAGTGTTTTTATCTCTCCCTTTGCTCGTTGGAGTAGCACTCGGTGTGTGTGTATATATATATTTTTTTTAACTTTAGTTTATTTAGTAAATCTTTTCTTAACTACATTTTCTTAAAACAGCATTGCTGGTTAAGTTCTTGTAAGTAAGCATTTCACGGTAAGGTCTACCTACCCCTGTTGTATTCGGCGCACGCGACAAACAAAATTTGATTTGATTTTGATCAGCATGTGATGTATTTTAATAGTGGATTGGTCTCAATAACCATGAGACCAAAAGGTCATTGTAATGTAATGACGTAAGGCACTATAATGTACTAATGTAGCTGAAATAAAAGTATCTCTGTAGTTCAATCAACGGACCAAAATGAAAGTCACAGTGACAACTTTGAGAGTGAGGTCTGCTGTCGCATCAGCTGAGGATACATCTGTAGCGTAAGAGCTTCACATTTAAAGTGGTAGAATGTGGTAATCAGCCAGAAATGTAAATAGTTCCCACTGGGCACACACTGGTTCAATGAAATGACGTTGAACCAACATGGAATAGACGTTGAATTGACATCTATGCCCAGTGGGTTGCCTTAAATGCTTATTGTATCAATGAATACTTATTTAAATGCTAGGTGTACTCATACGGTTGAGTTTTATATCATGCATTTGGTCCAAAAATCCTAGCTGGTGTACAGTAAGAACAATACACAACAAGGTATGCCTATGCTAGTAAAATACAATGTGTAGCTCTGGGATACAGGGGAAAGATGACTCAAGCATCTAAAGATGGAGGAGAGAGAAGGGGTGGCATGCTGTGCCAAAGTCTGCTCTTGGCCCCGCAGATGTCCTCTGTCTCCCCATTAAGCGGCTGTCCTCTGTCTCCCCATTCAGCGGCTGTCCTCTGTCTCCCCATTCAGCAGCTGTCCTCTGTCTCCCCATTCAGCAGCTGTCCTCTGTCTCCCCATTCAGCAGCTGTCCTCTGTCTCCCCATTCAGCAGCTGTCCTCTGTCTCCCCATTCAGCAGCTGTCCTCTGTCTCCCCATTAAGCGGCTGTCCTCTGTCTCCCCATTCAGCAGCTGTCCTCTGTCTCCCCATTCAGCGGCTGTCCTCTGTCTCCCCATTCAGCAGCTGTCCTCTGTCTCCCCATTCAGCAGCTGTCCTCTGTCTCCCCATTCAGCAGCTGTCCTCTGTCTCCCCATTCAGCAGCTGTCCTCTGTCTCCCCATTCAGCGGCTGTCCTCTGTCTCCCCATTCAGCAGCTGTCCTCTGTCTCCCCATTCAGCAGCTGTCCTCTGTCTCCCCATTCAGCAGCTGTCCTCTGTCTCCCCATTCAGCGGCTGTCCTCTGTCTCCCCATTCAGCAGCTGTCCTCTGTCTCCCCATTCAGCAGCTGTCCTCTGTCTCCCCATTCAGCCCTGGCTAACCCCTGGTTATCCCTCTCATGATCCTATGTGGGGACAGGAGATCCGCAGTGAGTTCCACTGTGTCCCCCCTCCGTCCTGGACAGACAGCCAGACGCCTTGCAGAGATCATAGAGTTAGAATGAACTTTGAGGGGCCCGTCAAATTGCTGTGGTCCGGAGGACATTGGAGTAATTCTATTTCTATGGTGGCACCTTAATTGGAGAGGACGGGCTTGTGGTAATGACTGGGGCGGAATCAGTGGAATGGTATCAAACACATAAAACACAGGGTTTGACGCCATTCCATTTACTCCGTTCCAGTCGTTATCATGAGCAGCCTCCTGTGGTAGCCACCCAGTAGTCCACAACACAACACTGCAGAGGAGCAGAGGTATGTAGTGATGCATTACATTGCGTATCGCTTTCTTATAATAGGGAGCATTCATTCCACAGGTTGTTTCTGGCAGAGGTTTACGACAGGAGTGGATATTTCTAGGCCTCTCTCCCTCTGTGCCTCCCCTGTCTTCCTCCTCTCTCCGTTTTGGAATGGACCTGGATGATCCACGATCTCAGGATGACAAGATTAAGTATTTGGGGCAGCTGTTGGCAGGGGCAGGGAGGCGGTGAGCTGGCGTTGATGTCCATGACTCAATCAGAGGAGTTTAGAACAGAGCTACACACCTCCTCCTCCTCCCCCTTCTCCTCGTTCTCCTCCACACACACCACAACACTCAACATAACTCCTTCTCCTCCACACACACACCACAACACTCAACATAACTCCTTCTCCTCCACACACCACAACACTCAACATAACTCCTTCTCCTCCACACACACCACAACACTCAACATAACTCCTTCTCCTCCACACACACACCACAACACTCAACATAACTCCTTCTCCTCCACACACCACAACACTCAACATAACTCCTTCTCCTCCACACACCACAACACTCAACATAACTCCTTCTCCTCCACACACCACAACACTCAACATAACTCCTCTCCTCCCCCCCCCTCCACCCCCCCCACACACCACAACACTCAACATAACTCCTTCTCCTCCACACACCACAACACTCAACATAACTCCTTCTCCTCCCACACACCACAACACTCAACATAACTCCTTCTCCTCCACACACCACAACACTCAACATAACTCCTCCCTCCCCACCACACTCAACACTCCTTCTCCTCCACACACACCACAACACTCAACATAACTCCTTCTCCTCCACACACCCACAACACTCAACATAACTCCTTCTCCTCCACACACACCACAACACTCAACATAACTCCTTCTCCTCCCACACACCACCACCAACACCCCCCTCCCCCCCCACCACATAACTCCTCTCCTCCCCCCCCCTCCACCCCCCCCACACACCACAACACTCAACATAACTCCTTCTCCTCCACACACCACAACACTCAACATAACTCCTTCTCCTCCACACACCACAACACTCAACATAACTCCTTCTCCTCCACACACCACAACACTCAACATAACTCCTTCTCCTCCACACACACCACAACACTCAACATAACTCCTTCTCCTCCACACACACCACAACACTCAACATAACTCCTTCTCCTCCACACTCACCACAACACTCAACATAACTCCTTCTCCTCCACACTCACCACAACACTCAACATAACTCCTTCTCCTCCACACACCACAACACTCAACATAACTCCTTCTCCTCCACACACCACAACACTCAACGTAACTCCTTCTCCTCCACACACACCACAACACTCAACATAACTCCTTCTCCTCCACACACCACAACACTCAACATAACTCCTTCTCCTCCACACACACCACAACACTCAACGTAACTCGTTCATCTCCACAAATGGAATTGAGTGATTTTGTGATGAAGATTGAAGTTACCCCTGAACAGAGACATGCACTTCACAGATACTAAGTTCCACAGTAGTATTTACATTTATTTATGCTTGTTTTGCAGGTTCATTTTATCCGTCGAGGACAACTGAAGAACTTTGAAGTCTCAAGAAATAGACTAACTCAATCAAACCTGTGTTGCAGTCTTTATTCACCAGCACATTGACCCCCCTCCCCCCACCGTAGTCTAGATAAATCACAGAATCGTGTTGGGTGGCAGATGCAGATAGATCTCTGTCATGATGTGTAGATACTTCCAATTTTCAGAATAAGACATGAGTATAGTTGTGACACACTGTCACATGCAGTAGCCTATAACAATCCAAATCTAATTCCAGCTGACTTCCTGTCCCATTTCCCTACCACAACAAAGACCTCAATTCACCCATTCCTAAATCAGAGTCATGCTCAAAACCTTTGGCAAGCGTTAGTAGTAGTTCAGACCCTTTTACCACAGTACATGGATTCATACATTAAGACCAACGAGGTCTCATTTCCCCTCAATCTCCTGTCTAATTCAAGCTCTACAATGGATCACTATTATCATCGTTATACTGGTACAGACCAAACATTGGTCCCTGGACCACCTTCTGTTGCCTTAGCTCCTGTCTGCCATAATCTCATTGCAGGGCCATAGAGTCTTACAGGGCATACAAATTGTCATAACACTACCATGACACCATGGCTAATAAACGATCATGATGAGTGACTCCAGGGCCCCTACCATGGAGGGGCATCCCCACTCCAAAAAAAAGGGGCCCTTCAGACAACTGCCCAGCCCACCCAAACCTCCATCTCATTTCATCCAGCCACACTGCACTGATTCCTGCATTCAGCCACTCTTTGTTTTCAAAGACTACTCTTCAGCTTCCAGTCCATCTCGTACCACTTCACATCGTAGCAAGTCAAAGAATGTGCAAAAGGGCACCCATTCCAGGCCTGTTTGGAGGGTTGAGAGGTTGTGGCCTGATGTGGAAAGTCCTCTGCTTGTATTCTATCTATGCACTGCTATTGAATTACTCATTTGAAACTGTAGATAGCACTTTAAACTTTCAGAATCTGCCGGGGAGACCACTGCCAAGGCCCTCTGAAACGAACTGCCAAATAGACATTTTTAATCATACCCACTGTGCACAGACATCAAAAAAACATATATTCCATGTTGGTGCCACGTAATTTCTTCTAAATGACGTGGAAACAACGTTGATTCAACCCATGTGCCCAGTGGGTAGTTATTGATAGCAACTGACAGCTGTATTTATCAAAGTATTTGAAACTAATCTGAAACAAAATGTATCAAACAAACATCAACCACCTAATTCCAAAATAAAAGAATGAGAGGGTTAGCTCTGAAGCATCGCGACGTTTCACAAATCCAAAAAGCTAATTTGCTGCCAAAGAGAACAATCTCTAGCCTGAAAGCATCTGCAGCTCAGCCTCAGCCGTGTGAGCGGCTGCAAGTTAGCAAGTGAGATGGAGAGCAGTGGAACAGATAGAAGTCAACAAGCAGATGTCTAGAATAACCAAAGGAAGTGTACAAAAAAAATTAGACCAGTAGCCCAGTTACCAGAACAGTGGACCAGAGCCGGAGCAGAGAGAGAAGTGTCCTCCTACCTGTGAGTGCAGCAGCCTCAGCCTGTGTGTCCCTTGCTAGAGGAGTCAGAGCAGACAGAGAGTTGAGGTGGGCCGGACCACTTGATCTGAGGCTATAAATACAATGTAACTACGGAGCTACGCTGGAGCCAGAACTTTACATCTCCCCAACATCAGACAGACAGTGGCCTTTTTACGGCTTCACTGTATATTTGAGAGAGCGTACTGTCAACACAGATACATAGGCATGCACACACAAGCACACATACACCCACAAATGCAAATGATTATACCTCATCAACCATCCCTTTCCACACCGTGCACAATTATTATTACAAAAAAATGTTATAAGAATAAAATGGCTGCTACATAAAACGCAATAGGTCTAAAGAGAAATATAATGTTTCCAACAGATGACTATCAGTCAGCTCACTTCATCTCTGGAAAAAGGATTTGTGTTCCGCTCCTGTTACTCACACTCCGCTCAAAGAGAGGTTTGACATCCCCAATGGACACAGTGGCCCTGACCGACAGACTGGAGCAGGTTAACATGACCTCGAGAGGCCTCCTGTCGACCTGCGTCTAACATTCTTGAGGAGGACATTACAGATTATTCTTGGTTCCCGGAGAAAACAAAACCCACACGCAACAGGGCCATGTGAGTTCAGCAGGTCAGGGGAATCAGGTTGAGCTGAGGAGGATCTTCAACTCCAGTCCTGAAAGGCTACTGGATGTGAACAGGCTGATGTTCAAAGCCAGCCCAGTACTAACTTATTCAAATAGTCAAGGTCCAGATTGACTACCATGATGAGTTTATTAGTTGAACCAGATGATTTAGTGCCAGGGTAGAACCAAAGCCTTCACACACAAGGAGAGACAGTCTAGTTTCCAAAACAGGTGAGGGCTGATGATTTTGCATGATTATTTATGCTGATCATTTCCTATCACAGTAAACATCCTCTATTATCCTAAAGTTGTGAATAGCACAAGCAAGTGTTGATCTATTCAAAACCGGTGTCTGTTTCATTCCTGATGGATGATCATGAGATTACATAGTTTGCACATTTGCTATCCGTCAATTGCGAGCTAGAATCATCAATACCAGGCCCCTCTTGTGTCTCATCGCCAATCCCTTACTATCGCGTTATAATGTTACTCCTAAGGCCCATTGTCCAGCGGTAGCTGGTATAGCTAGGTAGGCAAGTGGATGGGATACTGTCTGATGGGAGGTGTAGAGTAGGGGGTGTAATACTGTCTGATGGGAGGTGTAGAGTAGGGAGGGTGTAATACTGTCTGATGGGAGGTGTAGAGTAGGGAGGGTGTGATACTGTCTGATGGGAGGTGTAGAGTAGGGAGGGTGTAATACTGTCTGATGGGAGGTGTAGAGTAGGGAGGGTGTAATACTGTCTGATGGGAGGTGTAGAGTAGGGAGGGTGTGATACTGTCTGATGGGAGGTGTAGAGTAGGGAGGGTGTAATACTGTCTGATGGGAGGTGTAGAGTAGGGAGGGTGTAATACTGTCTGATGGGAGGTGTAGAGTAGGAGGGTGTAATACTGTCTGATGGGAGGTGTAGAGTAGGGGGTGTGATACTGTCTGATGGGAGGTGTAGAGTAGGGAGGGTGTGATACTGTCTGATGGGAGGTGTAGAGTAGGGAGGGTGTAATACTGTCTGATGGGAGGTGTAGAGTAGGGAGGGTGTGATACTGTCTGATGGGAGGTGTAGAGTAGGGAGGGTCATACTGTCTGATGGGAGGTGTAGAGTAGGGAGGGTGTGATACTGTCTGATGGGAGGTGTAGAGTAGGGAGGGTGTGATACTGTCTGATGGGAGGTGTAGAGTAGGGGGTGTAATACTGTCTGATGGGAGGTGTAGAGTAGGGAGGGTGTGATACTGTCTGATGGGAGGTGTAGAGTAGGGGGTGTGATACTGTCTGATGGGAGGTGTAGAGTAGGGAGGGTGTGATACTGTCTGATGGGAGGTGTAGAGTAGGGAGGTGTAATACTGTCTGATGGGAGGTGTAGAGTAGGGGGGGTGTAATACTGTCTGATGGGAGGTGTAGAGTAGGGAGGGTGTAATACTGTCTGATGGGAGGTGTAGAGTAGGGAGGGTGTGATACTGTCTGATGGGAGGTGTAGAGTAGGGAGGGTGTGATACTGTCTGATGGGAGGTGTAGAGTAGGGGGGGTGTAATACTGTCTGATGGGAGGTGTAGAGTAGGGAGGGTGTAATACTGTCTGATGGGAGGTGTAGAGTAGGGAGGGTGTGATACTGTCTGATGGGAGGTGTAGAGTAGGGGGGGTGTAATACTGTCTGATGGGAGGTGTAGAGTAGGGAGGGTGTAATACTGTCTGATGGGAGGTGTAGAGTAGGGAGGGTGTGATACTGTCTGATGGGAGGTGTAGAGTAGGGAGGGTTTAATACTGTCTGATGGGAGGTGTAGAGTAGGGAGGGTGTAATACTGTCTGATGGGAGGTGTAGAGTAGGGGGTGTGATACTGTCTGATGGGAGGTGTAGAGTAGGGAGGGTGTAATACTGTCTGATGGGAGGTGTAGAGTAGGGAGGGTGTAATACTGTCTGATGGGAGGTGTAGAGTATGGAGGGTGTAATACTGTCTGAGGTGAGGTGTAGAGTAGGGAGGGTGTGATACTGTCTGATGGGAGGTGTAGAGTAGGGAGGGTGTAATACTGTCTGATGGGAGGTGTAGAGTAGGGAGGGTGTAATACTGTCTGATGGGAGGTGTAGAGTAGGGAGGGTGTAATACTGTCTGATGGGAGGTGTAGAGTAGGGGGGTGTAATACTGTCTGATGGGAGGTGTAGAGTAGGGAGGGTGTAATACTGTCTGATGGGAGGTGTAGAGTAGGGGGTGTGATACTGTCTGATGGTAGGTGTAGAGTAGGGGGTGTAATACTGTCTGATGGGAGGTGTAGAGTAGGGAGGGTGTAATACTGTCTGATGGGAGGTGTAGTGTAGGGAGGGTGTGATACTGTCTGATGGGAGGTGTAGAGTAGGGAGGGTGTGATACTGTCTGATGGGAGGTGTAGAGTAGGGAGGGTGTGATACTGTCTGATGGGAGGTGTAGAGTAGGGAGGGTGTGATACTGTCTGATGGGAGGTGTAGAGTAGGGAGGGTGTAATACTGTCTGATGGGAGGTGTAGAGTAGGGAGGGTGTGATACTGTCTGATGGGAGGTGTAGAGTAGGGGGTGTAATACTGTCTGATGGGAGGTGTAGAGTAGGGAGGGTGTAATACTGTCTGATGGGAGGTGTAGAGTAGGGAGGGTGTAATACTGTCTGATGGGAGGTGTAGAGTAGGGAGGTGTAATACTGTCTGATGGGAGGTGTAGAGTAGGGAGGGTGTAATACTGTCTGATGGGAGGTGTAGAGTAGGGAGGGTGTGATACTGTCTGATGGGAGGTGTACAGTAGGGAGGGTGTGATACTGTCTGATGGGAGATGTAGAGTAGGGGGTGTGATACTTTCTGATGGGAGGTGTAGAGTAGGGAGGGTGTAATACTGTCTGATGGGAGGTGTAGAGTAGGGAGGGTGTAATACTGTCTGATGGGAGGTGTAGAGTAGGGAGGGTGTCATACTGTCTGATAGGAGGTGTAGAGTAGGGAGGGTGTAATACTGTCTGATGGGAGGTGTAGAGTAGGGAGGTGTAATACTGTCTGATGGGAGGTGTAGAGTAGGGGGTGTAATACTGTCTGATGGGAGGTGTAGAGTAGGGAGGGTGTAATACTGTCTGATGGGAGGTGTAGAGTAGGGAGGGTGTCATACTGTCTGATGGGAGGTGTAGAGTAGGGAGGGTGTAATACTGTCTGATGGGAGGTGTAGAGTAGGGAGGGTGTAATACTGTCTGATGGGAGGTGTAGAGTAGGGGGTGTAATACTGTCTGATGGGAGGTGTAGAGTAGGGAGGGTGTAATACTGTCTGATGGGAGGTGTAGAGTAGGGAGGGTGTCATACTGTCTGATGGGAGGTGTAGAGTAGGGAGGGTGTAATACTGTCTGATGGGAGGTGTAGAGTAGGGAGGGTGTAATACTGTCTGATGGGAGGTGTAGAGTAGGGAGGGTGTGATACTGTCTGATGGGAGGTGTAGAGTAGGGAGGGTGTGATACTGTCTGATGGGAGGTGTAGAGTAGGGAGGGTGTAATACTGTCTGATGGGAGGTGTAGAGTAGGGAGGGTGTGATACTGTCTGATGGGAGGTGTAGAGTAGGGAGGGTGTAATACTGTCTGATGGGAGGTGTAGAGTAGGGAGGGTGTAATACTGTCTGATGGGAGGTGTAGAGTAGGGAGGGTGTGACTACTGTCTGATGGGAGGTGTAGAGTAGGGAGGGTGTAATACTGTCTGATGGGAGGTGTAGAGTAGGGAGGGTGTGATACTGTCTGATGGGAGGTGTAGAGTAGGGAGGGTGTAATACTGTCTGATGGGAGGTGTAGAGTAGGGAGGGTGTAATACTGTCTGATGGGAGGTGTAGAGTAGGGAGGGTGTAATACTGTCTGATGGGAGGTGTAGAGTAGGGAGGGTGTAATACTGTCTGATGGGAGGTGTAGAGTAGGGAGGGTGTGATACTGTCTGATGGGAGGTGTAGAGTAGGGGGGTGTGATACTGTCTGATGGGAGGTGTAGAGTAGGGAGGGTGTAATACTGTCTGATGGGAGGTGTAGAGTAGGGAGGGTGTAATACTGTCTGATGGGAGGTGTAGAGTAGGGAGGGTGTAATACTGTCTGATGGGAGGTGTAGAGTAGGGAGGGTGTGATACTGTCTGATGGGAGGTGTAGAGTAGGGAGGGTGTGATACTGTCTGATGGGAGGTGTAGAGTAGGGAGGGTGTGATACTGTCTGATCGGAGGTGTAGAGTAGGGAGGGTGTAATACTGTCTGATGGGAGGTGTAGAGTAGGGAGGGTGTGATACTGTCTGATGGGAGGTGTAGAGTAGGGAGGGTGTAATACTGTCTGATGGGAGGTGTAGAGTAGGGAGGGTGTGATACTGTCTGATGGGAGGTGTAGAGTAGGGAGGGTGTAATACTGTCTGATGGGAGGTGTAGAGTAGGGAGGGTGTAATACTGTCTGATGGGAGGTGTAGAGTAGGGATGGTGTAATACTGTCTGATGGGAGGTGTAGAGTAGGGAGGGTGTAATACTGTCTGATGGGAGGTGTAGAGTAGGGAGGGTGTGATACTGTCTGATGGGAGGTGTGGAGTAGGGAGGGTGTGATACTGTCTGATGGGAGGTGTAGAGTAGGGAGGGTGTAATACTGTCTGATGGGAGGTGTAGAGTAGGGAGGGTGTGATACTGTCTGATGGGAGGTGTAGAGTAGGGAGGGTGTGATACTGTCTGATGGGAGGTGTAGAGTAGGGAGGGTGTAATACTGTCTGATGGGAGGTGTAGAGTAGGGAGGGTGTAATACTGTCTGATGGGAGGTGTAGAGTAGGGAGGGTGTAATACTGTCTGATGGGAGGTGTAGAGTAGGGAGGGTGTAATACTGTCTGATGGGAGGTGTAGAGTAGGGAGGGTGTAATACTGTCTGATGGGAGGTGTAGAGTAGGGAGGGTGTGATACTGTCTGATGGGAGGTGTAGAGTAGGGAGGGTGTGATACTGTCTGATGGGAGGTGTAGAGTAGGGAGGGTGTAATACTGTCTGATGGGAGGTGTAGAGTAGGGAGGGTGTAATACTGTCTGATGGGAGGTGTAGAGTAGGGAGGGTGTAATACTGTCTGATGGGAGGTGTAGAGTAGGGAGGGTGTAATACTGTCTGATGGGAGGTGTAGAGTAGGGAGGGTGTAATACTGTCTGATGGGAGGTGTAGAGTAGGGAGGGTGTAATACTGTCTGATGGGAGGTGTAGAGTAGGGGGGTGTGATACTGTCTGATGGGAGGTGTAGAGTAGGGAGGGTGTAATACTGTCTGATGGGAGGTGTAGAGTAGGGAGGGTGTAATACTGTCTGATGGGAGGTGTAGAGTAGGGAGGGTGTAATACTGTCTGATGGGAGGTGTAGAGTAGGGAGGGTGTAATACTGTCTGATGGGAGGTGTAGAGTAGGGAGGGTGTAATACTGTCTGATGGGAGGTGTAGAGTAGGGAGGGTGTAATACTGTCTGATGGGAGGTGTAGAGTAGGGAGGGTGTAATACTGTCTGATGGGAGGTGTAGAGTAGGGAGGGTGTGATACTGTCTGATGGGAGGTGTAGAGTAGGGAGGGTGTGATACTGTCTGATGGGAGGTGTAGAGTAGGGAGGGTGTGATACTGTCTGATGGGAGGTGTAGAGTAGGGAGGGTGTAATACTGTCTGATGGGAGGTGTAGAGTAGGGAGGGTGTGATACTGTCTGATGGGAGGTGTAGAGTAGGGAGGGTGTCATACTGTCTGATGGGAGGTGTAGAGTAGGGAGGGTGTGATACTGTCTGATGGGAGGTGTAGAGTAGGGAGGGTGTGATACTGTCTGATGGGAGGTGTAGAGTAGGGAGGGTGTAATACTGTCTGATGGGAGGTGTAGAGTAGGGAGGGTGTGATACTGTCTGATGGGAGGTGTAGAGTAGGGAGGGTGTGATACTGTCTGATGGGAGGTGTAGAGTAGGGAGGGTGTGATACTGTCTGATGGGAGGTGTAGAGTAGGGAGGGTGTAATACTGTCTGATGGGAGGTGTAGAGTAGGGAGGGTGTAATACTGTCTGATGGGAGGTGTAGAGTAGGGAGGGTGTAATACTGTCTGATGGGAGGTGTAGAGTAGGGAGGGTGTGATACTGTCTGATGGGAGGTGTAGAGTAGGGAGGGTGTGATACTGTCTGATGGGAGGTGTAGAGTAGGGAGGGTGTAATACTGTCTGATGGGAGGTGTAGAGTAGGGAGGGTGTGATACTGTCTGATGGGAGGTGTAGAGTAGGGAGGGTGTGATACTGTCTGATGGGAGGTGTAGAGTAGGGGGGGTGTAATACTGTCTGATGGGAGGTGTAGAGTAGGGAGGGTGTAATACTGTCTGATGGGAGGTGTAGAGTAGGGAGGGTGTGATACTGTCTGATGGGAGGTGTAGAGTAGGGAGGGTTTAATACTGTCTGATGGGAGGTGTAGAGTAGGGAGGGTGTAATACTGTCTGATGGGAGGTGTAGAGTAGGGAGGGTGTGATACTGTCTGATGGGAGGTGTAGAGTAGGGAGGGTGTAATACTGTCTGATGGGAGGTGTAGAGTAGGGAGGGTGTAATACTGTCTGATGGGAGGTGTAGAGTAGGGAGGGTGTAATACTGTCTGATGGGAGGTGTAGAGTAGGGAGGGTGTGATACTGTCTGATGGGAGGTGTAGAGTAGGGAGGGTGTAATACTGTCTGATGGGAGGTGTAGAGTAGGGAGGGTGTAATACTGTCTGATGGGAGGTGTAGAGTAGGGAGGGTGTAATACTGTCTGATGGGAGGTGTAGAGTAGGGGGGTGTAATACTGTCTGATGGGAGGTGTAGAGTAGGGAGGGTGTAATACTGTCTGATGGGAGGTGTAGAGTAGGGGGTGTGATACTGTCTGATGGTAGGTGTAGAGTAGGGGGGTGTAATACTGTCTGATGGGAGGTGTAGAGTAGGGAGGGTGTAATACTGTCTGATGGGAGGTGTAGAGTAGGGAGGGTGTGATACTGTCTGATGGGAGGTGTAGAGTAAGGAGGGTGTGATACTGTCTGATGGGAGGTGTAGAGTAGGGAGGGTGTGATACTGTCTGATGGGAGGTGTAGAGTAGGGAGGGTGTGATACTGTCTGATGGGAGGTGTAGAGTAGGGAGGGTGTGATACTGTCTGATGGGAGGTGTAGAGTAGGGAGGGTGTGATACTGTCTGATGGGAGGTGTAGAGTAGGGGGTGTAATACTGTCTGATGGGAGGTGTAGAGTAGGGAGGGTGTAATACTGTCTGATGGGAGGTGTAGAGTAGGGAGGGTGTGATACTGTCTGATGGGAGGTGTAGAGTAGGGAGGGTGTGATACTGTCTGATGGGAGGTGTACAGTAGGGAGGGTGTGATACTGTCTGATGGGAGATGTAGAGTAGGGGGTGTGATACTTTCTGATGGGAGGTGTAGAGTAGGGAGGGTGTAATACTGTCTGATGGGAGGTGTAGAGTAGGGAGGGTGTAATACTGTCTGATGGGAGGTGTAGAGTAGGGAGGGTGTCATACTGTCTGATAAGAGGTGTAGAGTAGGGAGGGTGTAATACTGTCTGATGGGAGGTGTAGAGTAGGGAGGTGTAATACTGTCTGATGGGAGGTGTAGAGTAGGGGGTGTAATACTGTCTGATGGGAGGTGTAGAGTAGGGGGTGTAATACTGTCTGATGGGAGGTGTAGAGTAGGGAGGGTGTAATACTGTCTGATGGGAGGTGTAGAGTAGAGAGTTGTAATACTGTCTGATGGGAGGTGTAGAGTAGGGAGGGTGTAATACTGTCTGATGGGAGGTGTAGAGTAGGGAGGGTGTGATACTGTCTGATGGGAGGTGTAGAGTAGGGAGGGTGTAATACTGTCTGATGGGAGGTGTAGAGTAGGGAGGGTGTAATACTGTCTGATGGGAGGTGTAGAGTAGGGAGGGTGTAATACTGTCTGATGGGAGGTGTAGAGTAGGGAGGGTGTGATACTGTCTGATGGGAGGTGTAGAGTAGGGAGGGTGTAATACTGTCTGATGGGAGGTGTAGAGTAGGGAGGGTGTAATACTGTCTGATGGGAGGTGTAGAGTAGGGAGGGTGTCATACTGTCTGATGGGAGGTGTAGAGTAGGGAGGGTGTAATACTGTCTGATGGGAGGTGTAGAGTAGGGAGGTGTAATACTGTCTGATGGGAGGTGTAGAGTAGGGGGGTGTAATACTGTCTGATGGGAGGTGTAGAGTAGGGAGGGTGTAATACTGTCTGATGGGAGGTGTAGAGTAGGGAGGGTGTCATACTGTCTGATGGGAGGTGTAGAGTAGGGAGGGTGTAATACTGTCTGATGGGAGGTGTAGAGTAGGGGGTGTAATACTGTCTGATGGGAGGTGTAGAGTAGGGAGGGTGTGATACTGTCTGATGGGAGGTGTGGAGTAGGGAGGGTGTGATACTGTCTGATGGGAGGTGTAGAGTAGGGAGGGTGTAATACTGTCTGATGGGAGGTGTAGAGTAGGGAGGGTGTGATACTGTCTGATGGGAGTTGTAGAGTAGGGAGGGTGTAATACTGTCTGATGGGAGGTGTAGAGTAGGGAGGGTGTAATACTGTCTGATGGGAGGTGTAGAGTAGGGAGGGTGTGACTCTGTCTGATGGGAGGTGTAGAGTAGGGAGGGTGTCATACTGTCTGATGGGAGGTGTAGAGTAGGGGGTGTGATACTGTCTGATGGGAGGTGTAGAGTAGGGAGGGTGTAATACTGTCTGATGGGAGGTGTAGAGTAGGGAGGGTGTAATACTGTCTGATGGGAGGTGTAGAGTAGGGAGGGTGTAATACTGTCTGATGGGAGGTGTAGAGTAGGGAGGGTGTAATACTGTCTGATGGGAGGTGTAGAGTAGGGAGGGTGTGATACTGTCTGATGGGAGGTGTAGAGTAGGGGGTGTGATACTGTCTGATGGGAGGTGTAGAGTAGGGAGGGTGTAATACTGTCTGATGGGAGGTGTAGAGTAGGGAGGGTGTAATACTGTCTGATGGGAGGTGTAGAGTAGGGAGGGTGTAATACTGTCTGATTTGAGGTCTAGAGTAGGGAGGGTGTGATACTGTCTGATGGGAGGTGTAGAGTAGGGAGGGTGTGATACTGTCTGATGGGAGGTGTAGAGTAGGGAGGGTGTGATACTGTCTGATCGGAGGTGTAGAGTAGGGAGGGTGTAATACTGTCTGATGGGAGGTGTAGAGTAGGGAGGGTGTGTTACTGTCTGATGGGAGGTGTAGAGTAGGGAGGGTGTAATACTGTCTGATGGGAGGTGTAGAGTAGGGAGGGTGTGATACTGTCTGATGGGAGGTGTAGAGTAGGGAGGGTGTAATACTGTCTGATGGGAGGTGTAGAGTAGGGAGGGTGTAATACTGTCTGATGGGAGGTGTAGAGTAGGGATGGTGTAATACTGTCTGATGGGAGGTGTAGAGTAGGGAGGGTGTAATACTGTCTGATGGGAGGTGTAGAGTAGGGAGGGTGTGATACTGTCTGATGGGAGGTGTGGAGTAGGGAGGGTGTGATACTGTCTGATGGGAGGTGTAGAGTAGGGAGGGTGTAATACTGTCTGATGGGAGGTGTAGAGTAGGGAGGGTGTGATACTGTCTGATGGGAGGTGTAGAGTAGGGGGTGTGATACTGTCTGATGGGAGGTGTAGAGTAGGGAGGGTGTAATACTGTCTGATGGGAGGTGTAGAGTAGGGAGGGTGTAATACTGTCTGATGGGAGGTGTAGAGTAGGGAGGGTGTAATACTGTCTGATGGGAGGTGTAGAGTAGGGAGGGTGTAATACTGTCTGATGGGAGGTGTAGAGTAGGGAGGGTGTAATACTGTCTGATGGGAGGTGTAGAGTAGGGAGGGTGTGATACTGTCTGATGGGAGGTGTAGAGTAGGGGGTGTGATACTGTCTGATGGGAGGTGTAGAATAGGGAGGGTGTAATACTGTCTGATGGGAGGTGTAGAGTAGGGAGGGTGTAATACTGTCTGATGGGAGGTGTAGAGTAGGGAGGGTGTAATACTGTCTGATGGGAGGTGTAGAGTAGGGAGGGTGTAATACTGTCTGATGGGAGGTGTAGAGTAGGGAGGGTGTAATACTGTCTGATGGGAGGTGTAGAGTAGGGAGGGTGTAATACTGTCTGATGGGAGGTGTAGAGTAGGGGGTGTGATACTGTCTGATGGGAGGTGTAGAGTAGGGAGGGTGTAATACTGTCTGATGGGAGGTGTAGAGTAGGGAGGGTGTAATACTGTCTGATGGGAGGTGTAGAGTAGGGAGGGTGTAATACTGTCTGATCGGAGATGTAGAGTAGGGAGGGTGTAATACTGTCTGATGGGAGGTGTAGAGTAGGGAGGGTGTAATACTGTCTGATGGGAGGTGTAGAGTAGGGAGGGTGTAATACTGTCTGATGGGAGGTGTAGAGTAGGGAGGGTGTAATACTGTCTGATTTGAGGTCTAGAGTTGGGAGGGTGTGATACTGTCTGATGGGAGGTGTAGAGTAGGGAGGGTGTGATACTGTCTGATGGGAGGTGTAGAGTAGGGAGGGTGTGATACTGTCTGATCGGAGGTGTAGAGTAGGGAGGGTGTAATACTGTCTGATGGGAGGTGTAGAGTAGGGAGGGTGTGTTACTGTCTGATGGGAGGTGTAGAGTAGGGAGGGTGTAATACTGTCTGATGGGAGGTGTAGAGTAGGGAGGGTGTGATACTGTCTGATGGGAGGTGTAGAGTAGGGAGGGTGTAATACTGTCTGATGGGAGGTGTAGAGTAGGGAGGGTGTAATACTGTCTGATGGGAGGTGTAGAGTAGGGATGGTGTAATACTGTCTGATGGGAGGTGTAGAGTAGGGAGGGTGTAATACTGTCTGATGGGAGGTGTAGAGTAGGGAGGGTGTGATACTGTCTGATGGGAGGTGTGGAGTAGGGAGGGTGTGATACTGTCTGATGGGAGGTGTAGAGTAGGGAGGGTGTAATACTGTTTGATGGGAGGTGTAGATTAGGGAGGGTGTGATACTGTCTGATGGGAGGTGTAGAGTAGGGAGGGTGTAATACTGTCTGATGGGAGGTGTAGAGTAGGGAGGGTGTAATACTGTCTGATGGGAGGTGTAGAGTAGGGAGGGTGTGATACTGTCTGATGGGAGGTGTAGAGTAGGGGGTGTGATACTGTCTGATGGGAGGTGTAGAGTAGGGAGGGTGTAATACTGTCTGATGGGAGGTGTAGAGTAGGGAGGGTGTAATACTGTCTGATGGGAGGTGTAGAGTAGGGAGGGTGTAATACTGTCTGATGGGAGGTGTAGAGTAGGGAGGGTGTAATACTGTCTGATGGGAGGTGTAGAGTAGGGAGGGTGTAATACTGTCTGATGGGAGGTGTAGAGTAGGGAGGGTGTAATACTGTCTGATGGGAGGTGTAGAGTAGGGAGGGTGTGATACTGTCTGATGGGAGGTGTAGAGTAGGGAGGGTCTGATACTGTCTGATGGGAGGTGTAGAGTAGGGAGGGTGTAATACTGTCTGATGGGAGGTGTAGAGTAGGGAGGGTGTAATACTGTCTGATGGGAGGGTAGAGTAGGGAGGGTGTAATACTGTCTGATGGGAGGTGTAGAGTAGGGGGTGTAATACTGTCTGATGGGAGGTGTAGAGTAGGGAGGTGTAATACTTTCTGATGGGAGGTGTAGAGTAGGGAGGGTGTAATACTGTCTGATGGGAGGTGTAGAGTAGGGAGGGTGTAATACTGTCTGATGGGAGGTGTAGAGTAGGGAGGGTGTAATACTGTCTGATGGGAGGTGTAGAGTAGGGAGGGTGTAATACTGTCTGATGGGAGGTGTAGAGTAGGGAGGGTGTAATACTGTCTGATGGGAGGTGTAGAGTAGGGAGGGTGTCATACTGTCTGATGGGAGGTGTAGAGTAGGGAGGGTGTAATACTGTCTGATGGGAGGTGTAGAGTAGGGAGGGTGTCATACTGTCTGATGGGAGGTGTAGAGTAGGGAGGGTGTAAAACTGTCTGATGGGAGGTGTAGAGTAGGGGGTGTAATACTGTCTGATGGGAGGTGTAGAGTAGGGAGGGTGTAATACTGTCTGATGGGAGGTGTAGAGTAGGGAGGGTGTGATACTGTCTGATGGGAGGTGTAGAGTAGGGGGTGTGATACTGTCTGATGGGAGGTGTAGAGTAGGGAGGGTGTAATACTGTCTGATGGGAGGTGTAGAGTAGGGAGGGTGTAATACTGTCTGATGGGAGGTGTAGAGTAGGGAGGGTGTAATACTGTCTGATGGGAGGTGTAGAGTAGGGAGGGTGTAATACTGTCTGATGGGAGGTGTAGAGTAGGGAGGGTGTAATACTGTCTGATGGGAGGTGTAGAGTAGGGAGGGTGTAATACTGTCTGATGGGAGGTGTAGAGTAGGGAGGGTGTAATACTGTCTGATGGGAGGTGTAGAGTAGGGAGGGTGTAATACTGTCTGATGGGAGGTGTAGAGTAGGGAGGGTGTAATACTGTCTGATGGGAGGTGTAGAGTAGGGGGTGTGATACTGTCTGATGGGAGGTGTAGAGTAGGGAGGGTGTAATACTCTCTGATGGGAGGTGTAGAGTAGGGAGGGTGTAATACTGTCTGATGGGAGGTGTAGAGTATGGAGGGTGTAATACTGTCTGAGGTGAGGTGTAGAGTAGGGAGGGTGTGATACTGTCTGATGGGAGGTGTAGAGTAGGGAGGGTGTGATACTGTCTGATGGGAGGTGTAGAGTAGGGAGGGTGTAATACTGTCTGATGGGAGGTGTAGAGTAGGGAGGGTGTAATACTGTCTGATGGGAGGTGTAGAGTAGGGAGGGTGTAATACTGTCTGATGGGAGGTGTAGAGTAGGGGGTGTAATACTGTCTGATGGGAGGTGTAGAGTAGGGAGGGTGTAATACTGTCTGATGGGAGGTGTAGAGTAGGGGGTGTGATACTGTCTGATGGTAGGTGTAGAGTAGGGGGTGTAATACTGTCTGATGGGAGGTGTAGAGTAGGGAGGTTGTAATACTGTCTGATGGGAGGTGTAGTGTAGGGAGGGTGTGATACTGTCTGATGGGAGGTGTAGAGTAAGGAGGGTGTGATACTGTCTGATGGGAGGTGTAGAGTAAGGAGGGTGTGATACTGTCTGATGGGAGGTGTAGAGTAGGGAGGGTGTGATACTGTCTGATGGGAGGTGTAGAGTAGGGAGGGTGTGATACTGTCTGATGGGAGGTGTAGAGTAGGGAGGGTGTGATACTGTCTGATGGGAGGTGTAGAGTAGGGGGTGTAATACTGTCTGATGGGAGGTGTAGAGTAGGGAGGGTGTAATACTGTCTGATGGGAGGTGTAGAGTAGGGAGGGTGTGATACTGTCTGATGGGAGGTGTAGAGTAGGGAGGGTGTGATACTGTCTGATGGGAGGTGTACAGTAGGGAGGGTGTGATACTGTCTGATGGGAGATGTAGAGTAGGGGGTGTGATACTTTCTGATGGGAGGTGTAGAGTAGGGAGGGTGTAATACTGTCTGATGGGAGGTGTAGAGTAGGGAGGGTGTAATACTGTCTGATGGGAGGTGTAGAGTAGGGAGGGTGTCATACTGTCTGATAAGAGGTGTAGAGTAGGGAGGGTGTAATACTGTCTGATGGGAGGTGTAGAGTAGGGAGGTGTAATACTGTCTGATGGGAGGTGTAGAGTAGGGGGTGTAATACTGTCTGATGGGAGGTGTAGAGTAGGGGGTGTAATACTGTCTGATGGGAGGTGTAGAGTAGGGAGGGTGTGATACTGTCTGATGGGAGGTGTAGAGTAGGGAGGTGTAATACTGTCTGATGGGAGGTGTAGAGTAGGGGGTGTAATACTGTCTGATGGGAGGTGTAGAGTAGGGAGGGTGTAATACTGTCTGATGGGAGGTGTAGAGTAGGGAGGGTGTCATACTGTCTGATGGGAGGTGTAGAGTAGGGAGGGTGTAATACTGTCTGATGGGAGGTGTAGAGTAGGGGGTGTAATACTGTCTGATGGGAGGTGTAGAGTAGGGAGGGTGTGATACTGTCTGATGGGAGGTGTGGAGTAGGGAGGGTGTGATACTGTCTGATGGGAGGTGTAGAGTAGGGAGGGTGTAATACTGTCTGATGGGAGGTGTAGAGTAGGGAGGGTGTGATACTGTCTGATGGGAGTTGTAGAGTAGGGAGGGTGTAATACTGTCTGATGGGAGGTGTAGAGTAGGGAGGGTGTAATACTGTCTGATGGGAGGTGTAGAGTAGGGAGGGTGTGACTCTGTCTGATGGGAGGTGTAGAGTAGGGAGGGTGTCATATTGTCTGATGGGAGGTGTAGAGTAGGGGGTGTGATACTGTCTGATGGGAGGTGTAGAGTAGGGAGGGTGTAATACTGTCTGATGGGAGGTGTAGAGTAGGGAGGGTGTAATACTGTCTGATGGGAGGTGTAGAGTAGGGAGGGTGTAATACTGTCTGATGGGAGGTGTAGAGTAGGGAGGGTGTAATACTGTCTGATGGGAGGTGTAGAGTAGGGAGGGTGTGATACTGTCTGATGGGAGGTGTAGAGTAGGGGGTGTGATACTGTCTGATGGGAGGTGTAGAGTAGGGAGGGTGTAATACTGTCTGATGGGAGGTGTAGAGTAGGGAGGGTGTAATACTGTCTGATGGGAGGTGTAGAGTAGGGAGGGTGTAATACTGTCTGATTTGAGGTCTAGAGTAGGGAGGGTGTGATACTGTCTGATGGGAGGTGTAGAGTAGGGAGGGTGTGATACTGTCTGATGGGAGGTGTAGAGTAGGGAGGGTGTGATACTGTCTGATCGGAGGTGTAGAGTAGGGAGGGTGTAATACTGTCTGATGGGAGGTGTAGAGTAGGGAGGGTGTGTTACTGTCTGATGGGAGGTGTAGAGTAGGGAGGGTGTAATACTGTCTGATGGGAGGTGTAGAGTAGGGAGGGTGTGATACTGTCTGATGGGAGGTGTAGAGTAGGGAGGGTGTAATACTGTCTGATGGGAGGTGTAGAGTAGGGAGGGTGTAATACTGTCTGATGGGAGGTGTAGAGTAGGGATGGTGTAATACTGTCTGATGGGAGGTGTAGAGTAGGGAGGGTGTAATACTGTCTGATGGGAGGTGTAGAGTAGGGAGGGTGTGATACTGTCTGATGGGAGGTGTGGAGTAGGGAGGGTGTGATACTGTCTGATGGGAGGTGTAGAGTAGGGAGGGTGTAATACTGTCTGATGGGAGGTGTAGAGTAGGGAGGGTGTGATACTGTCTGATGGGAGGTGTAGAGTAGGGGGTGTGATACTGTCTGATGGGAGGTGTAGAGTAGGGAGGGTGTAATACTGTCTGATGGGAGGTGTAGAGTAGGGAGGGTGTAATACTGTCTGATGGGAGGTGTAGAGTAGGGAGGGTGTAATACTGTCTGATGGGAGGTGTAGAGTAGGGAGGGTGTAATACTGTCTGATGGGAGGTGTAGAGTAGGGAGGGTGTAATACTGTCTGATGGGAGGTGTAGAGTAGGGAGGGTGTGATACTGTCTGATGGGAGGTGTAGAGTAGGGGGTGTGATACTGTCTGATGGGAGGTGTAGAGTAGGGAGGGTGTAATACTGTCTGATGGGAGGTGTAGAGTAGGGAGGGTGTAATACTGTCTGATGGGAGGTGTAGAGTAGGGAGGGTGTAATACTGTCTGATGGGAGGTGTAGAGTAGGGAGGGTGTAATACTGTCTGATGGGAGGTGTAGAGTAGGGAGGGTGTAATACTGTCTGATGGGAGGTGTAGAGTAGGGAGGGTGTAATACTGTCTGATGGGAGGTGTAGAGTAGGGGGTGTGATACTGTCTGATGGGAGGTGTAGAGTAGGGAGGGTGTAATACTGTCTGATGGGAGGTGTAGAGTAGGGAGGGTGTAATACTGTCTGATGGGAGGTGTAGAGTAGGGAGGGTGTAATACTGTCTGATCGGAGATGTAGAGTAGGGAGGGTGTAATACTGTCTGATGGGAGGTGTAGAGTAGGGAGGGTGTAATACTGTCTGATGGGAGGTGTAGAGTAGGGAGGGTGTAATACTGTCTGATGGGAGGTGTAGAGTAGGGAGGGTGTAATACTGTCTGATTTGAGGTCTAGAGTAGGGAGGGTGTGATACTGTCTGATGGGAGGTGTAGAGTAGGGAGGGTGTGATACTGTCTGATGGGAGGTGTAGAGTAGGGAGGGTGTGATACTGTCTGATCGGAGGTGTAGAGTAGGGAGGGTGTAATACTGTCTGATGGGAGGTGTAGAGTAGGGAGGGTGTGTTACTGTCTGATGGGAGGTGTAGAGTAGGGAGGGTGTAATACTGTCTGATGGGAGGTGTAGAGTAGGGAGGGTGTGATACTGTCTGATGGGAGGTGTAGAGTAGGGAGGGTGTAATACTGTCTGATGGGAGGTGTAGAGTAGGGAGGGTGTAATACTGTCTGATGGGAGGTGTAGAGTAGGGATGGTGTAATACTGTCTGATGGGAGGTGTAGAGTAGGGAGGGTGTAATACTGTCTGATGGGAGGTGTAGAGTAGGGAGGGTGTGATACTGTCTGATGGGAGGTGTGGAGTAGGGAGGGTGTGATACTGTCTGATGGGAGGTGTAGAGTAGGGAGGGTGTAATACTGTTTGATGGGAGGTGTAGATTAGGGAGGGTGTGATACTGTCTGATGGGAGGTGTAGAGTAGGGAGGGTGTAATACTGTCTGATGGGAGGTGTAGAGTAGGGAGGGTGTAATACTGTCTGATGGGAGGTGTAGAGTAGGGAGGGTGTGATACTGTCTGATGGGAGGTGTAGAGTAGGGGGTGTGATACTGTCTGATGGGAGGTGTAGAGTAGGGAGGGTGTAATACTGTCTGATGGGAGGTGTAGAGTAGGGAGGGTGTAATACTGTCTGATGGGAGGTGTAGAGTAGGGAGGGTGTAATACTGTCTGATGGGAGGTGTAGAGTAGGGAGGGTGTGATACTGTCTGATGGGAGGTGTAGAGTAGGGAGGGTGTAATACTGTCTGATGGGAGGTGTAGAGTAGGGAGGGTGTAATACTGTCTGATGGGAGGTGTAGAGTAGGGAGGGTGTAATACTGTCTGATGGGAGGTGTAGAGTAGGGAGGGTGTAATACTGTCTGATGGGAGGTGTAGAGTAGGGAGGGTGTAATACTGTCTGATGGGAGGTGTAGAGTAGGGAGGGTGTAATACTGTCTGATGGGAGGTGTAGAGTAGGGAGGGTGTGATACTGTCTGATGGGAGGTGAAGAGTAGGGAGGGTGTAATACTGTCTGATGGGAGGTGTAGAGTAGGGAGGGTGTAATACTGTCTGATGGGAGGTGTAGAGTAGGGAGGGTGTCATACTGTCTGATGGGAGGTGTAGAGTAGGGAGGGTGTAAAACTGTCTGATGGGAGGTGTAGAGTAGGGGGTGTAATACTGTCTGATGGGAGGTGTAGAGTAGGGAGGGTGTAATACTGTCTGATGGGAGGTGTAGAGTAGGGAGGGTGTGATACTGTCTGATGGGAGGTGTAGAGTAGGGGGTGTGATACTGTCTGATGGGAGGTGTAGAGTAGGGAGGGTGTAATACTGTCTGATGGGAGGTGTAGAGTAGGGAGGGTGTAATACTGTCTGATGGGAGGTGTAGAGTAGGGAGGGTGTAATACTGTCTGATGGGAGGTGTAGAGTAGGGAGGGTGTAATACTGTCTGATGGGAGGTGTAGAGTAGGGAGGGTGTAATACTGTCTGATGGGAGGTGTAGAGTAGGGAGGGTGTAATACTGTCTGATGGGAGGTGTAGAGTAGGGAGGGTGTAATACTGTCTGATGGGAGGTGTAGAGTAGGGGGTGTGATACTGTCTGATGGGAGGTGTAGAGTAGGGAGGGTGTAATACTGTCTGATGGGAGGTGTAGAGTACGGAGGGTGTAATACTGTCTGATGGGAGGTGTAGAGTAGGGAGGGTGTAATACTGTCTGATGGGAGATGTAGAGTAGGGAGGGTGTAATACTCTCTGATGGGAGGTGTAGAATATGGGGTGTAATACTGTCTGATGGGAGGTGTAGAGTAGGGAGGGTGTAATACAGTCTGATGGGAGGTGTAGAGTAGGGGGTGTGATACTGTCTGATGGGAGGTGTAGAGTAGGGAGGGTGTAATACTGTCTGATGGGAGGTGTAGAGTAGGGAGGGTGTAATACTGTCTGATGGGAGGTGTAGAGTAGGGAGGGTGTAATACTGTCTGATCGGAGATGTAGAGTAGGGAGGGTGTAATACTGTCTGATGGGAGGTGTAGAGTAGGGAGGGTGTAATACTGTCTGATGGGAGGTGTAGAGTAGGGAGGGTGTAATACTGTCTGATGGGAGGTGTAGAGTAGGGAGGGTGTAATACTGTCTGATTTGAGGTCTAGAGTAGGGAGGGTGTGATACTGTCTGATGGGAGGTGTAGAGTAGGGAGGGTGTGATACTGTCTGATGGGAGGTGTAGAGTAGGGAGGGTGTGATACTGTCTGATCGGAGGTGTAGAGTAGGGAGGGTGTAATACTGTCTGATGGGAGGTGTAGAGTAGGGAGGGTGTGTTACTGTCTGATGGGAGGTGTAGAGTAGGGAGGGTGTAATACTGTCTGATGGGAGGTGTAGAGTAGGGAGGGTGTGATACTGTCTGATGGGAGGTGTAGAGTAGGGAGGGTGTAATACTGTCTGATGGGAGGTGTAGAGTAGGGAGGGTGTAATACTGTCTGATGGGAGGTGTAGAGTAGGGAGGGTGTAATACTGTTTGATGGGAGGTGTAGATTAGGGAGGGTGTGATACTGTCTGATGGGAGGTGTAGAGTAGGGAGGGTGTAATACTGTCTGATGGGAGGTGTAGAGTAGGGAGGGTGTAATACTGTCTGATGGGAGGTGTAGAGTAGGGAGGGTGTGATACTGTCTGATGGGAGGTGTAGAGTAGGGGGTGTGATACTGTCTGATGGGAGGTGTAGAGTAGGGAGGGTGTAATACTGTCTGATGGGAGGTGTAGAGTAGGGAGGGTGTAATACTGTCTGATGGGAGGTGTAGAGTAGGGAGGGTGTAATACTGTCTGATGGGAGGTGTAGAGAAGGGAGGGTGTAATACTGTCTGATGGGAGGTGTAGAGTAGGGAGGGTGTAATACTGTCTGATGGGAGGTGTAGAGTAGGGAGGGTGTAATACTGTCTGATGGGAGGTGTAGAGTAGGGAGGGTGTGATACTGTCTGATGGGAGGTGTAGAGTAGGGAGGGTGTAATACTGTCTGATGGGAGGTGTAGAGTAGGGAGGGTGTAATACTGTCTGATGGGAGGTGTAGAGTAGGGAGGGTGTAATACTGTCTGATGGGAGGTGTAGAGTAGGGAGGGTGTAATACTGTCTGATGGGAGGTGTAGAGTAGGGAGGGTGTAATACTGTCTGATGGGAGGTGTAGAGTAGGGAGGGTGTAATACTGTCTGATGGGAGGTGTAGAGTAGGGAGGGTGTGATACTGTCTGATGGGAGGTGAAGAGTAGGGAGGGTGTAATACTGTCTGATGGGAGGTGTAGAGTAGGGAGGGTGTAATACTGTCTGATGGGAGGTGTAGAGTAGGGAGGGTGTCATACTGTCTGATGGGAGGTGTAGAGTAGGGAGGGTGTAAAACTGTCTGATGGGAGGTGTAGAGTAGGGGGTGTAATACTGTCTGATGGGAGGTGTAGAGTAGGGAGGGTGTAATACTGTCTGATGGGAGGTGTAGAGTAGGGAGGGTGTGATACTGTCTGATGGGAGGTGTAGAGTAGGGGGTGTGATACTGTCTGATGGGAGGTGTAGAGTAGGGAGGGTGTAATACTGTCTGATGGGAGGTGTAGAGTAGGGAGGGTGTAATACTGTCTGATGGGAGGTGTAGAGTAGGGAGGGTGTAATACTGTCTGATGGGAGGTGTAGAGTAGGGAGGGTGTAATACTGTCTGATGGGAGGTGTAGAGTAGGGAGGGTGTAATACTGTCTGATGGGAGGTGTAGAGTAGGGAGGGTGTAATACTGTCTGATGGGAGGTGTAGAGTAGGGAGGGTGTAATACTGTCTGATGGGAGGTGTAGAGTAGGGGGTGTGATACTGTCTGATGGGAGGTGTAGAGTAGGGAGGGTGTAATACTCTCTGATGGGAGGTGTAGAGTAGGGAGGGTGTAATACTGTCTGATGGGAGGTGTAGAGTATGGAGGGTGTAATACTGTCTGAGGTGAGGTGTAGAGTAGGGAGGGTGTGATACTGTCTGATGGGAGGTGTAGAGTAGGGAGGGTGTGATACTGTCTGATGGGAGGTGTAGAGTAGGGAGGGTGTAATACTGTCTGATGGGAGGTGTAGAGTAGGGAGGGTGTAATACTGTCTGATGGGAGGTGTAGAGTAGGGAGGGTGTAATACTGTCTGATGGGAGGTGTAGAGTAGGGGGTGTAATACTGTCTGATGGGAGGTGTAGAGTAGGGAGGGTGTAATACTGTCTGATGGGAGGTGTAGAGTAGGGGGTGTGATACTGTCTGATGGTAGGTGTAGAGTAGGGGGTGTAATACTGTCTGATGGGAGGTGTAGAGTAGGGAGGTTGTAATACTGTCTGATGGGAGGTGTAGTGTAGGGAGGGTGTGATACTGTCTGATGGGAGGTGTAGAGTAAGGAGGGTGTGATACTGTCTGATGGGAGGTGTAGAGTAAGGAGGGTGTGATACTGTCTGATGGGAGGTGTAGAGTAGGGAGGGTGTGATACTGTCTGATGGGAGGTGTAGAGTAGGGAGGGTGTGATACTGTCTGATGGGAGGTGTAGAGTAGGGAGGGTGTGATACTGTCTGATGGGAGGTGTAGAGTAGGGGGTGTAATACTGTCTGATGGGAGGTGTAGAGTAGGGAGGGTGTAATACTGTCTGATGGGAGGTGTAGAGTAGGGAGGGTGTGATACTGTCTGATGGGAGGTGTAGAGTAGGGAGGGTGTGATACTGTCTGATGGGAGGTGTACAGTAGGGAGGGTGTGATACTGTCTGATGGGAGATGTAGAGTAGGGGGTGTGATACTTTCTGATGGGAGGTGTAGAGTAGGGAGGGTGTAATACTGTCTGATGGGAGGTGTAGAGTAGGGAGGGTGTAATACTGTCTGATGGGAGGTGTAGAGTAGGGAGGGTGTCATACTGTCTGATAAGAGGTGTAGAGTAGGGAGGGTGTAATACTGTCTGATGGGAGGTGTAGAGTAGGGAGGTGTAATACTGTCTGATGGGAGGTGTAGAGTAGGGGGTGTAATACTGTCTGATGGGAGGTGTAGAGTAGGGGGTGTAATACTGTCTGATGGGAGGTGTAGAGTAGGGAGGGTGTCATACTGTCTGATGGGAGGTGTAGAGTAGGGAGGGTGTAATACTGTCTGATGGGAGGTGTAGAGTAGGGAGGGTGTAATACTGTCTGATGGGAGGTGTAGAGTAGGGAGGTGTAATACTGTCTGATGGGAGGTGTAGAGTAGGGGGTGTAATACTGTCTGAATGGAAGTGTAGAGTAGGGAGGGTGTAATACTGTCTGATGGGAGGTGTAGAGTAGGGAGGGTGTAATACTGTCTGATGGGAGGTGTAGAGTAGGGAGGTGTAATACTGTCTGATGGGAGGTGTAGAGTAGGGGGTGTAATACTGTCTGAATGGAAGTGTAGAGTAGGGAGGGTGTAATACTGTCTGATGGGAGGTGTAGAGTAGGGAGGGTGTCATACTGTCTGATGGGAGGTGTAGAGTAGGGAGGGTGTAATACTGTCTGATGGGAGGTGTAGAGTAGGGGGTGTAATACTGTCTGATGGGAGGTGTAGAGTAGGGAGGGTGTGATACTGTCTGATGGGAGGTGTGGAGTAGGGAGGGTGTGATACTGTCTGATGGGAGGTGTAGAGTAGGGAGGGTGTAATACTGTCTGATGGGAGGTGTAGAGTAGGGAGGGTGTGATACTGTCTGATGGGAGTTGTAGAGTAGGGAGGGTGTAATACTGTCTGATGGGAGGTGTAGAGTAGGGAGGGTGTAATACTGTCTGATGGGAGGTGTAGAGTAGGGAGGGTGTGACTCTGTCTGATGGGAGGTGTAGAGTAGGGAGGGTGTCATACTGTCTGATGGGAGGTGTAGAGTAGGGGGTGTGATACTGTCTGATGGGAGGTGTAGAGTAGGGAGGGTGTAATACTGTCTGATGGGAGGTGTAGAGTAGGGAGGGTGTAATACTGTCTGATGGGAGGTGTAGAGTAGGGAGGGTGTAATACTGTCTGATGGGAGGTGTAGAGTAGGGAGGGTGTAATACTGTCTGATGGGAGGTGTAGAGTAGGGAGGGTGTGATACTGTCTGATGGGAGGTGTAGAGTAGGGGGTGTGATACTGTCTGATGGGAGGTGTAGAGTAGGGAGGGTGTAATACTGTCTGATGGGAGGTGTAGAGTAGGGAGGGTGTAATACTGTCTGATGGGAGGTGTAGAGTAGGGAGGGTGTAATACTGTCTGATTTGAGGTCTAGAGTAGGGAGGGTGTGATACTGTCTGATGGGAGGTGTAGAGTAGGGAGGGTGTGATACTGTCTGATGGGAGGTGTAGAGTAGGGAGGGTGTGATACTGTCTGATCGGAGGTGTAGAGTAGGGAGGGTGTAATACTGTCTGATGGGAGGTGTAGAGTAGGGAGGGTGTGTTACTGTCTGATGGGAGGTGTAGAGTAGGGAGGGTGTAATACTGTCTGATGGGAGGTGTAGAGTAGGGAGGGTGTGATACTGTCTGATGGGAGGTGTAGAGTAGGGAGGGTGTAATACTGTCTGATGGGAGGTGTAGAGTAGGGAGGGTGTAATACTGTCTGATGGGAGGTGTAGAGTAGGGATGGTGTAATACTGTCTGATGGGAGGTGTAGAGTAGGGAGGGTGTAATACTGTCTGATGGGAGGTGTAGAGTAGGGAGGGTGTGATACTGTCTGATGGGAGGTGTGGAGTAGGGAGGGTGTGTTACTGTCTGATGGGAGGTGTAGAGTAGGGAGGGTGTCATACTGTCTGATGGGAGGTGTAGAGTAGGGAGGGTGTAATACTGTCTGATGGGAGGTGTAGAGTAGGGAGGTGTAATACTGTCTGATGGGAGGTGTAGAGTAGGGGGTGTAATACTGTCTGATGGGAGGTGTAGAGTAGGGGGTGTAATACTGTCTGATGGGAGGTGTAGAGTAGGGAGGGTGTCATACTGTCTGATGGGAGGTGTAGAGTAGGGAGGGTGTAATACTGTCTGATGGGAGGTGTAGAGTAGGGAGGTGTAATACTGTCTGATGGGAGGTGTAGAGTAGGGGGTGTAATACTGTCTGATGGGAGGTGTAGAGTAGGGGGTGTAATACTGTCTGATGGGAGGTGTAGAGTAGGGAGGGTGTCATACTGTCTGATGGGAGGTGTAGAGTAGGGAGGGTGTAATACTGTCTGATGGGAGGTGTAGAGTAGGGAGGTGTAATACTGTCTGATGGGAGGTGTAGAGTAGGGGGTGTAATACTGTCTGATGGGAGATGTAGAGTAGGGAGGGTGTAATACTGTCTGATGGGAGGTGTAGAGTAGGGAGGTGTAATACTGTCTGATGGGAGGTGTAGAGTAGGGAGGGTGTCATACTGTCTGATGGGAGGTGTAGAGTAGGGAGGGTGTAATACTGTCTGATGGGAGGTGTAGAGTAGGGGGTGTAATACTGTCTGATGGGAGGTGTAGAGTAGGGAGGGTGTGATACTGTCTGATGGGAGGTGTGGAGTAGGGAGGGTGTGATACTGTCTGATGGGAGGTGTAGAGTAGGGAGGGTGTAATACTGTCTGATGGGAGGTGTAGAGTAGGGAGGGTGTGATACTGTCTGATGGGAGTTGTAGAGTAGGGAGGGTGTAATACTGTCTGATGGGAGGTGTAGAGTAGGGAGGGTGTAATACTGTCTGATGGGAGGTGTAGAGTAGGGAGGGTGTAATACTGTCTGATGGGAGGTGTAGAGTAGGGAGGGTGTAATACTGTCTGATGGGAGGTGTAGAGTAGGGAGGGTGTAATACTGTCTGATGGGAGGTGTAGAGTAGGGAGGGTGTAATACTGTCTGATGGGAGGTGTAGAGTAGGGAGGGTGTGACTCTGTCTGATGGGAGGTGTAGAGTAGGGAGGGTGTCATACTGTCTGATGGGAGGTGTAGAGTAGGGGGTGTGATACTGTCTGATGGGAGGTGTAGAGTAGGGAGGGTGTAATACTGTCTGATGGGAGGTGTAGAGTAGGGAGGGTGTAATACTGTCTGATGGGAGGTGTAGAGTAGGGAGGGTGTAATACTGTCTGATGGGAGGTGTAGAGTAGGGAGGGTGTAATACTGTCTGATGGGAGGTGTAGAGTAGGGAGGGTGTGATACTGTCTGATGGGAGGTGTAGAGTAGGGGGTGTGATACTGTCTGATGGGAGGTGTAGAGTAGGGAGGGTGTAATACTGTCTGATGGGAGGTGTAGAGTAGGGAGGGTGTAATACTGTCTGATGGGAGGTGTAGAGTAGGGAGGGTGTAATACTGTCTGATTTGAGGTCTAGAGTAGGGAGGGTGTGATACTGTCTGATGGGAGGTGTAGAGTAGGGAGGGTGTGATACTGTCTGATGGGAGGTGTAGAGTAGGGAGGGTGTGATACTGTCTGATCGGAGGTGTAGAGTAGGGAGGGTGTAATACTGTCTGATGGGAGGTGTAGAGTAGGGAGGGTGTGTTACTGTCTGATGGGAGGTGTAGAGTAGGGAGGGTGTAATACTGTCTGATGGGAGGTGTAGAGTAGGGAGGGTGTGATACTGTCTGATGGGAGGTGTAGAGTAGGGAGGGTGTAATACTGTCTGATGGGAGGTGTAGAGTAGGGAGGGTGTAATACTGTCTGATGGGAGGTGTAGAGTAGGGATGGTGTAATACTGTCTGATGGGAGGTGTAGAGTAGGGAGGGTGTAATACTGTCTGATGGGAGGTGTAGAGTAGGGAGGGTGTGATACTGTCTGATGGGAGGTGTGGAGTAGGGAGGGTGTGATACTGTCTGATGGGAGGTGTAGAGTAGGGAGGGTGTAATACTGTCTGATGGGAGGTGTAGAGTAGGGAGGGTGTGATACTGTCTGATGGGAGGTGTAGAGTAGGGGGTGTGATACTGTCTGATGGGAGGTGTAGAGTAGGGAGGGTGTAATACTGTCTGATGGGAGGTGTAGAGTAGGGAGGGTGTAATACTGTCTGATGGGAGGTGTAGAGTAGGGAGGGTGTAATACTGTCTGATGGGAGGTGTAGAGTAGGGAGGGTGTAATACTGTCTGATGGGAGGTGTAGAGTAGGGAGGGTGTAATACTGTCTGATGGGAGGTGTAGAGTAGGGAGGGTGTGATACTGTCTGATGGGAGGTGTAGAGTAGGGGGTGTGATACTGTCTGATGGGAGGTGTAGAGTAGGGAGGGTGTAATACTGTCTGATGGGAGGTGTAGAGTAGGGAGGGTGTAATACTGTCTGATGGGAGGTGTAGAGTAGGGAGGGTGTAATACTGTCTGATGGGAGGTGTAGAGTAGGGAGGGTGTAATACTGTCTGATGGGAGGTGTAGAGTAGGGAGGGTGTAATACTGTCTGATGGGAGGTGTAGAGTAGGGAGGGTGTAATACTGTCTGATGGGAGGTGTAGAGTAGGGGGTGTGATACTGTCTGATGGGAGGTGTAGAGTAGGGAGGGTGTAATACTGTCTGATGGGAGGTGTAGAGTAGGGAGGGTGTAATACTGTCTGATGGGAGGTGTAGAGTAGGGAGGGTGTAATACTGTCTGATCGGAGATGTAGAGTAGGGAGGGTGTAATACTGTCTGATGGGAGGTGTAGAGTAGGGAGGGTGTAATACTGTCTGATGGGAGGTGTAGAGTAGGGAGGGTGTAATACTGTCTGATGGGAGGTGTAGAGTAGGGAGGGTGTAATACTGTCTGATTTGAGGTCTAGAGTAGGGAGGGTGTGATACTGTCTGATGGGAGGTGTAGAGTAGGGAGGGTGTGATACTGTCTGATGGGAGGTGTAGAGTAGGGAGGGTGTGATACTGTCTGATCGGAGGTGTAGAGTAGGGAGGGTGTAATACTGTCTGATGGGAGGTGTAGAGTAGGGAGGGTGTGTTACTGTCTGATGGGAGGTGTAGAGTAGGGAGGGTGTAATACTGTCTGATGGGAGGTGTAGAGTAGGGAGGGTGTGATACTGTCTGATGGGAGGTGTAGAGTAGGGAGGGTGTAATACTGTCTGATGGGAGGTGTAGAGTAGGGAGGGTGTAATACTGTCTGATGGGAGGTGTAGAGTAGGGAGGGTGTAATACTGTCTGATGGGAGGTGTAGAGTAGGGAGGGTGTAATACTGTCTGATGGGAGGTGTAGAGTAGGGAGGGTGTGATACTGTCTGATGGGAGGTGTAGAGTAGGGAGGGTGTAATACTGTCTGATGGGAGGTGTAGAGTAGGGAGGGTGTAATACTGTCTGATGGGAGGTGTAGAGTAGGGAGGGTGTAATACTGTCTGATGGGAGGTGTAGAGTAGGGAGGGTGTAATACTGTCTGATGGGAGGTGTAGAGTAGGGAGGGTGTAATACTGTCTGATGGGAGGTGTAGAGTAGGGAGGGTGTAATACTGTCTGATGGGAGGTGTAGAGTAGGGAGGGTGTGATACTGTCTGATGGGAGGTGAAGAGTAGGGAGGGTGTAATACTGTCTGATGGGAGGTGTAGAGTAGGGAGGGTGTAATACTGTCTGATGGGAGGTGTAGAGTAGGGAGGGTGTCATACTGTCTGATGGGAGGTGTAGAGTAGGGAGGGTGTAAAACTGTCTGATGGGAGGTGTAGAGTAGGGGGTGTAATACTGTCTGATGGGAGGTGTAGAGTAGGGAGGGTGTAATACTGTCTGATGGGAGGTGTAGAGTAGGGAGGGTGTGATACTGTCTGATGGGAGGTGTAGAGTAGGGGGTGTGATACTGTCTGATGGGAGGTGTAGAGTAGGGAGGGTGTAATACTGTCTGATGGGAGGTGTAGAGTAGGGAGGGTGTAATACTGTCTGATGGGAGGTGTAGAGTAGGGAGGGTGTAATACTGTCTGATGGGAGGTGTAGAGTAGGGAGGGTGTAATACTGTCTGATGGGAGGTGTAGAGTAGGGAGGGTGTAATACTGTCTGATGGGAGGTGTAGAGTAGGGAGGGTGTAATACTGTCTGATGGGAGGTGTAGAGTAGGGAGGGTGTAATACTGTCTGATGGGAGGTGTAGAGTAGGGGGTGTGATACTGTCTGATGGGAGGTGTAGAGTAGGGAGGGTGTAATACTGTCTGATGGGAGGTGTAGAGTACGGAGGGTGTAATACTGTCTGATGGGAGGTGTAGAGTAGGGAGGGTGTAATACTGTCTGATGGGAGATGTAGAGTAGGGAGGGTGTAATACTCTCTGATGGGAGGTGTAGAATATGGGGTGTAATACTGTCTGATGGGAGGTGTAGAGTAGGGAGGGTGTAATACAGTCTGATGGGAGGTGTAGAGTAGGGAGGGTGTAATACTGTCTGATGGGAGGTGTAGAGTAGGGAGGGTGTAATACTGTCTGATGGGAGGTGTAGAGTAGGGAGGGTGTGATACTGTCTGATGGGAGGTGTAGAGTAGGGAGGGTGTGATACTGTCTGATGGGAGGTGTAGAGTATGGAGGGTGTAATACTGTCTGATGGGAGGTGTAGAGTAGGGAGGGTGTGACACTGTCTGATGGGAGGTGTAGAGTAGGGAGGGTGTGATACTGTCTGATGGGAGGTGTAGAGTAGGGGGTGTGATACTGTCTGATGGGAGGTGTAGAGTAGGGAGGGTGTGATACTGTCTGATGGGAGGTGTAGAGTAAGGGGTGTAATACTGTCTGATGGGAGGTGTAGAGTAGGGAGGGTGTAATACTGTCTGATGGGAGGTGTAGAGTAGGGAGGGTGTGATACTGTCTGATGGGAGGTGTAGAGTAGGGAGGGTGTAATACTGTCTGATGGGAGGTGTAGAGTAGGGAGGGTGTGACACTGTCTGATGGGAGGTGTAGAGTAGGGAGGGTGTGATACTGTCTGATGGGAGGTGTAGAGTAGGGAGGGTGTGATACTGTCTGATGGGAGGTGTAGAGTATGGGGTGTAATACTGTCTGATGGGAGGTGTAGAGTAGGGAGGGTGTAATACTGTCTGATGGGAGGTGTAGATTAGGGAGGGTGTAATACTGTCTGATGTGAGGTGTAGAGTAGGGAGGGTGTGATACTGTCTGATGGGAGGTGTAGAGTAGGGAGGGTGTGATACTGTCTGATGGGAGGTGTAGAGTAGGGAGGGTGTGATACTGTCTGATGGGAGGTGTAGAGTAGGGGGTGTGATACTGTCTGATGGGAGGTGTAGAGTGTAGAGAAGGTGAACGGAAAGGCTGGAGCAACAAACCGCCCTTGCTGTCTCTGCCTTGCCGGTTCCCCTCTTTCCACTGGGATTCTCTGCCTCTAACCCTTTTACAGAGGCTGAGTCACTGGCCTACTGGTGTTCTTCCATGCCGTCCATGGGAGGGGTGCGTCACTTGAGTGGGTTGAGTCACTGACGTGGTCTTCCTGTCTGGGTTGGCGCCCCCCCCCCCCCCCCCCCCCCTTGGGTTGTGCCATGGCGGAGATCGTTGTGGGCTATACTCGGCCTTGTCTTAGGACGGTAAGTTGGTGGTTGGAGACATCCCTCTAGTGGTGTGGGGGCTGTGCTTTGGCAAAGTGGGTGGGGTTATATCCTGCCTGTTTGGCCCTGTCCGGGGGTATCATCGGATGGGGCCACAGTGTCTTCTGATCCCTCCTGTCTCAGCCTCCAGTATTTATGCTGCAGTAGTTTATGTGTCGGGGGGCTAGGGTCAGTCTGTTACATCTGGAGTATTTCTCTTGTCTTATCCGGTGTCCTGTGTGTATTTAAATATGCTCTCTCTAATTCTCTCTTTCTCTCTTTCTGTCTTTCTCTCGGAGGACCTGAGCCCTAGGACCATGCCTCAGGACTACCTGGTATGATGACTCCTTGCTGTCCCCAGTCCACCTGGCCGTGCTGCTGCTCCAGTTTCAACTGTTCTGCCTGCGGCTATGGAACCCTGACCTGTTCACCGGACGTGCTTGTTGCACCCTCGACAACTACTATGATTATTATTATTTGACCATGCTGGTCATTTATGAACATTTTAACATTTTAACATTTTGACCATGTTCTGTTATAATATCCACCCTGCACAGCCAGAAGAGGACTGGCCACCCCTCATAGCCTGGTTCCTCTCTAGGTTTCTTCCTAGGTTTTTGGCCTTTCTAGGGAGTTTTTCCTAGGGAGTTTTTCCTAGCCACCGTGCTTCTTTCACATGCTTTGCTTGCTGTTTGGGGTTTTAGGCTGGGTTTCTGTACAGCACTTTGAGAATATCAGCTGATGTACGAAGGGCTATATAAAAATAAATTTGATTTGATTTGATTTGAGTAGGGAGGGTGTAATACTGTCTGATGGGAGGTGTAGAGTAGGGAGGGTGTAATACTGTCTGATTGGAGGTGTAGAGTAGGGAGGGTGTAATACTGTCTGATGGGAGGTGTAGAGTAGGGAGGGTGTAATACTGTCTGATGGGAGGTGTAGAGTAGGGAGGGTGTAATACTGTCTGATGGGAGGTGAAGAGTAGGGAGGGTGTAATACTGTCTGATGGGAGGTGTAGAGTAGGGAGGGTGTAATACTGTCTGATGGGAGGTGTAGAGTAGGGAGGGTGTAATACTGTCTGATGGGAGGTGTAGAGTAGGGAGGGTGTAATACTGTCTGATGGGAGGTGTAGAGTAGGGAGGGTGTAATACTGTCTGATGGGAGGTGTAGAGTATGGAGGGTGTGATAATGTCTGATGGGAGGTGTAGAGTAGGGAGGGTGTAATACTGTCTGATGGGAGGTGTAGAGTAGGGAGGGTGTCATACTGTCTGATGGGAGGTGTAGAGTAGGGAGGGTGTAATACTGTCTGATGGGAGGTGTAGAGTAGGGAGGGTGTAATACTGTCTGATGGGAGGTGTAGAGTAGGGAGGGTGTAATACTGTCTGATGGGAGGTGTAGAGTAGGGAGGGTGTCATACTGTCTGATGGGAGGTGTAGAGTAGGGAGGGTGTAATACTGTCTGATGGGAGGTGTAGAGTAGGGGGTGTAATATTGTCTGATGGGAGGTGTAGAGTAGGGAGGGTGTAATACTGTCTGATGGGAGGTGTAGAGTAGGGAGGGTGTAATACTGTCTGATGGGAGGTGTAGAGTAGGGAGGGTGTAATACTGTCTGATGGGAGGTGTAGAGTAGGGAGGGTGTGACACTGTCTGATGGGAGGTGTAGAGTAGGGAGGGTCTGATACTGTCTGATGGGAGGTGTAGAGTAGGGAGGGTGTGATACTGTCTGATGGGAGATGTAGAGTAGGGAGGGTCTGATACTGTCTGATGGGAGGTGTAGAGTAGGGAGGGTGTGATACTGTCTGATGGGAGGTGTAGAGTAGGGGGTGTAATACTGTCTGATGGGAGGTGTAGAGTAGGGAGGGTGTAATACTGTCTGATGGGATGTGTAGATTAGGGAGGGTGTAATACTGTCTGATGGGAGGTGTAGAGTAGGGAGGGTGTGATACTGTCTGATGGGAGGTGTAGAGTAGGGAGGGTGTGATACTGTCTGATGGGAGGTGTAGAGTAGGGAGGGTGTGATACTGTCTGATGGGAGGTGTAGAGTAGGGGGTGTGATACTGTCTGATGGGAGGTGTAGAGTAGGGAGGGTGTAATACTGTCTGATGGGAGGTGTAGAGTAGGGAGGGTGTAATACTGTCTGATGGGAGGTGTAGAGTAGGGAGGGTGTAATACTGTCTGATGGGAGGTGTAGAGTAGGGAGGGTGTAATACTGTCTGATGGGAGGTGTAGAGTAGGGAGGGTGTAATACTGTCTGATGGGAGGTGTAGAGTAGGGAGGGTGTAATACTGTCTGATGGGAGGTGTAGAGTAGGGAGGGTGTAATACTGTCTGATGGGAGGTGTAGAGTAGGGAGGGTGTAATACTGTCTGATGGGAGGTGTAGAGTAGGGAGTGTGTAATACTGTCTGATGGGAGGTGTAGAGTAGGGAGGGTGTAATACTGTCTGATGGGAGGTGTAGAGTAAGGAGGGTGTGATACTGTCTGATGGGAGGTGTAGAGTAGGGAGGGTGTAATACTGTCTGATGGGAGTTGTAGAGTAGGGAGGGTGTAATACTGTCTGATGGGAGGTGTAGAGTAGGGAGGGTGTCATACTGTCTGATGGGAGGTGTAGAGTAGGGAGGGTGTAATACTGTCTGATGGGAGGTGTAGAGTAGGGGGGTGTAATACTGTCTGATGGGAGGTGTAGAGTAAGGAGGGTGTAATACTGTCTGATGGGAGGTGTAGAGTAGGGAGGGTGTAATACTGTCTGATGGGAGGTGTAGAGTAGGGAGGGTGTAATACTGTCTGATGGGAGGTGTAGAGTAGGGAGGGTGTAATACTGTCTGATGGGAGGTGTAGAGTAGGGAGGGTGTGATACTGTCTGATGGGAGGTGTAGAGTAGGGAGGGTGTAATACTGTCTGATGGGAGGTGTAGAGTAGGGAGGGTGTAATACTGTCTGATGGGAGGTGTAGAGTAGGGGGTGTAATACTGTCTGATGGGAGGTGTAGAGTAGGGGGTATGATACTGTCTGATGGGAGGTGTAGAGTAGGGAGGGTGTCATACTGTCTGATGGGAGGTGTAGAGTAGGGAGGGTGTAATACTGTCTGATGGGAGGTGTAGAGTAGGGGGTGTAATACTGTCTGATGGGAGGTGTAGAGTAGGGAGGGTGTAATACTGTCTGATGGGAGGTGTAGAGTAGGGAGGGTGTAATACTGTCTGATGGGAGGTGTAGAGTAGGGAGGGTTTAATACTGTCTGATGGGAGGTGTAGAGTAGGGGGTGTAATACTGTCTGATGGGAGGAGTAGAGTAGGGAGGGTGTAATACTGTCTGATGGGAGGTGTAGATTAGGGGGTGTAATACTGTCTGATGGGAGGTGTAGAGTAGGGGGTATAATACTGTCTGATGGGAGGTGTAGAGTAGGGAGGGTGTCATACTGTCTGATGGGAGGTGTAGAGTAGGGAGGGTGTAATACTGTCTGATGGGAGGTGTAGAGTAGGGAGGGTGTAATACTGTCTGATGGGAGGTGTAGAGTAGGGGGTGTAATACTGTCTGATGGGAGGTGTAGAGTAGGGAGGGTGTAATACTGTCTGATGGGAGGTGTAGAGTAGGGAGGGTGTAATACTGTCTGATGGGAGGTGTAGAGTAGGGAGGGTGTGATACTGTCTGTTGGGAGGTGTAGAGTAGGGAGGGTCTGATACTGTCTGATGGGAGGTGTAGAGTAGGGAGGGTCTGATACTGTCTGATGGGAGGTGTAGAGTAGGGAGGGTGTAATACTGTCTGATGGGAGGTGTAGAGTAGGGAGGGTGTAATACTGTCTGATGGGAGGTGTAGAGTAGGGAGGGTGTAATACTGTCTGATGGGAGGTGTAGAGTAGGGAGGGTGTGATACTGTCTGATGGGAGGTGTAGAGTAGGGAGGGTGTGATACTATCTGATGGGAGGTGTAGAGTAGGGAGGGTGTGATACTGTCTGATGGGAGGTGTAGAGTAGGGAGGGTGTGATACTGTCTGATGGGAGGTGTAGAGTAGGGAGGGTGTAATACTGTCTGATGGGAGGTGTAGAGTAGGGAGGGTGTGATACTGTCTGATGGGAGGTGTAGAGTAGGGAGGGTGTAATACTGTCTGATGGGAGGTGTAGAGTAGGGAGGGTGTAATACTGTCTGATGGGAGGTGTAGAGTAGGGAGGGTGTGATACTGTCTGATGGGAGGTCTGGAGTAGGGAGGGTGTAATACTGTCTGATGGGAGGTGTAGAGTAGGGAGGTGTGATACTGTCTGATGGGAGGTGTAGAGTAGGGAGGGTGTAATACTGTCTGATGGGAGGTGTAGAGTAGGGAGGGTGTGATACTGTCTGATGGGAGGTGTAGAGTAGGGAGGGTGTAATACTGTCTGATGGGAGGTGTAGAGTAGGGAGTGTGTGATACTGTCTGATGGGAGGTGTAGAGTAGGGAGGGTGTAATACTGTCTGGTGGGAGGTGTAGAGTAGGGGGTGTGATACTGTCTGATGGGAGGTGTAGAGTAGGGAGGGTGTAATACTGTCTGATGGGAGGTGTAGAGTAGGGGGTGTAATACTGTCTGATGGGAGGTGTAGAGTAGGGGGTGTAATACTGTCTGATGGGAGTTGTAGAGTAGGGAGGTGTAATACTGTCTGATGGGAGGTGTAGAGTAGAGAGGGTGTAATACTGTCTGATGGGAGGTGTAGAGTAGGGAGGGTGTAATACTGTCTGATGGGAGGTGTAGAGTAGGGAGGGTTTAATACTGTCTGATGGGAGGTGTAGAGTAGGGAGGGTGTAATACTGTCTGATGGGAGGTGTAGAGTAGGGAGGGTTTAATACTGTCTGATGGGAGGTGTAGAGTAGGGGGTGTAATACTGTCTGATGGGAGGTGTAGAGTAGGGAGGGTGTAATACTGTCTGATCTGAGGTGTAGAGTAGGGGGTGTAATACTGTCTGATGGGAGGTGTAGAGTAGGGGGTATAATACTGTCTGATGGGAGGTGTAGAGTAGGGAGGGTGTCATACTGTCTGATGGGAGGTGTAGAGTAGGGAGGGTGTAATACTGTCTGATGGGAGGTGTAGAGTAGGGGGTGTAATACTGTCTGATGGGAGGTGTAGAGTAGGGAGGGTGTGATACTGTCTGATGGGAGGTGTAGAGTAGGGGGTGTGATACTGTCTGATGGGAGGTGTAGAGTAGGGAGGGTGTAATACTGTCTGATGGGAGGTGTAGAGTAGGGGGTGTAATACTGTCTGATGGGAGGTGTAGAGTAGGGAGGGTGTGATACTGTCTGATGGGAGGTGTAGAGTAGGGAGGGTGTAATACTGTCTGATGGGAGGTGTAGAGTAGGGGGTGTGATACTGTCTGATGGGAGGTGTAGAGTGTAGAGAAGGTGAACGGAAAGGCTGGAGCAACGAACCGCCCTTGCTGTCTCTGCCTTGCCGGTTCCCCTCTTTCCACTGGGATTCTCTGCCTCTAATCCTTTTACAGAGGCTGAGTCACTGGCCTACTGGTGTTCTTCCATGCCGTCCATGGGAGGGGTGCGTCACTTGAGTGGGTTGAGTCACTGACGTGGTCTTCCTGTCTGGGTTGGCGCCCCCCCCCCCCCCCCCCTTGGGTTGTGCCATGGCGGAGATCGTTGTGGGCTATACTCGGCCTTGTCTTAGGACGGTAAGTTGGTGGTTGGAGACATCCCTCTAGTGGTGTGGGGGCTGTGCTTTGGCAAAGTGGGTGGGGTTATATCCTGCCTGTTTGGCCCTGTCCGGGGGTATCATCGGATGGGGCCACAGTGTCTTCTGATCCCTCCTGTCTCAGCCTCCAGTATTTATGCTGCAGTAGTTTATGTGTCGGGGGGCTAGGGTCAGTCTGTTACATCTGGAGTATTTCTCTTGTCTTATCCGGTGTCCTGTGTGTATTTAAATATGCTCTCTAATTCTCTCTTTCTCTCTTTCTGTCTTTCTCTCGGAGGACCTGAGCCCTAGGACCATGCCTCAGGACTACCTGGTATGATGACTCCTTGCTGTCCCCAGTCCACCTGGCCGTGCTGCTGCTCCAGTTTCAACTGTTCTGCCTGCGGCTATGGAACCCTGACCTGTTCACCGGACGTGCTTGTTGCACCCTCGACAACTACTATGATTATTATTATTTGACCATGCTGGTCATTTATGAACATTTTAACATTTTAACATTTTGACCATGTTCTGTTATAATATCCACCCTGCACAGCCAGAAGAGGACTGGCCACCCCTCATAGCCTGGTTCCTCTCTAGGTTTCTTCCTAGGTTTTTGGCCTTTCTAGGGAGTTTTTCCTAGGGAGTTTTTCCTAGCCACCGTGCTTCTTTCACATGCTTTGCTTGCTGTTTGGGGTTTTAGGCTGGGTTTCTGAACAGCACTTTGAGAATATCAGCTGATGTACGAAGGGCTATATAAAAATAAATTTGATTTGATTTGATTTGAGTAGGGAGGGTGTAATACTGTCTGATGGGAGGTGTAGAGTAGGGAGGGTGTAATACTGTCTGATTGGAGGTGTAGAGTAGGGAGGGTGTAATACTGTCTGATGGGAGGTGTAGAGTAGGGAGGGTGTAATACTGTCTGATGGGAGGTGTAGAGTAGGGAGGGTGTAATACTGTCTGATGGGAGGTGAAGAGTAGGGAGGGTGTAATACTGTCTGATGGGAGGTGTAGAGTAGGGAGGGTGTAATACTGTCTGATGGGAGGTGTAGAGTAGGGAGGGTGTAATACTGTCTGATGGGAGGTGTAGAGTAGGGAGGGTGTAATACTGTCTGATGGGAGGTGTAGAGTAGGGAGGGTGTAATACTGTCTGATGGGAGGTGTAGAGTATGGAGGGTGTGATAATGTCTGATGGGAGGTGTAGAGTAGGGAGGGTGTAATACTGTCTGATGGGAGGTGTAGAGTAGGGAGGGTGTCATACTGTCTGATGGGAGGTGTAGAGTAGGGAGGGTGTAATACTGTCTGATGGGAGGTGTAGAGTAGGGAGGGTGTAATACTGTCTGATGGGAGGTGTAGAGTAGGGAGGGTGTAATACTGTCTGATGGGAGGTGTAGAGTAGGGAGGGTGTCATACTGTCTGATGGGAGGTGTAGAGTAGGGAGGGTGTAATACTGTCTGATGGGAGGTGTAGAGTAGGGGGTGTAATATTGTCTGATGGGAGGTGTAGAGTAGGGAGGGTGTAATACTGTCTGATGGGAGGTGTAGAGTAGGGAGGGTGTAATACTGTCTGATGGGAGGTGTAGAGTAGGGAGGGTGTAATACTGTCTGATGGGAGGTGTAGAGTAGGGAGGGTGTGACACTGTCTGATGGGAGGTGTAGAGTAGGGAGGGTCTGATACTGTCTGATGGGAGGTGTAGAGTAGGGAGGGTGTGATACTGTCTGATGGGAGATGTAGAGTAGGGAGGGTCTGATACTGTCTGATGGGAGGTGTAGAGTAGGGAGGGTGTGATACTGTCTGATGGGAGGTGTAGAGTAGGGGGTGTAATACTGTCTGATGGGAGGTGTAGAGTAGGGAGGGTGTAATACTGTCTGATGGGATGTGTAGATTAGGGAGGGTGTAATACTGTCTGATGGGAGGTGTAGAGTAGGGAGGGTGTGATACTGTCTGATGGGAGGTGTAGAGTAGGGAGGGTGTGATACTGTCTGATGGGAGGTGTAGAGTAGGGAGGGTGTGATACTGTCTGATGGGAGGTGTAGAGTAGGGGGTGTGATACTGTCTGATGGGAGGTGTAGAGTAGGGAGGGTGTAATACTGTCTGATGGGAGGTGTAGAGTAGGGAGGGTGTAATACTGTCTGATGGGAGGTGTAGAGTAGGGAGGGTGTAATACTGTCTGATGGGAGGTGTAGAGTAGGGAGGGTGTAATACTGTCTGATGGGAGGTGTAGAGTAGGGAGGGTGTAATACTGTCTGATGGGAGGTGTAGAGTAGGGAGGTGTAATACTGTCTGATGGGAGGTGTAGAGTAGGGAGGGTGTAATACTGTCTGATGGGAGGTGTAGAGTAGGGAGGGTGTGATACTGTCTGATGGGAGGTGTAGAGTATGGAGGGTGTGATACTGTCTGATGGGAGGTGTAGAGTAGGGGGGTGTAATACTGTCTGATGGGAGGTGTAGAGTAGGGAGGGTGTAATACTGTCTGATGGGAGGTGTAGAGTAGGGAGGGTGTAATACTGTCTGATGGGAGGTGTAGAGTAGGGAGTGTGTAATACTGTCTGATGGGAGGTGTAGAGTAGGGAGGGTGTAATACTGTCTGATGGGAGGTGTAGAGTAAGGAGGGTGTGATACTGTCTGATGGGAGGTGTAGAGTAGGGAGGGTGTAATACTGTCTGATGGGAGTTGTAGAGTAGGGAGGGTGTAATACTGTCTGATGGGAGGTGTAGAGTAGGGAGGGTGTCATACTGTCTGATGGGAGGTGTAGAGTAGGGAGGGTGTAATACTGTCTGATGGGAGGTGTAGAGTAGGGGGTGTAATACTGTCTGATGGGAGGTGTAGAGTAAGGAGGGTGTAATACTGTCTGATGGGAGGTGTAGAGTAGGGAGGGTGTAATACTGTCTGATGGGAGGTGTAGAGTAGGGAGGGTGTAATACTGTCTGATGGGAGGTGTAGAGTAGGGAGGGTGTAATACTGTCTGATGGGAGGTGTAGAGTAGGGAGGGTGTGATACTGTCTGATGGGAGGTGTAGAGTAGGGAGGGTGTAATACTGTCTGATGGGAGGTGTAGAGTAGGGAGGGTGTGATACTGTCTGATGGGAGGTGTAGAGTATGGAGGGTGTGATACTGTCTGATGGGAGGTGTAGAGTAGGGGGTGTAATACTGTCTGATGGGAGGTGTAGAGTAGGGAGGGTGTGATACTGTCTGATGGGAGGTGTAGAGTAGGGAGGGTGTGATACTGTCTGATGGGAGGTGTAGAGTAGGGAGGGTGTGATACTGTCTGATGGGAGGTGTAGAGTAGGGGGGTGTGATACTGTCTGATGGGAGGTGTAGAGTAGGGAGGGTGTAATACTGTCTGATGGGAGGTGTAGAGTAGGGAGGGTGTAATACTGTCTGATGGGAGGTGTAGAGTAGGGAGGGTGTAATACTGTCTGATGGGAGGTGTAGAGTAGGGAGGGTGTAATACTGTCTGATGGGAGGTGTAGAGTAGGGAGGGTGTAATACTGTCTGATGGGAGGTGTAGAGTAGGGAGGTGTAATACTGTCTGATGGGAGGTGTAGAGTAGGGAGGGTGTAATACTGTCTGATGGGAGGTGTAGAGTAGGGAGGGTGTGATACTGTCTGATGGGAGGTGTAGAGTATGGAGGGTGTGATACTGTCTGATGGGAGGTGTAGAGTAGGGGGTGTAATACTGTCTGATGGGAGGTGTAGAGTAGGGAGGGTGTAATACTGTCTGATGGGAGGTGTAGAGTAGGGAGGGTGTAATACTGTCTGATGGGAGGTGTAGAGTAGGGAGTGTGTAATACTGTCTGATGGGAGGTGTAGAGTAGGGAGGGTGTAATACTGTCTGATGGGAGGTGTAGAGTAAGGAGGGTGTGATACTGTCTGATGGGAGGTGTAGAGTAGGGAGGGTGTAATACTGTCTGATGGGAGTTGTAGAGTAGGGAGGGTGTAATACTGTCTGATGGGAGGTGTAGAGTAGGGAGGGTGTCATACTGTCTGATGGGAGGTGTAGAGTAGGGAGGGTGTAATACTGTCTGATGGGAGGTGTAGAGTAGGGGGTGTAATACTGTCTGATGGGAGGTGTAGAGTAAGGAGGGTGTAATACTGTCTGATGGGAGGTGTAGAGTAGGGAGGGTGTAATACTGTCTGATGGGAGGTGTAGAGTAGGGAGGGTGTAATACTGTCTGATGGGAGGTGTAGAGTAGGGAGGGTGTAATACTGTCTGATGGGAGGTGTAGAGTAGGGAGGGTGTGATACTGTCTGATGGGAGGTGTAGAGTAGGGAGGGTGTAATACTGTCTGATGGGAGGTGTAGAGTAGGGAGGGTGTAATACTGTCTGATGGGAGGTGTAGAGTAGGGGGTGTAATACTGTCTGATGGGAGGTGTAGAGTAGGGGGTATGATACTGTCTGATGGGAGGTGTAGAGTAGGGAGGGTGTCATACTGTCTGATGGGAGGTGTAGAGTAGGGAGGGTGTAATACTGTCTGATGGGAGGTGTAGAGTAGGGGGTGTAATACTGTCTGATGGGAGGTGTAGAGTAGGGAGGGTGTAATACTGTCTGATGGGAGGTGTAGAGTAGGGAGGGTGTAATACTGTCTGATGGGAGGTGTAGAGTAGGGAGGGTTTAATACTGTCTGATGGGAGGTGTAGAGTAGGGGGTGTAATACTGTCTGATGGGAGGTGTAGAGTAGGGAGGGTGTAATACTGTCTGATGGGAGGTGTAGAGTAGGGAGGGTGTAATACTGTCTGATGGGAGGAGTAGAGTAGGGAGGGTGTAATACTGTCTGATGGGAGGTGTAGAGTAGGGGGTATAATACTGTCTGATGGGAGGTGTAGAGTAGGGAGGGTGTCATACTGTCTGATGGGAGGTGTAGAGTAGGGAGGGTGTAATACTGTCTGATGGGAGGTGTAGAGTAGGGGGTGTAATACTGTCTGATGGGAGGTGTAGAGTAGGGAGGGTGTAATACTGTCTGATGGGAGGTGTAGAGTAGGGAGGGTGTAATACTGTCTGATGGGAGGTGTAGAGTAGGGGGTGTAATACTGTCTGATGGGAGGTGTAGAGTAGGGAGGGTGTAATACTGTCTGATGGGAGGTGTAGAGTAGGGGGTGTGATACTGTCTGATGGGAGGTGTAGAGTAGGGAGGGTGTAATACTGTCTGATGGGAGGTGTAGAGTAGGGAGGGTGTAATACTGTCTGATGGGAGGTGTAGAGTAGGGAGGGTGTAATACTGTCTGATGGGAGGTGTAGAGTAGGGAGGGTGTGATACTGTCTGATGGGAGGTGTAGAGTAGGGAGGGTGTGATACTGTCTGATGGGAGGTGTAGAGTAGGGAGGGTGTGATACTGTCTGATGGGAGGTGTAGAGTAGGGAGGGTGTGATACTGTCTGATGGGAGGTGTAGAGTAGGGAGGGTGTAATACTGTCTGATGGGAGGTGTAGAGTAGGGAGGGTGTGATACTGTCTGATGGGAGGTGTAGAGTAGGGAGGGTGTAATACTGTCTGATGGGAGGTGTAGAGTAGGGAGGGTGTAATACTGTCTGATGGGAGGTGTAGAGTAGGGAGGGTGTGATACTGTCTGATGGGAGGTCTGGAGTAGGGAGGGTGTAATACTGTCTGATGGGAGGTGTAGAGTAGGGAGGGTGTGATACTGTCTGATGGGAGGTGTAGAGTAGGGAGGGTGTAATACTGTCTGATGGGAGGTGTAGAGTAGGGAGGGTGTGATACTGTCTGATGGGAGGTGTAGAGTAGGGAGGGTGTAATACTGTCTGATGGGAGGTGTAGAGTAGGGAGTGTGTGATACTGTCTGATGGGAGGTGTAGAGTAGGGAGGGTGTAATACTGTCTGGTGGGAGGTGTAGAGTAGGGGGTGTGATACTGTCTGATGGGAGGTGTAGAGTAGGGAGGGTGTAATACTGTCTGATGGGAGGTGTAGAGTAGGGGGTGTAATACTGTCTGATGGGAGGTGTAGAGTAGGGGGGTGTAATACTGTCTGATGGGAGTTGTAGAGTAGGGAGGTGTAATACTGTCTGATGGGAGGTGTAGAGTAGAGAGGGTGTAATACTGTCTGATGGGAGGTGTAGAGTAGGGAGGGTGTAATACTGTCTGATGGGAGGTGTAGAGTAGGGAGGGTGTGATACTGTCTGATGGGAGGTGTAGAGTAGGGAGGGTGTGATACTGTCTGATGGGAGGTGTAGAGTAGGGAGGGTGTAATACTGTCTGATGGGAGGTGTAGAGTAGGGAGGGTGTAATACTGTCTGATGGGAGGTGTAGAGTAGGGAGGGTGTAATACTGTCTGATGGGAGGTGTAGAGTAGGGAGGGTGTAATACTGTCTGATGGGAGGTGTAGAGTAGGGAGGGTGTAATACTGTCTGATGGGAGGTGTAGAGTAGGGAGGGTGTAATACTGTCTGATGGGAGGTGTAGAGTAGGGAGGGTGTAATACTGTCTGATGGGAGGTGTAGAGTAGGGAGGGTGTAATACTGTCTGATCGGAGGTGTAGAGTAGGGGGTGTAATACTGTCTGATGGGAGGTGTAGAGTAGGGGGTGTAATACTGTCTGATGGGAGGTGTAGAGTAGGGAGGGTGTCATACTGTCTGATGGGAGGTGTAGAGTAGGGAGGGTGTAATACTGTCTGATGGGAGGTGTAGAGTAGGGAGGGTGTAATACTGTCTGATGGGAGGTGTAGAGTAGGGAGGGTGTAATACTGTCTGATGGGAGGTGTAGAGTAGGGAGGGTGTAATACTGTCTGATGGGAGGTGTAGAGTAGGGAGGGTGTAATACTGTCTGATGGGAGGTGTAGAGTAGGGAGGGTGTGATACTGTCTGATGGGAGGTGTAGAGTAGGGAGGGTGTGATACTGTCTGATGGGAGGTGTAGAGTAGGGAGGGTGTAATACTGTCTGATGGGAGGTGTAGAGTAGGGAGGGTGTGATACTGTCTGATGGGAGGTGTAGAGTAGGGAGGGTGTAATACTGTCTGATGGGAGGTGTAGAGTAGGGAGGGTGTAATACTGTCTGATGGGAGGTGTAGAGTAGGGAGGGTGTGATACTGTCTGATGGGAGGTGTAGAGTAGGGGGTGTGATACTGTCTGATGGGAGGTGTAGAGTAGGGAGGGTGTAATACTGTCTGATGGGAGGTGTAGAGTAGGGAGGGTGTAATACTGTCTGATGGGAGGTGTAGAGTAGGGAGGGTGTAATACTGTCTGATGGGAGGTGTAGAGTAGGGAGGGTGTGATACTGTCTGATGGGAGGTGTAGAGTAGGGAGGGTGTGATACTGTCTGATGGGAGGTGTAGAGTAGGGAGGGTGTAATACTGTCTGATGGGAGGTGTAGAGTAGGGAGGGTGTAATACTGTCTGATGGGAGGTGTAGAGTAGGGAGGGTGTAATACTGTCTGATGGGAGGTGTAGAGTAGGGAGGGTGTAATACTGTCTGATGGGAGGTGTAGAGTAGGGAGGGTGTGATACTGTCTGATGGGAGGTGTAGAGTAGGGAGGGTGTGATACTGTCTGATGGGAGGTGTAGAGTAGGGAGGGTGTGATACTGTCTGATGGGAGGTGTAGAGTAGGGAGGGTGTAATACTGTCTGATGGGAGGTGTAGAGTAGGGAGGGTGTGATACTGTCTGATGGGAGGTGTAGAGTAGGGAGGGTGTAATACTGTCTGATGGGAGGTGTAGAGTAGGGAGGGTGTAATACTGTCTGATGGGAGGTGTAGAGTAGGGGGTGTAATACTGTCTGATGGGAGGTGTAGAGTAGGGGGTGTAATACTGTCTGATGGGAGGTGTAGAGTAGGGAGGGTGTCATACTGTCTGATGGGAGGTGTAGAGTAGGGAGGGTGTAATACTGTCTGATGGGAGGTGTAGAGTAGGGGGTGTAATACTGTCTGATGGGAGGTGTAGAGTAGGGAGGGTGTAATACTGTCTGATGGGAGGTGTAGAGTAGGGAGGGTGTAATACTGTCTGATGGGAGGTGTAGAGTAGGGAGGGTTTAATACTGTCTGATGGGAGGTGTAGAGTAGGGAGGTGTAATACTGTCTGATGGGAGGTGTAGAGTAGGGAGGGTGTAGTACTGTCTGATGGGAGGTGTAGAGTAGGGAGGGTGTAATACTGTCTGATGGGAGGTGTAGAGTAGGGGGTGTAATACTGTCTGATGGGAGGTGTAGAGTAGGGAGGGTGTAATACTGTCTGATGGGAGGTGTAGAGTAGGGAGGGTGTGATACTGTCTGATGGGAGGTGTAGAGTAGGGAGGGTCTGATACTGTCTGATGGGAGGTGTAGAGTAGGGAGGGTCTGATACTGTCTGATGGGAGGTTTAGAGTAGGGAGGGTGTCATACTGTCTGATGGGAGGTGTAGAGTAGGGAGGGTGTAATACTGTCTGATGGGAGGTGTAGAGTAGGGAGGGTGTAATACTGTCTGATGGGAGGTGTAGAGTAGGGAGGGTGTAATACTGTCTGATGGGAGGTGTAGAGTAGGGAGGGTGTGATACTGTCTGATGGGAGGTGTAGAGTAGGGAGGGTCTGATACTGTCTGATGGGAGGTGTAGAGTAGGGAGGGTGTGATACTGTCTGATGGGAGGTGTAGAGTAGGGAGGGTGTAATACTGTCTGATGGGAGGTGTAGAGTAGGGAGGGTGTAATACTGTCTGATGGGAGGTGTAGAGTAGGGAGGGTGTAATACTGTCTGATGGGAGGTGTAGAGTAGGGAGGGTGTAATACTGTCTGATGGGAGGTGTAGAGTAGGGAGGGTGTAATACTGTCTGATGGGAGGTGTAGAGTAGGGAGGGTGTAATACTGTCTGATGGGAGGTGTAGAGTAGGGAGGGTGTGATACTGTCTGATGGGAGGTGTAGAGTAGGGAGGGTGTGATACTGTCTGATGGGAGGTGTAGAGTAGGGAGGGTGTGATACTGTCTGATGGGAGGTGTAGAGTAGGGAGGGTGTAATACTGTCTGATGGGAGGTGTAGAGTAGGGAGGGTGTAATACTGTCTGATGGGAGGTGTAGAGTAGGGAGGGTGTGATACTGTCTGATGGGAGGTGTAGAGTAGGGAGGGTGTGATACTGTCTGATGGGAGGTGTAGAGTAGGGAGGGTGTGATACTGTCTGATGGGAGGTGTAGAGTAGGGAGGGTGTAATACTGTCTGATGGGAGGTGTAGAGTAGGGAGGGTGTGATACTGTCTGATGGGAGGTGTAGAGTAGGGAGGGTGTAATACTGTCTGATGGGAGGTGTAGAGTAGGGAGGGTGTAATACTGTCTGATGGGAGGTGTAGAGTAGGGAGGGTGTGATACTGTCTGATGGGAGGTGTAGAGTAGGGAGGGTGTAATACTGTCTGATGGGAGGTGTAGAGTAGGGAGGGTGTGATACTGTCTGATGGGAGGTGTAGAGTAGGGAGGGTGTAATACTGTCTGATGGGAGGTGTAGAGTAGGGAGGGTGTGATACTGTCTGATGGGAGGTGTAGAGTAGGGAGGGTGTAATACTGTCTGATGGGAGGTGTAGAGTAGGGAGGGTGTGATACTGTCTGATGGGAGGTGTAGAGTAGGGAGGGTGTAATACTGTCTGATGGGAGGTGTAGAGTAGGGAGGGTGTAATACTGTCTGATGGGAGGTGTAGAGTAGGGAGGGTGTAATACTGTCTGATGGGAGGTGTAGAGTAGGGAGGGTGTGATACTGTCTGATGGGAGGTGTAGAGTAGGGAGGGTGTCATACTGTCTGATGGGAGGTGTAGAGTAGGGAGGGTGTAATACTGTCTGATGGGAGGTGTAGAGTAGGGGGGTGTAATACTGTCTGATGGGAGGTGTAGAGTAGGGAGGGTGTCATACTGTCTGATGGGAGGTGTAGAGTAGGGAGGGTGTAATACTGTCTGATGGGAGGTGTAGAGTAGGGGGTGTAATACTGTCTGATGGGAGGTGTAGAGTAGGGAGGGTGTAATACTGTCTGATGGGAGGTGTAGAGTAGGGAGGGTGTAATACTGTCTGATGGGAGGTGTAGAGTAGGGAGGGTGTAATACTGTCTGATGGGAGGTGTAGAGTAGGGGGTGTAATACTGTCTGATGGGAGGAGTAGAGTAGGGAGGGTGTAATACTGTCTGATGGGAGGTGTAGAGTAGGGGGTGTAATACTGTCTGATGGGAGGTGTAGAGTAGGGGGTATAATACTGTCTGATGGGAGGTGTAGAGTAGGGAGGGTGTCATACTGTCTGATGGGAGGTGTAGAGTAGGGAGGGTGTAATACTGTCTGATGGGAGGTGTAGAGTAGGGGGGTGTAATACTGTCTGATGGGAGGTGTAGAGTAGGGAGGGTGTAATACTGTCTGATGGGAGGTGTAGAGTAGGGAGGGTGTAATACTGTCTGATGGGAGGTGTAGAGTAGGGAGGGTGTGATACTGTCTGTTGGGAGGTGTAGAGTAGGGAGGGTCTGATACTGTCTGATGGGAGGTGTAGAGTAGGGAGGGTCTGATACTGTCTGATGGGAGGTGTAGAGTAGGGAGGGTGTAATACTGTCTGATGGGAGGTGTAGAGTAGGGAGGGTGTAATACTGTCTGATGGGAGGTGTAGAGTAGGGAGGGTGTAATACTGTCTGATGGGAGGTGTAGAGTAGGGAGGGTGTGATACTGTCTGATGGGAGGTGTAGAGTAGGGAGGGTGTGATACTATCTGATGGGAGGTGTAGAGTAGGGAGGGTGTGATACTGTCTGATGGGAGGTGTAGAGTAGGGAGGGTGTGATACTGTCTGATGGGAGGTGTAGAGTAGGGAGGGTGTAATACTGTCTGATGGGAGGTGTAGAGTAGGGAGGGTGTGATACTGTCTGATGGGAGGTGTAGAGTAGGGAGGGTGTAATACTGTCTGATGGGAGGTGTAGAGTAGGGAGGGTGTAATACTGTCTGATGGGAGGTGTAGAGTAGGGAGGGTGTGATACTGTCTGATGGGAGGTCTGGAGTAGGGAGGGTGTAATACTGTCTGATGGGAGGTGTAGAGTAGGGAGGGTGTGATACTGTCTGATGGGAGGTGTAGAGTAGGGAGGGTGTAATACTGTCTGATGGGAGGTGTAGAGTAGGGAGGGTGTGATACTGTCTGATGGGAGGTGTAGAGTAGGGAGGGTGTAATACTGTCTGATGGGAGGTGTAGAGTAGGGAGTGTGTGATACTGTCTGATGGGAGGTGTAGAGTAGGGAGGGTGTAATACTGTCTGGTGGGAGGTGTAGAGTAGGGGGTGTGATACTGTCTGATGGGAGGTGTAGAGTAGGGAGGGTGTAATACTGTCTGATGGGAGGTGTAGAGTAGGGGGTGTAATACTGTCTGATGGGAGGTGTAGAGTAGGGGGTGTAATACTGTCTGATGGGAGGTGTAGAGTAGGGAGGGTGTAATACTGTCTGATGGGAGGTGTAGAGTAGGGAGGGTGTAATACTGTCTGATGGGAGGTGTAGAGTAGGGAGGGTGTAATACTGTCTGATGGGAGGTGTAGAGTAGGGAGGGTGTAATACTGTCTGATGGGAGGTGTAGAGTAGGGAGGGTGTAATACTGTCTGATGGGAGGTGTAGAGTAGGGAGGGTGTAATACTGTCTGATGGGAGGTGTAGAGTAGGGGGTGTAATACTGTCTGATGGGAGGTGTAGAGTAGGGAGGGTGTAATACTGTCTGATGGGAGGTGTAGAGTAGGGAGGGTGTAATACTGTCTGATGGGAGGTGTAGAGTAGGGAGGGTGTAATACTGTCTGATGGGAGGTGTAGAGTAGGGAGGGTGTAATACTGTCTGATGGGAGGTGTAGAGTAGGGAGGGTGTAATACTGTCTGATGGGAGGTGTAGAGTAGGGAGGGTGTAATACTGTCTGATGGGAGGTGTAGAGTAGGGAGGGTGTAATACTGTCTGATGGGAGGTGTAGAGTAGGGAGGGTGTAATACTGTCTGATGGGAGGTGTAGAGTAGGGAGGGTGTAATACTGTCTGATGGGAGGTGTAGAGTAGGGAGGGTGTAATACTGTCTGATGGGAGGTGTAGAGTAGGGAGGGTGTGATACTGTCTGATGGGAGGTGTAGAGTAGGGAGGGTGTAATACTGTCTGATGGGAGGTGTAGAGTAGGGAGGGTGTGATACTGTCTGATGGGAGGTGTAGAGTAGGGAGGGTGTAATACTGTCTGATGGGAGGTGTAGAGTAGGGAGGGTGTAATACTGTCTGATGGGAGGTGTAGAGTAGGGAGGGTGTGATACTGTCTGATGGGAGGTGTAGAGTAGGGAGGGTGTGATACTGTCTGATGGGAGGTGTAGAGTAGGGAGGGTGTAATACTGTCTGATGGGAGGTGTAGAGTAGGGAGGGTGTAATACTGTCTGATGGGAGGTGTAGAGTAGGGAGGGTGTAATACTGTCTGATGGGAGGTGTAGAGTAGGGAGGGTGTGATACTGTCTGATGGGAGGTGTAGAGTAGGGAGGGTGTGATACTGTCTGATGGGAGGTGTAGAGTAGGGAGGGTGTAATACTGTCTGATGGGAGGTGTAGAGTAGGGAGGGTGTAATACTGTCTGATGGGAGGTGTAGAGTAGGGAGGGTGTAATACTGTCTGATGGGAGGTGTAGAGTAGGGAGGGTGTAATACTGTCTGATGGGAGGTGTAGAGTAGGGAGGGTGTGATACTGTCTGATGGGAGGTGTAGAGTAGGGAGGGTGTGATACTGTCTGATGGGAGGTGTAGAGTAGGGAGGGTGTGATACTGTCTGATGGGAGGTGTAGAGTAGGGAGGGTGTAATACTGTCTGATGGGAGGTGTAGATTAGGGAGGGTGTGATACTGTCTGATGGGAGGTGTAGAGTAGGGAGGGTGTAATACTGTCTGATGGGAGGTGTAGAGTAGGGAGGGTGTAATACTGTCTGATGGGAGGTGTAGAGTAGGGAGGGTGTAATACTGTCTGATGGGAGGTGTAGAGTAGGGGGGTGTAATACTGTCTGATGGGAGGTGTAGAGTAGGGAGGGTGTAATACTGTCTGATGGGAGGTGTAGAGTAGGAGGGTGTAATACTGTCTGATGGGAGGTGTAGAGTAGGGAGGGTGTAATACTGTCTGATGGGAGGTGTAGAGTAGGGAGGGTGTAATACTGTCTGATGGGAGGTGTAGAGTAGGGAGGGTGTAATACTGTCTGATGGGAGGTGTAGAGTAGGGGGTGTAATACTGTCTGATGGGAGGTGTAGAGTAGGGGGTGTAATACTGTCTGATGGGAGGTGTAGAGTAGGGGGTGTAATACTGTCTGATGGGAGGTGTAGAGTAGGGAGGGTGTAATACTGTCTGATGGGAGGTGTAGAGTAGGGAGGGTGTGATACTGTCTGATGGGAGGTGTAGAGTAGGGAGGGTGTAATACTGTCTGATGGGAGGTGTAGAGTAGGGAGGGTCTAATACTGTCTGATGGGAGGTGTAGAGTAGGGAGGGTGTAATACTGTCTGATGGGAGGTGTAGAGTAGGGAGGGTGTAATACTGTCTGATGGGAGGTGTAGAGTAGGGAGGGTGTAATACTGTCTGATGGGAGGTGTAGAGTAGGAGGGTGTAATACTGTCTGATGGGAGGTGTAGAGTAGGGAGGGTCTGATACTGTCTGATGGGAGGTGTAGAGTAGGGAGGGTGTAATACTGTCTGATGGGAGGTGTAGAGTAGGGAGGGTGTAATACTGTCTGATGGGAGGTGTAGAGTAGGGAGGGTGTAATACTGTCTGATGGGAGGTGTAGAGTAGGGAGGGTGTAATACTGTCTGATGGGAGGTGTAGAGTAGGGAGGGTGTAATACTGTCTGATGGGAGGTGTAGAGTAGGGAGGGTGTAATACTGTCTGATGGGAGGTGTAGAGTAGGGAGGGTGTGATACTGTCTGATGGGAGGTGTAGAGTAGGGAGGGTGTAATACTGTCTGATGGGAGGTGTAGAGTAGGGAGGGTGTAATACTGTCTGATGGGAGGTGTAGAGTAGGGAGGGTGTAATACTGTCTGATGGGAGGTGTAGAGTAGGGAGGGTGTGATACTGTCTGATGGGAGGTGTAGAGTAGGGAGGGTGTAATACTGTCTGATGGGAGGTGTAGAGTAGGGAGGGTGTAATACTGTCTGATGGGAGGTGTAGAGTAGGGAGGGTGTGATACTGTCTGATGGGAGGTGTAGAGTAGGGAGGGTGTGATACTGTCTGATGGGAGGTGTAGAGTAGGGAGGGTGTAATACTGTCTGATGGGAGGTGTAGAGTAGGGAGGGTGTAATACTGTCTGATGGGAGGTGTAGAGTAGGGAGGGTGTAATACTGTCTGATGGGAGGTGTAGAGTAGGGAGGGTGTGATACTGTCTGATGGGAGGTGTAGAGTAGGGAGGGTGTAATACTGTCTGATGGGAGGTGTAGAGTAGGGAGGGTGTAATACTGTCTGATGGGAGGTGTAGAGTAGGGAGGGTGTGATACTGTCTGATGGGAGGTGTAGAGTAGGGAGGGTGTAATACTGTCTGATGGGAGGTGTAGAGTAGGGAGGGTGTAATACTGTCTGATGGGAGGTGTAGAGTAGGGAGGGTGTGATACTGTCTGATGGGAGGTCTGGAGTAGGGAGGGTGTAATACTGTCTGATGGGAGGTGTAGAGTAGGGAGGGTGTGATACTGTCTGATGGGAGGTGTAGAGTAGGGAGGGTGTAATACTGTCTGATGGGAGGTGTAGAGTAGGGAGGGTGTGATACTGTCTGATGGGAGGTGTAGAGTAGGGAGGGTGTAATACTGTCTGATGGGAGGTGTAGAGTAGGGAGTGTGTGATACTGTCTGATGGGAGGTGTAGAGTAGGGAGGGTGTAATACTGTCTGGTGGGAGGTGTAGAGTAGGGGGTGTGATACTGTCTGATGGGAGGTGTAGAGTAGGGGGTGTGATACTGTCTGATGGGAGGTGTAGAGTAGGGAGGGTGTGATACTGTCTGATGGGAGGTGTAGAGTAGGGGGTGTAATACTGTCTGATGGGAGTTGTAGAGTAGGGAGGTGTAATACTGTCTGATGGGAGGTGTAGAGTAGAGAGGGTGTAATACTGTCTGATGGGAGGTGTAGAGTAGGGAGGGTGTAATACTGTCTGATGGGAGGTGTAGAGTAGGGAGGGTTTAATACTGTCTGATGGGAGGTGTAGAGTAGGGGGTGTAATACTGTCTGATGGGAGGTGTAGAGTAGGGAGGGTGTAATACTGTCTGATGTGAGGTGTAGAGTAGGGGGTGTAATACTGTCTGATGGGAGGTGTAGAGTAGGGGGTGTAATACTGTCTGATGGGAGGTGTAGAGTAGGGAGGGTGTCATACTGTCTGATGGGAGGTGTAGAGTAGGGAGGGTGTAATACTGTCTGATGGGAGGTGTAGAGTAGGGAGGGTGTAATACTGTCTGATGGGAGGTGTAGAGTAGGGAGGGTGTAATACTGTCTGATGGGAGGTGTAGAGTAGGGAGGGTGTAATACTGTCTGATGGGAGGTGTAGAGTAGGGAGGGTGTAATACTGTCTGATGGGAGGTGTAGAGTAGGGAGGGTGTGATACTGTCTGATGGGAGGTGTAGAGTAGGGAGGGTGTGATACTGTCTGATGGGAGGTGTAGAGTAGGGAGGGTGTAATACTGTCTGATGGGAGGTGTAGAGTAGGGAGGGTGTGATACTGTCTGATGGGAGGTGTAGAGTAGGGAGGGTGTAATACTGTCTGATGGGAGGTGTAGAGTAGGGAGGGTGTAATACTGTCTGATGGGAGGTGTAGAGTAGGGAGGGTGTGATACTGTCTGATGGGAGGTGTAGAGTAGGGAGGGTGTAATACTGTCTGATGGGAGGTGTAGAGTAGGGAGGGTGTAATACTGTCTGATGGGAGGTGTAGAGTAGGGAGGGTGTAATACTGTCTGATGGGAGGTGTAGAGTAGGGAGGGTGTAATACTGTCTGATGGGAGGTGTAGAGTAGGGAGGGTGTAATACTGTCTGATGGGAGGTGTAGAGTAGGGAGGGTGTAATACTGTCTGATGGGAGGTGTAGAGTAGGGAGGGTGTGATACTGTCTGATGGGAGGTGTAGAGTAGGGAGGGTGTAATACTGTCTGATGGGAGGTGTAGAGTAGGGAGGGTGTGATACTGTCTGATGGGAGGTGTAGAGTAGGGAGGGTGTAATACTGTCTGATGGGAGGTGTAGAGTATGGAGGGTGTAATACTGTCTGATGGGAGGTGTAGAGTAGGGAGGGTGTGATACTGTCTGATGGGAGGTCTGGAGTAGGGAGGGTGTAATACTGTCTGATGGGAGGTGTAGAGTAGGGAGGGTGTGATACTGTCTGATGGGAGGTGTAGAGTAGGGAGGGTGTAATACTGTCTGATGGGAGGTGGAGAGTAGGGAGGGTGTGATACTGTCTGATGGGAGGTGTAGAGTAGGGAGGGTGTAATACTGTCTGATGGGAGGTGTAGAGTAGGGAGGGTGTGATACTGTCTGATGGGAGGTGTAGAGTAGGGAGGGTGTAATACTGTCTGATGGGAGGTGTAGAGTAGGGAGGGTGTGATACTGTCTGATGGGAGGTGTAGAGTAGGGAGAGTGTGATACTGTCTGATGGGAGGTGTAGAGTAGGGGGTGTAATACTGTCTGATGGGAGGTGTAGAGTAGGGAGGGTGTGATACTGTCTGATGGGAGGTGTAGAGTAGGGAGGGTGTGATACTGTCTGATGGGAGGTGTAGAGTAGGGAGGGTGTAATACTGTCTGATGGGAGGTGTAGAGTAGGGAGGGTGTGATACTGTCTGATGGGAGGTGTAGAGTAGGGAGGGTGTAATACTGTCTGATGGGAGGTGTAGAGTAGGGAGGGTGTAATACTGTCTGATGGGAGGTGTAGAGTAGGGAGGGTGTGATACTGTCTGATGGGAGGTGTAGAGTAGGGGGTGTAATACTGTCTGATGGGAGGTGTAGAGTAGGGAGGGTGTAATACTGTCTGATGGGAGGTGTAGAGTAGGGAGGGTGTAATACTGTCTGATGGGAGGTGTAGAGTAGGGAGGGTGTGATACTGTCTGATGGGAGGTGTAGAGTAGGGAGGGTGTGATACTATCTGATGGGAGGTGTAGAGTAGGGAGGGTGTGATACTGTCTGATGGGAGGTGTAGAGTAGGGAGGGTGTGATACTGTCTGATGGGAGGTGTAGAGTAGGGAGGGTGTAATACTGTCTGATGGGAGGTGTAGAGTAGGGAGGGTGTGATACTGTCTGATGGGAGGTGTAGAGTAGGGAGGGTGTAATACTGTCTGATGGGAGGTGTAGAGTATGGAGGGTGTAATACTGTCTGATGGGAGGTGTAGAGTAGGGAGGGTGTGATACTGTCTGATGGGAGGTCTGGAGTAGGGAGGGTGTAATACTGTCTGATGGGAGGTGTAGAGTAGGGAGGGTGTGATACTGTCTGATGGGAGGTGTAGAGTAGGGAGGGTGTAATACTGTCTGATGGGAGGTGGAGAGTAGGGAGGGTGTGATACTGTCTGATGGGAGGTGTAGAGTAGGGAGGGTGTAATACTGTCTGATGGGAGGTGTAGAGTAGGGAGTGTGTGATACTGTCTGATGGGAGGTGTAGAGTAGGGAGGGTGTAATACTGTCTGATGGGAGGTGTAGAGTAGGGAGGGTGTGATACTGTCTGATGGGAGGTGTAGAGTAGGGAGAGTGTGATACTGTCTGATGGGAGGTGTAGAGTAGGGGGTGTAATACTGTCTGATGGGAGGTGTAGAGTAGGGAGTTGTAATACTGTCTGATGGGAGGTGTAGAGTAGAGAGGGTGTAATACTGTCTGATGGGAGGTGTAGAGTAGGGAGGGTGTACTACTGCCTGATGGGAGGTGTAGAGTAGGGAGGGTTTAATACTGTCTGATGGGAGGTGTAGAGTAGGGGGTGCAATACTGTCTGATGGGAGGTGTAGAGTAGGGAGGGTGTAATACTGTCTGATGGGAGGTGTAGAGTAGGGGGTGCAATACTGTCTGATGGGAGGTGTAGAGTAGGGAGGGTGTGATACTGTCTGATGGGAGGTGTAGAGTAGGGAGGGTGTAATACTGTCTGATGGGAGGTGTAGAGTAGGGAGGGTGTCATACTGTCTGATGGGAGGTGTAGAGTAGGGAGGGTGTAATACTATCTGATGGGAGGTGTAGAGTATGGGGTGTAATACTGTCTGATGGGAGGTGTAGAGTAGGGAGGGTGTAATACTGTCTGATGGGAGGTGTAGAGTAGGGAGGGTGTAATACTGTCTGATGGGAGGTGTAGAGTAGGGAGGGTGTGATACTGTCTGATGGGAGGTGTAGAGTAGGGAGGGTGTGATACTGTCTGATGGGAGGTGTAGAGTAGGGAGGGTGTAATACTGTCTGATGGGAGGTGTAGAGTAGGGAGGGTGTAATACTGTCTGATGGGAGGTGTAGAGTAGGGAGGGTGTAATACTGTCTGATGGGAGGTGTAGAGTAGGGAGGGTGTAATACTGTCTGATGGGAGGTGTAGAGTAGGGAGGGTGTAATACTGTCTGATGGGAGGTGTCGAGTAGGGAGGGTGTGATACTGTCTGATGGGAGGTGTAGAGTAGGGAGGGTGTGATACTGTCTGATGGGAGGTGTAGAGTAGGGAGGGTGTAATACTGTCTGATGGGAGGTGTAGAGTAGGGAGGGTGTGATACTGTCTGATGGGAGGTGTAGAGTAGGGAGGGTGTAATACTGTCTGATGGGAGGTGTAGAGTAGGGAGGGTGTAATACTGTCTGATGGGAGGTGTAGAGTAGGGAGGGTGTGATACTGTCTGATGGGAGGTGTAGAGTAGGGAGGGGTGATACTGTCTGATGGGAGGTGTAGAGTAGGGAGGGTGTAATACTGTCTGATGGGAGGTGTAGAGTAGGGAGGGTGTAATACTGTCTGATGGGAGGTGTAGAGTAGGGAGGGTGTAATACTGTCTGATGGGAGGTGTAGAGTAGGGAGGGTGTAATACTGTCTGATGGGAGGTGTAGAGTAGGGAGGGTGTAATACTGTCTGATGGGAGGTGTAGAGTAGGGAGGGTGTTATACTGTCTGATGGGAGGTGTAGAGTAGGGAGGGTGTAATACTGTCTGATGGGAGGTGTAGAGTAGGGGGTGTGATACTGTCTGATGGGAGGTGTAGAGTAGGGAGGGTGTATTACTGTCTGATGGGAGGTGTAGAGTAGGGGGTGTAATACTGTCTGATGGGAGGTGTAGAGTAGGGAGGGTGTAATACTGTCTGATGGGAGGTGTAGAGTAGGGAGGGTGTGATACTGTCTGATGGGAGGTGTAGAGTAGGGAGGGTGTAATACTGTCTGATGGGAGGTGTAGAGTAGGGAGGGTGTAATACTGTCTGATGGGAGGTGTAGAGTAGGGAGGGTGTAATACTGTCTGATGGGAGGTGTAGAGTAGGGAGGGTGTAATACTGTCTGATGGGAGGTGTAGAGTAGGGAGGGTGTAATACTGTCTGATGGGAGGTGTAGAGTAGGGAGGGTGTAATACTGTCTGATGGGAGGTGTAGAGTAGGGAGGGTGTAATACTGTCTGATGGGAGGTGTAGAGTAGGGAGGGTGTGATACTGTCTGATGGGAGGTGTAGAGTAGGGAGGGTGTGATACTGTCTGATGGGAGGTGTAGAGTAGGGAGGGTGTGATACTGTCTGATGGGAGGTGTAGAGTAGGGAGGGTGTAATACTGTCTGATGGGAGGTGTAGATTAGGGAGGGTGTGATACTGTCTGATGGGAGGTGTAGAGTAGGGAGGGTGTAATACTGTCTGATGGGAGGTGTAGAGTAGGGAGGGTGTAATACTGTCTGATGGGAGGTGTAGAGTAGGGGGTGTAATACTGTCTGATGGGAGGTGTAGAGTAGGGGGTGTAATACTGTCTGATGGGAGGTGTAGAGTAGGGAGGGTGTCATACTGTCTGATGGGAGGTGTAGAGTAGGGAGGGTGTAATACTGTCTGATGGGAGGTGTAGAGTAGGGGGTGTAATACTGTCTGATGGGAGGTGTAGAGTAGGGAGGGTGTAATACTGTCTGATGGGAGGTGTAGAGTAGGGAGGGTGTAATACTGTCTGATGGGAGGTGTAGAGTAGGGAGGGTTTAATACTGTCTGATGGGAGGTGTAGAGTAGGGGGGTGTAATACTGTCTGATGGGAGGTGTAGAGTAGGGAGGGTGTAATACTGTCTGATGGGAGGTGTAGAGTAGGGGGTGTAATACTGTCTGATGGGAGGTGTAGAGTAGGGGGTATAATACTGTCTGATGGGAGGTGTAGAGTAGGGAGGGTGTAATACTGTCTGATGGGAGGTGTAGAGTAGGGAGGGTGTAATACTGTCTGATGGGAGGTGTAGAGTAGGGAGGGTGTGATACTGTCTGATGGGAGGTGTAGAGTAGGGAGGGTGTGATACTGTCTGATGGGAGGTGTAGAGTAGGGAGGGTGTAATACTGTCTGATGGGAGGTGTAGAGTAGGGAGGGTGTAATACTGTCTGATGGGAGGTGTAGAGTAGGGAGGGTGTAATACTGTCTGATGGGAGGTGTAGAGTAGGGAGGGTGTGATACTGTCTGATGGGAGGTGTAGAGTAGGGAGGGTGTGATACTGTCTGATGGGAGGTGTAGAGTAGGGAGGGTGTGATACTGTCTGATGGGAGGTGTAGAGTAGGGAGGGTGTAATACTGTCTGATGGGAGGTGTAGAGTAGGGAGGTGTAATACTGTCTGATGGGAGGTGTAGAGTAGGGAGGGTGTAATACTGTCTGATGGGAGGTGTAGAGTAGGGAGGGTGTAATACTGTCTGATGGGAGGTGTAGAGTAGGGAGGGTGTAATACTGTCTGATGGGAGGTGTAGAGTAGGGAGGGTGTAATACTGTCTGATGGGAGGTGTAGAGTAGGGAGGGTGTAATACTGTCTGATGGGAGGTGTAGAGTAGGGAGGGTGTGATACTGTCTGATGGGAGGTGTAGAGTAGGGAGGGTGTGATACTGTCTGATGGGAGGTGTAGAGTAGGGAGGGTGTAATACTGTCTGATGGGAGGTGTAGAGTAGGGAGGGTGTAATACTGTCTGATGGGAGGTGTAGAGTAGGGAGGGTGTGATACTGTCTGATGGGAGGTGTAGAGTAGGGAGGGTGTGATACTGTCTGATGGGAGGTGTAGAGTAGGGAGGGTGTGATACTGTCTGATGGGAGGTGTAGAGTAGGGAGGGTGTAATACTGTCTGATGGGAGGTGTAGAGTAGGGAGGGTGTGATACTGTCTGATGGGAGGTGTAGAGTAGGGAGGGTGTAATACTGTCTGATGGGAGGTGTAGAGTAGGGAGGGTGTAATACTGTCTGATGGGAGGTGTAGAGTAGGGAGGGTGTGATACTGTCTGATGGGAGGTGTAGAGTAGGGAGGGTGTAATACTGTCTGATGGGAGGTGTAGAGTAGGGAGGGTGTGATACTGTCTGATGGGAGGTGTAGAGTAGGGAGGGTGTAATACTGTCTGATGGGAGGTGTAGAGTAGGGAGGGTGTAATACTGTCTGATGGGAGGTGTAGAGTAGGGAGGGTGTAATACTGTCTGATGGGAGGTGTAGAGTAGGGAGGGTGTAATACTGTCTGATGGGAGGTGTAGAGTAGGGAGGGTGTGATACTGTCTGATGGGAGGTGTAGAGTAGGGAGGGTGTAATACTGTCTGATGGGAGGTGTAGAGTAGGGAGGGTGTGATACTGTCTGATGGGAGGTGTAGAGTAGGGAGGGTGTAATACTGTCTGATGGGAGGTGTAGAGTAGGGAGTGTGTGATACTGTCTGATGGGAGGTGTAGAGTAGGGAGGGTGTAATACTGTCTGGTGGGAGGTGTAGAGTAGGGGGTGTGATACTGTCTGATGGGAGGTGTAGAGTAGGGGGTGTGATACTGTCTGATGGGAGGTGTAGAGTAGGGAGGGTGTGATACTGTCTGATGGGAGGTGTAGAGTAGGGGGTGTAATACTGTCTGATGGGAGTTGTAGAGTAGGGAGGTGTAATACTGTCTGATGGGAGGTGTAGAGTAGAGAGGGTGTAATACTGTCTGATGGGAGGTGTAGAGTAGGGAGGGTGTAATACTGTCTGATGGGAGGTGTAGAGTAGGGAGGGTTTAATACTGTCTGATGGGAGGTGTAGAGTAGGGGGTGTAATACTGTCTGATGGGAGGTGTAGAGTAGGGAGGGTGTAATACTGTCTGATGTGAGGTGTAGAGTAGGGGGTGTAATACTGTCTGATGGGAGGTGTAGAGTAGGGGGTGTAATACTGTCTGATGGGAGGTGTAGAGTAGGGAGGGTGTAATACTGTCTGATGGGAGGTGTAGAGTAGGGAGGGTGTAATACTGTCTGATGGGAGGTGTAGAGTAGGGAGGGTGTAATACTGTCTGATGGGAGGTGTAGAGTAGGGAGGGTGTAATACTGTCTGATGGGAGGTGTAGAGTAGGGAGGGTGTAATACTGTCTGATGGGAGGTGTAGAGTAGGGAGGGTGTAATACTGTCTGATGGGAGGTGTAGAGTAGGGAGGGTGTGATACTGTCTGATGGGAGGTGTAGAGTAGGGAGGGTGTGATACTGTCTGATGGGAGGTGTAGAGTAGGGAGGGTGTAATACTGTCTGATGGGAGGTGTAGAGTAGGGAGGGTGTGATACTGTCTGATGGGAGGTGTAGAGTAGGGAGGGTGTAATACTGTCTGATGGGAGGTGTAGAGTAGGGAGGGTGTGATACTGTCTGATGGGAGGTGTAGAGTAGGGAGGGTGTGATACTGTCTGATGGGAGGTGTAGAGTAGGGAGGGTGTAATACTGTCTGATGGGAGGTGTAGAGTAGGGAGGGTGTAATACTGTCTGATGGGAGGTGTAGAGTAGGGAGGGTGTAATACTGTCTGATGGGAGGTGTAGAGTAGGGAGGGTGTGATACTGTCTGATGGGAGGTGTAGAGTAGGGAGGGTGTGATACTGTCTGATGGGAGGTGTAGAGTAGGGAGGGTGTGATACTGTCTGATGGGAGGTGTAGAGTAGGGAGGGTGTGATACTGTCTGATGGGAGGTGTAGAGTAGGGAGGGTGTAATACTGTCTGATGGGAGGTGTAGAGTAGGGAGGGTGTGATACTGTCTGATGGGAGGTGTAGAGTAGGGAGGGTGTAATACTGTCTGATGGGAGGTGTAGAGTAGGGAGGGTGTAATACTGTCTGATGGGAGGTGTAGAGTAGGGAGGGTGTGATACTGTCTGATGGGAGGTGTAGAGTAGGGAGGGTGTAATACTGTCTGATGGGAGGTGTAGAGTAGGGAGGGTGTGATACTGTCTGATGGGAGGTGTAGAGTAGGGAGGGTGTAATACTGTCTGATGGGAGGTGTAGAGTAGGGAGGGTGTGATACTGTCTGATGGGAGGTGTAGAGTAGGGAGGGTGTAATACTGTCTGATGGGAGGTGTAGAGTAGGGAGGGTGTGATACTGTCTGATGGGAGGTGTAGAGTAGGGAGGGTGTAATACTGTCTGATGGGAGGTGTAGAGTAGGGAGGTGTGATACTGTCTGATGGGAGGTGTAGAGTAGGGAGGGTGTAATACTGTCTGATGGGAGGTGTAGAGTAGGGAGGGTGTGATACTGTCTGATGGGAGGTGTAGAGTAGGGGGTGTAATACTGTCTGATGGGAGGTGTAGAGTAGGGAGGGTGTAATACTGTCTGATGGGAGGTGTAGAGTAGGGAGGGTGTAATACTGTCTGATGGGAGGTGTAGAGTAGGGAGGGTGTAATACTGTCTGATGGGAGGTGTAGAGTAGGGAGGGTGTAATACTGTCTGATGGGAGGTGTAGAGTAGGGGGTGTAATACTGTCTGATGGGAGGTGTAGAGTAGGGAGGGTGTAATACTGTCTGATGGGAGGTGTAGAGTAGGGAGGGTGTAATACTGTCTGATGGGAGGTGTAGAGTAGGGAGGTGTAATACTGTCTGATGGGAGGTGTAGAGTAGGGAGGGTGTAATACTGTCTGATGGGAGGTGTAGAGTAGGGAGGGTGTAATACTGTCTGATGGGAGGTGTAGAGTAGGGAGGGTGTAATACTGTCTGATGGGAGGTGTAGAGTAGGGAGGGTGTAATACTGTCTGATGGGAGGTGTAGAGTAGGGAGGGTGTAATACTGTCTGATGGGAGGTGTAGAGTAGGGAGGGTGTAATACTGTCTGATGGGAGGTGTAGAGTAGGGAGGGTGTGATACTGTCTGATGGGAGGTGTAGAGTAGGGAGGGTGTGATACTGTCTGATGGGAGGTGTAGAGTAGGGAGGGTGTAATACTGTCTGATGGGAGGTGTAGAGTAGGGAGGGTGTAATACTGTCTGATGGGAGGTGTAGAGTAGGGAGGGTGTGATACTGTCTGATGGGAGGTGTAGAGTAGGGAGGTGTGATACTGTCTGATGGGAGGTGTAGAGTAGGGAGGGTGTAATACTGTCTGATGGGAGGTGTAGAGTAGGGAGGGTGTAATACTGTCTGATGGGAGGTGTAGAGTAGGGAGGGTGTGATACTGTCTGATGGGAGGTGTAGAGTAGGGAGGGTGTAATACTGTCTGATGGGAGGTGTAGAGTAGGGAGGGTGTGATACTGTCTGATGGGAGGTGTAGAGTAGGGAGGGTGTGATACTGTCTGATGGGAGGTGTAGAGTAGGGAGGGTGTAATACTGTCTGATGGGAGGTGTAGAGTAGGGAGGGTGTAATACTGTCTGATGGGAGGTGTAGAGTAGGGAGGGTGTAATACTGTCTGATGGGAGGTGTAGAGTAGGGAGGGTGTAATACTGTCTGATGGGAGGTGTAGAGTAGGGAGGGTGTAATACTGTCTGATGGGAGGTGTAGAGTAGGGAGGGTGTGATACTGTCTGATGGGAGGTGTAGAGTAGGGAGGGTGTGATACTGTCTGATGGGAGGTGTAGAGTAGGGAGGGTGTGATACTGTCTGATGGGAGGTGTAGAGTAGGGAGGGTGTGATACTGTCTGATGGGAGGTGTAGAGTAGGGAGGGTGTAATACTGTCTGATGGGAGGTGTAGAGTAGGGAGGGTGTAATACTGTCTGATGGGAGGTGTAGAGTAGGGAGGGTGTGATACTGTCTGATGGGAGGTGTAGAGTAGGGAGGGTGTGATACTGTCTGATGGGAGGTGTAGAGTAGGGGGTGTAATACTGTCTGATGGGAGGTGTAGAGTAGGGAGTTGTAATACTGTCTGATGGGAGGTGTAGAGTAGAGAGGGTGTAATACTGTCTGATGGGAGGTGTAGAGTAGGGAGGGTGTACTACTGTCTGATGGGAGGTGTAGAGTAGGGAGGGTTTAATACTGTCTGATGGGAGGTGTAGAGTAGGGGGTGCAATACTGTCTGATGGGAGGTGTAGAGTAGGGAGGGTGTAATACTGTCTGATGGGAGGTGTAGAGTAGGGGGTGTAATACTGTCTGATGGGAGGTGTAGAGTAGGGGGTATAATAATGTCTGATGGGAGGTGTAGAGTAGGGAGGGTGTAATACTGTCTGATGGGAGGTGTAGAGTAGGGAGGGTGTAATACTGTCTGATGGGAGGTGTAGAGTAGGGGGGTGTAATACTGTCTGATGGGAGGTGTAGAGTAGGGAGGGTGTAATACTGTCTGATGGGAGGTGTAGAGTAGGGAGGGTGTAATACTGTCTGATGGGAGGTGTAGAGTAGGGAGGGTGTGATACTGTCTGATGGGAGGTGTAGAGTAGGGAGGGTGTGATACTGTCTGATGGGAGGTGTAGAGTAGGGAGGGTGTAATACTGTCTGATGGGAGGTGTAGAGTAGGGAGGGTGTAATACTGTCTGATGGGAGGTGTAGAGTAGGGAGGGTGTAATACTGTCTGATGGGAGGTGTAGAGTAGGGAGGGTGTAATACTGTCTGATGGGAGGTGTAGAGTAGGGAGGGTGTAATACTGTCTGATGGGAGGTGTAGAGTAGGGAGGGTGTGATACTGTCTGATGGGAGGTGTAGAGTAGGGAGGGTGTGATACTGTCTGATGGGAGGTGTAGAGTAGGGAGGGTGTAATACTGTCTGATGGGAGGTGTAGAGTAGGGAGGGTGTGATACTGTCTGATGGGAGGTGTAGAGTAGGGAGGGTGTAATACTGTCTGATGGGAGGTGTAGAGTAGGGAGGGTGTAATACTGTCTGATGGGAGGTGTAGAGTAGGGAGGGTGTGATACTGTCTGATGGGAGGTGTAGAGTAGGGAGGGTGTGATACTGTCTGATGGGAGGTGTAGAGTAGGGAGGGTGTAATACTGTCTGATGGGAGGTGTAGAGTAGGGAGGGTGTAATACTGTCTGATGGGAGGTGTAGAGTAGGGAGGGTGTAATACTGTCTGATGGGAGGTGTAGAGTAGGGAGGGTGTAATACTGTCTGATGGGAGGTGTAGAGTAGGGAGGGTGTAATACTGTCTGATGGGAGGTGTAGAGTAGGGAGGGTGTTATACTGTCTGATGGGAGGTGTAGAGTAGGGAGGGTGTAATACTGTCTGATGGGAGGTGTAGAGTAGGGAGGTGTGATACTGTCTGATGGGAGGTGTAGAGTAGGGAGGGTGTATTACTGTCTGATGGGAGGTGTAGAGTAGGGGGTGTAATACTGTCTGATGGGAGGTGTAGAGTAGGGAGGGTGTAATACTGTCTGATGGGAGGTGTAGAGTAGGGAGGGTGTGATACTGTCTGATGGGAGGTGTAGAGTAGGGAGGGTGTAATACTGTCTGATGGGAGGTGTAGAGTAGGGAGGGTGTAATACTGTCTGATGGGAGGTGTAGAGTAGGGAGGGTGTAATACTGTCTGATGGGAGGTGTAGAGTAGGGAGGGTGTAATACTGTCTGATGGGAGGTGTAGAGTAGGGAGGGTGTAATACTGTCTGATGGGAGGTGTAGAGTAGGGAGGGTGTGATACTGTCTGATGGGAGGTGTAGAGTAGGGAGGGTGTGATACTGTCTGATGGGAGGTGTAGAGTAGGGAGGGTGTAATACTGTCTGATGGGAGGTGTAGAGTAGGGAGGGTGTGATACTGTCTGATGGGAGGTGTAGAGTAGGGAGGGTGTAATACTGTCTGATGGGAGGTGTAGAGTAGGGAGGGTGTGATACTGTCTGATGGGAGGTGTAGAGTAGGGAGGGTGTGATACTGTCTGATGGGAGGTGTAGAGTAGGGAGGGTGTGATACTGTCTGATGGGAGGTGTAGAGTAGGGAGGGTGTGATACTGTCTGATGGGAGGTGTAGAGTAGGGAGGGTGTAATACTGTCTGATGGGAGGTGTAGAGTAGGGAGGGTGTGATACTGTCTGATGGGAGGTGTAGAGTAGGGAGGGTGTAATACTGTCTGATGGGAGGTGTAGAGTAGGGAGGGTGTAATACTGTCTGATGGGAGGTGTAGAGTAGGGAGGGTGTGATACTGTCTGATGGGAGGTGTAGAGTAGGGAGGGTGTAATACTGTCTGATGGGAGGTGTAGAGTAGGGAGGGTGTGATACTGTCTGATGGGAGGTGTAGAGTAGGGAGGGTGTAATACTGTCTGATGGGAGGTGTAGAGTAGGGAGGGTGTGATACTGTCTGATGGGAGGTGTAGAGTAGGGAGGGTGTAATACTGTCTGATGGGAGGTGTAGAGTAGGGAGGGTGTGATACTGTCTGATGGGAGGTGTAGAGTAGGGAGGGTGTAATACTGTCTGGTGGGAGGTGTAGAGTAGGGGGTGTGATACTGTCTGATGGGAGGTGTAGAGTAGGGGGTGTGATACTGTCTGATGGGAGGTGTAGAGTAGGGAGGGTGTGATACTGTCTGATGGGAGGTGTAGAGTAGGGGGTGTAATACTGTCTGATGGGAGGTGTAGAGTAGGGAGGGTGTAATACTGTCTGATGGGAGGTGTAGAGTAGGGAGGGTGTAATACTGTCTGATGGGAGGTGTAGAGTAGGGAGGGTGTAATACTGTCTGATGGGAGGTGTAGAGTAGGGAGGGTGTAATACTGTCTGATGGGAGGTGTAGAGTAGGGAGGGTGTAATACTGTCTGATGGGAGGTGTAGAGTAGGGAGGGTGTAATACTGTCTGATGGGAGGTGTAGAGTAGGGAGGTGTAATACTGTCTGATGGGAGGTGTAGAGTAGGGAGGGTGTAATACTGTCTGATGGGAGGTGTAGAGTAGGGAGGGTGTGATACTGTCTGATGGGAGGTGTAGAGTAGGGAGGGTGTGATACTGTCTGATGGGAGGTGTAGAGTAGGGAGGGTGTAATACTGTCTGATGGGAGGTGTAGAGTAGGGAGGGTGTGATACTGTCTGATGGGAGGTGTAGAGTAGGGAGGGTGTAATACTGTCTGATGGGAGGTGTAGAGTAGGGAGGGTGTAATACTGTCTGATGGGAGGTGTAGAGTAGGGAGGGTGTGATACTGTCTGATGGGAGGTGTAGAGTAGGGGGTGTGATACTGTCTGATGGGAGGTGTAGAGTAGGGAGGGTGTAATACTGTCTGATGGGAGGTGTAGAGTAGGGAGGGTGTAATACTGTCTGATGGGAGGTGTAGAGTAGGGAGGGTGTAATACTGTCTGATGGGAGGTGTAGAGTAGGGAGGGTGTAATACTGTCTGATGGGAGGTGTAGAGTAGGGAGGGTGTGATACTGTCTGATGGGAGGTGTAGAGTAGGGGGTGTAATACTGTCTGATGGGAGGTGTAGAGTAGGGAGGGTGTAATACTGTCTGATGGGAGGTGTAGAGTAGGGAGGGTGTAATACTGTCTGATGGGAGGTGTAGAGTAGGGAGGGTGTGATACTGTCTGATGGGAGGTGTAGAGTAGGGAGGGTGTGATACTGTCTGATGGGAGGTGTAGAGTAGGGAGGGTGTAATACTGTCTGATGGGAGGTGTAGAGTAGGGAGGGTGTAATACTGTCTGATGGGAGGTGTAGAGTAGGGAGGGTGTAATACTGTCTGATGGGAGGTGTAGAGTAGGGAGGGTGTAATACTGTCTGATGGGAGGTGTAGAGTAGGGAGGGTGTAATACTGTCTGATGGGAGGTGTAGAGTAGGGAGGGTGTGATACTGTCTGATGGGAGGTGTAGAGTAGGGAGGGTGTGATACTGTCTGATGGGAGGTGTAGAGTAGGGAGGGTGTAATACTGTCTGATGGGAGGTGTAGAGTAGGGAGGGTGTGATACTGTCTGATGGGAGGTGTAGAGTAGGGAGGGTGTAATACTGTCTGATGGGAGGTGTAGAGTAGGGAGGGTGTAATACTGTCTGATGGGAGGTGTAGAGTAGGGAGGGTGTAATACTGTCTGATGGGAGGTGTAGAGTAGGGAGGGTGTGATACTGTCTGATGGGAGGTGTAGAGTAGGGGGTGTAATACTGTCTGATGGGAGGTGTAGAGTAGGGAGGTGTAATACTGTCTGATGGGAGGTGTAGAGTAGGGAGGGTGTAATACTGTCTGATGGGAGGTGTAGAGTAGGGAGGGTGTAATACTGTCTGATGGGAGGTGTAGAGTAGGGAGGGTGTAATACTGTCTGATGGGAGGTGTAGAGTAGGGGGTGCAATACTGTCTGATGGGAGGTGTAGAGTAGGGAGGGTGTAATACTGTCTGATGGGAGGTGTAGAGTAGGGGGTGTAATACTGTCTGATGGGAGGTGTAGAGTAGGGGGTATAATAATGTCTGATGGGAGGTGTAGAGTAGGGAGGGTGTCATACTGTCTGATGGGAGGTGTAGAGTAGGGAGGGTGTAATACTATCTGATGGGAGGTGTAGAGTAGGGGGTGTAATACTGTCTGATGGGAGGTGTAGAGTAGGGAGGGTGTAATACTGTCTGATGGGAGGTGTAGAGTAGGGAGGGTGTAATACTGTCTGATGGGAGGTGTAGAGTAGGGAGGGTGTGATACTGTCTGATGGGAGGTGTAGAGTAGGGAGGGTGTAATACTGTCTGATGGGAGGTGTAGAGTAGGGAGGGTGTAATACTGTCTGATGGGAGGTGTAGAGTAGGGAGGGTGTAATACTGTCTGATGGGAGGTGTAGAGTAGGGAGGGTGTGATACTGTCTGATGGGAGGTGTAGAGTAGGGAGGGTGTAATACTGTCTGATGGGAGGTGTAGAGTAGGGAGGGTGTAATACTGTCTGATGGGAGGTGTAGAGTAGGGAGGGTGTAATACTGTCTGATGGGAGGTGTAGAGTAGGGAGGGTGTAATACTGTCTGATGGGAGGTGTAGAGTAGGGAGGGTGTAATACTGTCTGATGGGAGGTGTAGAGTAGGGAGGGTGTGATACTGTCTGATGGGAGGTGTAGAGTAGGGAGGGTGTGATACTGTCTGATGGGAGGTGTAGAGTAGGGAGGGTGTAATACTGTCTGATGGGAGGTGTAGAGTAGGGAGGGTGTGATACTGTCTGATGGGAGGTGTAGAGTAGGGAGGGTGTAATACTGTCTGATGGGAGGTGTAGAGTAGGGAGGGTGTAATACTGTCTGATGGGAGGTGTAGAGTAGGGAGGGTGTGATACTGTCTGATGGGAGGTGTAGAGTAGGGGGGTGTGATACTGTCTGATGGGAGGTGTAGAGTAGGGAGGGTGTAATACTGTCTGATGGGAGGTGTAGAGTAGGGAGGGTGTAATACTGTCTGATGGGAGGTGTAGAGTAGGGAGGGTGTAATACTGTCTGATGGGAGGTGTAGAGTAGGGAGGGTGTAATACTGTCTGATGGGAGGTGTAGAGTAGGGAGGGTGTAATACTGTCTGATGGGAGGTGTAGAGTAGGGAGGGTGTTATACTGTCTGATGGGAGGTGTAGAGTAGGGAGGGTGTGATACTGTCTGATGGGAGGTGTAGAGTAGGGAGGGTGTAATACTGTCTGATGGGAGGTGTAGAGTAGGGAGGGTGTAATACTGTCTGATGGGAGGTGTAGAGTAGGGAGGGTGTGATACTGTCTGATGGGAGGTGTAGAGTAGGGAGGGTGTAATACTGTCTGATGGGAGGTGTAGAGTAGGGGGTGTAATACTGTCTGATGGGAGGTGTAGAGTAGGGAGGGTGTAATACTGTCTGATGGGAGGTGTAGAGTAGGGAGGGTGTGATACTGTCTGATGGGAGGTGTAGAGTAGGGAGGGTGTAATACTGTCTGATGGGAGGTGTAGAGTAGGGAGGGTGTAATACTGTCTGATGGGAGGTGTAGAGTAGGGAGGGTGTAATACTGTCTGATGGGAGGTGTAGAGTAGGGAGGGTGTAATACTGTCTGATGGGAGGTGTAGAGTAGGGAGGGTGTAATACTGTCTGATGGGAGGTGTAGAGTAGGGAGGGTGTAATACTGTCTGATGGGAGGTGTAGAGTAGGGAGGGTGTGATACTGTCTGATGGGAGGTGTAGAGTAGGGAGGGTGTAATACTGTCTGATGGGAGGTGTAGAGTAGGGAGGGTGTGATACTGTCTGATGGGAGGTGTAGAGTAGGGAGGGTGTGATACTGTCTGATGGGAGGTGTAGAGTAGGGAGGGTGTGATACTGTCTGATGGGAGGTGTAGAGTAGGGAGGGTGTAATACTGTCTGATGGGAGGTGTAGAGTAGGGAGGGTGTAATACTGTCTGATGGGAGGTGTAGAGTAGGGAGGGTGTAATACTGTCTGATGGGAGGTGTAGAGTAGGGAGGGTGTAATACTGTCTGATGGGAGGTGTAGAGTAGGGAGGGTGTGATACTGTCTGATGGGAGGTGTAGAGTAGGGAGGGTGTGATACTGTCTGATGGGAGGTGTAGAGTAGGGAGGGTGTAATACTGTCTGATGGGAGGTGTAGAGTAGGGAGGGTGTAATACTGTCTGATGGGAGGTGTAGAGTAGGGAGGGTGTAATACTGTCTGATGGGAGGTGTAGAGTAGGGAGGGTGTAATACTGTCTGATGGGAGGTGTAGAGTAGGGAGGGTGTGATACTGTCTGATGGGAGGTGTAGAGTAGGGAGGGTGTAATACTGTCTGATGGGAGGTGTAGAGTAGGGAGGGTGTAATACTGTCTGATGGGAGGTGTAGAGTAGGGAGGGTGTAATACTGTCTGATGGGAGGTGTAGAGTAGGGAGGGTGTAATACTGTCTGATGGGAGGTGTAGAGTAGGGAGGGTGTAATACTGTCTGATGGGAGGTGTAGAGTAGGGAGGGTGTGATACTGTCTGATGGGAGGTGTAGAGTAGGGAGGGTGTAATACTGTCTGATGGGAGGTGTAGAGTAGGGAGGGTGTAATACTGTCTGATGGGAGGTGTAGAGTAGGGAGGGTGTAATACTGTCTGATGGGAGGTGTAGAGTAGGGAGGGTGTAATACTGTCTGATGGGAGGTGTAGAGTAGGGAGGGTGTAATACTGTCTGATGGGAGGTGTAGAGTAGGGAGGTGTAATACTGTCTGATGGGAGGTGTAGAGTAGGGAGGGTGTAATACTGTCTGATGGGAGGTGTAGAGTAGGGAGGGTGTGATACTGTCTGATGGGAGGTGTAGAGTAGGGAGGGTGTAATACTGTCTGATGGGAGGTGTAGAGTAGGGAGGGTGTAATACTGTCTGATGGGAGGTGTAGAGTAGGGAGGGTGTAATACTGTCTGATGGGAGGTGTAGAGTAGGGAGGGTGTAATACTGTCTGATGGGAGGTGTAGAGTAGGGAGGGTGTGATACTGTCTGATGGGAGGTGTAGAGTAGGGAGGGTGTGATACTGTCTGATGGGAGGTGTAGAGTAGGGAGGGTGTAATACTGTCTGATGGGAGGTGTAGAGTAGGGAGGGTGTAATACTGTCTGATGGGAGGTGTAGAGTAGGGAGGGTGTAATACTGTCTGATGGGAGGTGTAGAGTAGGGAGGGTGTAATACTGTCTGATGGGAGGTGTAGAGTAGGGAGGGTGTAATACTGTCTGATGGGAGGTGTAGAGTAGGGAGGGTGTGATACTGTCTGATGGGAGGTGTAGAGTAGGGAGGTGTAATACTGTCTGATGGGAGGTGTAGAGTAGGGAGGGTGTAATACTGTCTGATGGGAGGTGTAGAGTAGGGAGGGTGTAATACTGTCTGATGGGAGGTGTAGAGTAGGGAGGTGTAATACTGTCTGATGGGAGGTGTAGAGTAGGGAGGGTGTAATACTGTCTGATGGGAGGTGTAGAGTAGGGAGGTGTAATACTGTCTGATGGGAGGTGTAGAGTAGGGAGGGTGTAATACTGTCTGATGGGAGGTGTAGAGTAGGGAGGGTGTAATACTGTCTGATGGGAGGTGTAGAGTAGGGAGGGTGTGATACTGTCTGATGGGAGGTGTAGAGTAGGGAGGGTGTAATACTGTCTGATGGGAGGTGTAGAGTAGGGAGGTGTAATACTGTCTGATGGGAGGTGTAGAGTAGGGAGGGTGTGATACTGTCTGATGGGAGGTGTAGAGTAGGGAGGGTGTAATACTGTCTTATGGGAGGTGTAGAGTAGGGAGGGTGTGATACTGTCTGATGGGAGGTGTAGAGTAGGGGGTGTAATACTGTCTGATGGGAGGTGTAGAGTAGGGAGGGTGTAATACTGTCTGATGGGAGGTGTAGAGTAGGGAGGGTGTAATACTGTCTGATGGGAGGTGTAGAGTAGGGAGGTGTAATACTGTCTGATGGGAGGTGTAGAGTAGGGAGGGTGTAATACTGTCTCGATGGGAGGTGTAGAGTAGGGAGGTGTAATACTGTCTGATGGGAGGTGTAGAGTAGGGAGGGTGTAATACTGTCTGATGGGAGGTGTAGAGTAGGGAGGTGTAATACTGTCTGATGGGAGGTGTAGAGTAGGGAGGGTGTAATACTGTCTGATGGGAGGTGTAGAGTAGGGAGGGTGTAATACTGTCTGATGGGAGGTGTAGAGTAGGGAGGGTGTGATACTGTCTGATGGGAGGTGTAGAGTAGGGAGGGTGTAATACTGTCTGATGGGAGGTGTAGAGTAGGGAGGGTGTAATACTGTCTGATGGGAGGTGTAGAGTAGGGAGGGTGTAATACTGTCTGATGGGAGGTGTAGAGTAGGGAGGGTGTAATACTGTCTGATGGGAGGTGTAGAGTAGGGAGGGTGTAATACTGTCTGATGGGAGGTGTAGAGTAGGGAGGTGTAATACTGTCTGATGGGAGGTGTAGAGTAGGGAGGGTGTAATACTGTCTGATGGGAGGTGTAGAGTAGGGAGGGTGTAATACTGTCTGATGGGAGGTGTAGAGTAGGGAGGGTGTGATATTGTCTGATGGGAGGTGTAGAGTAGGGGGGGTGTAATACTGTCTGATGGGAGGTGTAGAGTAGGGAGGTGTAATACTGTCTGATGGGAGGTGTAGAGTAGGGAGGGTGTGATACTGTCTGATGGGAGGTGTAGAGTAGGGAGGGTGTAATACTGTCTTATGGGAGGTGTAGAGTAGGGAGGGTGTGATACTGTCTGATGGGAGGTGTAGAGTAGGGGGTGTAATACTGTCTGATGGGAGGTGTAGAGTAGGGAGGGTGTAATACTGTCTGATGGGAGGTGTAGAGTAGGGAGGGTGTAATACTGTCTGATGGGAGGTGTAGAGTAGGGAGGTGTAATACTGTCTGATGGGAGGTGTAGAGTAGGGAGGGTGTAATACTGTTCGATGGGAGGTGTAGAGTAGGGAGGTGTAATACTGTCTGATGGGAGGTGTAGAGTAGGGAGGGTGTAATACTGTCTGATGGGAGGTGTAGAGTAGGGAGGTGTAATACTGTCTGATGGGAGGTGTAGAGTAGGGAGGGTGTAATACTGTCTGATGGGAGGTGTAGAGTAGGGAGGGTGTAATACTGTCTGATGGGAGGTGTAGAGTAGGGAGGGTGTGATATTGTCTGATGGGAGGTGTAGAGTAGGGAGGGTGTAATACTGTCTGATGGGAGGTGTAGAGTAGGGAGGTGTAATACTGTCTGATGGGAGGTGTAGAGTAGGGAGGGTGTAATACTGTCTGATGGGAGGTGTAGAGTAGGGAGGTGTAATACTGTCTGATGGGAGGTGTAGAGTAGGGAGGGTCATACTGTCTGATGGGAGGTGTAGAGTAGGGAGGGTATAATACTGTCTGATGGGAGGTGTAGAGTAGGGAGGGTGTAATACTGTCTGATGGGAGGTGTAGAGTAGGGAGGGTGTGATACTGTCTGATGGGAGGTGTAGAGTAGGGAGGGTGTGATACTGTCTGATGGGAGGTGTAGAGTAGGGAGTGTGTAATACTGTCTGATGGGAGGTGTAGAGTAGGGAGGGTGTAATACTGTCTGATGGGAGGTGTAGAGTAGGGAGGGTGTAATACTGTCTGATGGGAGGTGTAGAGTAGGGAGGGTGTGATACTGTCTGATGGGAGGTGTAGAGTAGGGAGGGTGTGATACTGTCTGATGGGAGGTGTAGAGTAGGGAGGGTGTAATACTGTCTGATGGGAGGTGTAGAGTAGGGAGGGTGTGATACTGTCTGATGGGAGGTGTAGAGTAGGGAGGGTGTAATACTGTCTGATGGGAGGTGTAGAGTAGGGAGGGTGTAATACTGTCTGATGGGAGGTGTAGAGTAGGGAGGTGTAATACTGTCTGATGGGAGGTGTAGAGTAGGGAGGGTGTGATACTGTCTGATGGGAGGTGTAGAGTAGGGAGGGTGTAATACTGTCTGATGGGAGGTGTAGAGTAGGGAGGGTGTGATACTGTCTGATGGGAGGTGTAGAGTAGGGGGTGTAATACTGTCTGATGGGAGGTGTAGAGTAGGGAGGGTGTAATACTGTCTGATGGGAGGTGTAGAGTAGGGAGGGTGTAATACTGTCTGATGGGAGGTGTAGAGTAGGGAGGTGTAATACTGTCTGATGGGAGGTGTAGAGTAGGGAGGGTGTAATACTGTTCGATGGGAGGTGTAGAGTAGGGAGGTGTAATACTGTCTGATGGGAGGTGTAGAGTAGGGAGGGTGTAATACTGTCTGATGGGAGGTGTAGAGTAGGGAGGTGTAATACTGTCTGATGGGAGGTGTAGAGTAGGGAGGGTGTAATACTGTCTGATGGGAGGTGTAGAGTAGGGAGGGTGTAATACTGTCTGATGGGAGGTGTAGAGTAGGGAGGGTGTGATACTGTCTGATGGGAGGTGTAGAGTAGGGAGGGTGTAATACTGTCTGATGGGAGGTGTAGAGTAGGGAGGGTGTAATACTGTCTGATGGGAGGTGTAGAGTAGGGAGGGTCATACTGTCTGATGGGAGGTGTAGAGTAGGGAGGGTGTGATACTGTCTGATGGGAGGTGTAGAGTAGGGAGGGTGTGATACTGTCTGATGGGAGGTGTAGAGTAGGGAGGGTGTGATACTGTCTGATGGGAGGTGTAGAGTAGGGAGGGTGTGATACTGTCTGATGGGAGGTGTAGAGTAGGGAGGGTGTGATACTGTCTGATGGGAGGTGTAGAGTAGGGAGGGTGTAATACTGTCTGATGGGAGGTGTAGAGTAGGGAGGGTGTAATACTGTCTGATGGGAGGTGTAGAGTAGGGAGGGTGTAATACTGTCTGATGGGAGGTGTAGAGTAGGGAGGGTGTGATACTGTCTGATGGGAGGTGTAGAGTAGGGAGGGTGTAATACTGTCTGATGGGAGGTGTAGAGTAGGGAGGGTGTGATACTGTCTGATGGGAGGTGTAGAGTAGGGAGGGTGTAATACTGTCTGATGGGAGGTGTAGAGTAGGGAGGGTGTGATACTGTCTGATGGGAGGTGTAGAGTAGGGGGGGTGTAATACTGTCTGATGGGAGGTGTAGAGTAGGGAGGTGTAATACTGTCTGATGGGAGGTGTAGAGTAGGGAGGGTGTGATACTGTCTGATGGGAGGTGTAGAGTAGGGAGGGTGTAATACTGTCTTATGGGAGGTGTAGAGTAGGGAGGGTGTGATACTGTCTGATGGGAGGTGTAGAGTAGGGGGTGTAATACTGTCTGATGGGAGGTGTAGAGTAGGGAGGGTGTAATACTGTCTGATGGGAGGTGTAGAGTAGGGAGGGTGTAATACTGTCTGATGGGAGGTGTAGAGTAGGGAGGTGTAATACTGTCTGATGGGAGGTGTAGAGTAGGGAGGGTGTAATACTGTTCGATGGGAGGTGTAGAGTAGGGAGGTGTAATACTGTCTGATGGGAGGTGTAGAGTAGGGAGGGTGTAATACTGTCTGATGGGAGGTGTAGAGTAGGGAGGTGTAATACTGTCTGATGGGAGGTGTAGAGTAGGGAGGGTGTAATACTGTCTGATGGGAGGTGTAGAGTAGGGAGGGTGTAATACTGTCTGATGGGAGGTGTAGAGTAGGGAGGGTGTGATATTGTCTGATGGGAGGTGTAGAGTAGGGAGGGTGTAATACTGTCTGATGGGAGGTGTAGAGTAGGGAGGTGTAATACTGTCTGATGGGAGGTGTAGAGTAGGGAGGGTCATACTGTCTGATGGGAGGTGTAGAGTAGGGAGGGTATAATACTGTCTGATGGGAGGTGTAGAGTAGGGAGGGTGTAATACTGTCTGATGGGAGGTGTAGAGTAGGGAGGGTGTGATACTGTCTGATGGGAGGTGTAGAGTAGGGAGGGTGTGATACTGTCTGATGGGAGATGTAGAGTAGGGAGGGTGTAATACTGTCTGATGGGAGGTGTAGAGTAGGGAGGGTGTGATACTGTCTGATGGGAGGTGTAGAGTAGGGAGGGTGTAATACTGTCTGATGGGAGGTGTAGAGTAGGGAGGGTGTAATACTGTCTGATGGGAGGTGTAGAGTAGGGAGGGTGTGATACTGTCTGATGGGAGGTGTAGAGTAGGGAGGGTGTGATACTGTCTGATGGGAGGTGTAGAGTAGGGAGGGTGTGATACTGTCTGATGGGAGGTGTAGAGTAGGGAGGGTGTAATACTGTCTGATGGGAGGTGTAGAGTAGGGAGGGTGTGATACTGTCTGATGGGAGGTGTAGAGTAGGGAGGGTGTAATACTGTCTGATGGGAGGTGTAGAGTAGGGAGGGTGTAATACTGTCTGATGGGAGGTGTAGAGTAGGGAGGTGTAATACTGTCTGATGGGAGGTGTAGAGTAGGGAGGGTGTAATACTGTCTGATGGGAGGTGTAGAGTAGGGAGGGTGTAATACTGTCTGATGGGAGGTGTAGAGTAGGGAGGGTGTAATACTGTCTGATGGGAGGTGTAGAGTAGGGAGGGTGTAATACTGTCTGATGGGAGGTGTAGAGTAGGGAGGGTGTAATACTGTCTGATGGGAGGTGTAGAGTAGGGAGGTGTAATACTGTCTGATGGGAGGTGTAGAGTAGGGAGGGTGTAATACTGTCTGATGGGAGGTGTAGAGTAGGGAGGGTGTAATACTGTCTGATGGGAGGTGTAGAGTAGGGAGGGTGTAATACTGTCTGATGGGAGGTGTAGAGTAGGGAGGGTGTAATACTGTCTGATGGGAGGTGTAGAGTAGGGAGGGTGTAATACTGTCTGATGGGAGGTGTAGAGTAGGGAGGGTGTGATACTGTCTGATGGGAGGTGTAGAGTAGGAGGGTGTAATACTGTCTGATGGGAGGTGTAGAGTAGGGAGGGTGTGATACTGTCTGATGGGAGGTGTAGAGTAGGGAGGGTGTGATACTGTCTGATGGGAGGTGTAGAGTAGGGAGGGTGTAATACTGTCTGATGGGAGGTGTAGAGTAGGGAGGGTGTAATACTGTCTGATGGGAGGTGTAGAGTAGGGAGGGTGTGATACTGTCTGATGGGAGGTGTAGAGTAGGGAGGGTGTGATACTGTCTGATGGGAGGTGTAGAGTAGGGAGGGTGTGATACTGTCTGATGGGAGGTGTAGAGTAGGGAGGGTGTAATACTGTCTGATGGGAGGTGTAGAGTAGGGAGGGTGTGATACTGTCTGATGGGAGGTGTAGAGTAGGGAGGGTGTAATACTGTCTGATGGGAGGTGTAGAGTAGGGAGGGTGTAATACTGTCTGATGGGAGGTGTAGAGTAGGGAGGTGTAATACTGTCTGATGGGAGGTGTAGAGTAGGGAGGGTGTGATACTGTCTGATGGGAGGTGTAGAGTAGGGAGGGTGTAATACTGTCTGATGGGAGGTGTAGAGTAGGGAGGGTGTGATACTGTCTGATGGGAGGTGTAGAGTAGGGAGGGTGTGATACTGTCTGATGGGAGGTGTAGAGTAGGGAGGGTGTAATACTGTCTGATGGGAGGTGTAGAGTAGGGAGGGTGTGATACTGTCTGATGGGAGGTGTAGAGTAGGGAGGGTGTAATACTGTCTGATGGGAGGTGTAGAGTAGGGAGGGTGTAATACTGTCTGATGGGAGGTGTAGAGTAGGGAGGTGTAATACTGTCTGATGGGAGGTGTAGAGTAGGGAGGGTGTGATACTGTCTCGATGGGAGGTGTAGAGTAGGGAGGGTGTAATACTGTCTGATGGGAGGTGTAGAGTAGGGAGGGTGTAATACTGTCTGATGGGAGGTGTAGAGTAGGGAGGGTGTAATACTGTCTGATGGGAGGTGTAGAGTAGGGAGGGTGTAATACTGTCTGATGGGAGGTGTAGAGTAGGGAGGGTGTGATACTGTCTGATGGGAGGTGTAGAGTAGGGAGGGTGTGATACTGTCTGATGGGAGGTGTAGAGTAGGGAGGGTGTGATACTGTCTGATGGGAGGTGTAGAGTAGGGAGGGTGTAATACTGTCTGATGGGAGGTGTAGAGTAGGGAGGGTGTGATACTGTCTGATGGGAGGTGTAGAGTAGGGAGGGTGTAATACTGTCTGATGGGAGGTGTAGAGTAGGGAGGGTGTAATACTGTCTGATGGGAGGTGTAGAGTAGGGAGGGTGTCATACTGTCTGATGGGAGGTGTAGAGTAGGGAGGGTGTGATACTGTCTGATGGGAGGTGTAGAGTAGGGAGGGTGTGATACTGTCTGATGGGAGGTGTAGAGTAGGGAGGTGTAATACTGTCTGATGGGAGGTGTAGAGTAGGGAGGGTGTAATACTGTCTGATGGGAGGTGTAGAGTAGGGAGGGTGTAATACTGTCTGATGGGAGGTGTAGAGTAGGGAGGTGTAATACTGTCTGATGGGAGGTGTAGAGTAGGGAGGGTGTAATACTGTTCGATGGGAGGTGTAGAGTAGGGAGGTGTAATACTGTCTGATGGGAGGTGTAGAGTAGGGAGGGTGTAATACTGTCTGATGGGAGGTGTAGAGTAGGGAGGTGTAATACTGTCTGATGGGAGGTGTAGAGTAGGGAGGGTGTAATACTGTCTGATGGGAGGTGTAGAGTAGGGAGGGTGTAATACTGTCTGATGGGAGGTGTAGAGTAGGGAGGGTGTGATATTGTCTGATGGGAGGTGTAGAGTAGGGAGGGTGTAATACTGTCTGATGGGAGGTGTAGAGTAGGGAGGTGTAATACTGTCTGATGGGAGGTGTAGAGTAGGGAGGGTCATACTGTCTGATGGGAGGTGTAGAGTAGGGAGGGTATAATACTGTCTGATGGGAGGTGTAGAGTAGGGAGGGTGTAATACTGTCTGATGGGAGGTGTAGAGTAGGGAGGGTGTGATACTGTCTGATGGGAGGTGTAGAGTATGGAGGGTGTGATACTGTCTGATGGGAGATGTAGAGTAGGGAGTGTGTAATACTGTCTGATGGGAGGTGTAGAGTAGGGAGGGTGTAATACTGTCTGATGGGAGGTGTAGAGTAGGGAGGGTGTGATACTGTCTGATGGGAGGTGTAGAGTAGGGAGGGTGTGATACTGTCTGATGGGAGGTGTAGAGTAGGGAGGGTGTGATACTGTCTGATGGGAGGTGTAGAGTAGGGAGGGTGTAATACTGTCTGATGGGAGGTGTAGAGTAGGGAGGGTGTGATACTGTCTGATGGGAGGTGTAGAGTAGGGAGGGTGTAATACTGTCTGATGGGAGGTGTAGAGTAGGGAGGGTGTAATACTGTCTGATGTGAGGTGTAGAGTAGGGAGGGTCATACTGTCTGATGGGAGGTGTAGAGTAGGGAGGGTGTGATGCTGTCTGATGGGAGGTGTAGAGTAGGGAGGGTGTGATACTGTCTGATGGGAGGTGTAGAGTAGGGGGTGTAATACTGTCTGATGGGAGGTGTAGAGTAGGGAGTGTGTGATACTGTCTGATGGGAGGTGTAGAGTAGGGAGGGTGTGATACTGTCTGATGGGAGGTGTAGAGTAGGGAGGGTGTAATACTGTCTGATGGGAGGTGTAGAGTAGGGAGGGTGTAATACTGTCTGATGGGAGGTGTAGAGTAGGGAGGGTCATACTGTCTGATCGAGGTTATACTCTCTCCCCCTCTCCTGCTCCTCCTGGTATAACAGAGATCCTCAGCACCTGTCCTCAGGGCTTTGTCTGCGTCTCACATGGCATTTCACAGAGTTTGTGGATCTTTACCAGGCCTGGGGGGTCGGGACCTTGCACCCATCATCAATTAACACACAATTTCCAACAGCAAAATGTGTCTAAATTTCCCCCATTGGTCTGTGGTGTCAATATCTAGTACTAGTCCACATGCCATGTTGACTATAGTCTACAATAAGCAGCCAACCACTGACCATTCCTCACAGTAATTCATTCATTCACTGTGACGTTGGTCAGACCATACTGAACAGTCCCTTTGTGGTGTGTGTGTGTGTCTGTGCAATGTTTATATTAGGGCCTTTACCATATGAACATGGGTTAATGATAACCAACCAATACAGATTGGTTTAACTCCAATACGAACACATGATTACATGGAATTTGTCAACTGACATTGAATGCTTCCGGGGACCCTAATCCAAACTGAAGGGCTTTTTTATTTTTTACAACATTTTAAATCCAACGTTAATCACATTTCATGGTTTTATACCTTGTTAGTCATGCGGAACCCATTAAGAGCTGTTTCGTAAACAGGCATTACATAAACATTATGTGTCTTATTATCAAATGAAGGTTTTTGGCCCACCTTCCGAAATTCTTCTCTGCCTTGGGACGTTCACTCCAACAATGTTAAATGGTCCTGGGTGCAGCGAGATTTTTCTCCTCCTGTTTAAATGTCATCTAGCACTCATGATCCTGGAGAAACCCAAACCATGAGGGTGGTTCCAAACATAGCCTGGACCTAATGTGATAAGGGGAACGTTAGAGTCGTGACACAGATAAGCTTTGAGAGCGACAGTGCGTATAGACTTGTATGACTCTAGACAGTTCCTTGGCCTTGGAAACATCTATTGAGGAAATGAAAGAGAGTGACTGAGTGAGGACATGTTGTGACTGCTGGCCTCTTCTCTTTGCAGTGAAGTGCTGTCTTGTCAACACCTACAGCGTAAACAGATTTGGGACCAGGCTAGTGAAGTGCTCCTAGATGACCCCTCAGTGTAGTATGTACTTTGCATTTTGGCAGCGCTCCTATACAGGTAACTGCCCAAAAAATGGAAACACTTGAGTAAATGAGGGATACAAAGTATATTGAAAGCAGGTGCTTACACACAGGTGTGGTTCCTGAGTTAATTAAGCAGTTAACATCCTATAATGCTTAGGGTCATGTATAAAAATGCTGTGCAGGCCATTATTTTGGCCATTATTTTGCTACCATGGCTATGCCCCCATAGCATGACAATGCCCCCATCCACAGGGCACAAGTGGTGACTGAATAGTTTGATGAGCATGAAAACAAGGTAAGCTATATGCCTTGGCCGACTAAGTCACCAGATTTCAACCCGACTGAACACTTTTCTGAGACTCTGGAGCGGCGCCCGAGACAGTGTTTTCCACCACCATCAACAAAACACCAAATGATGGAATTTCTGGTGGAAGAATGGTCTCAGATCCCTCCAATAGAGTTCTAGACACTTGTAGAATCTATGCCAAGGTGCATTGAAGCGGTTCTGGTTCGTGGTGGCCCAACGCCCTATTAAGACACTTTATGCTGGGGTTTCCTTTATTTTGGCAGTTACATACATGTACATGACCCATACATTAAGTGCATACATTTCACCCATACGAGGTGTTGGCAGAGGCCCATGTCACAGCCTGGCATCTTATAAGCACTGCCTGATGGGTAGCCTGGTGACAGATATGTTTGTTCCAAAGTGTGACAATGACCATATGGCAAGAGAGTACAAACAGATCTGAGACCAGGCCAGCTGATGCGAGCCACAGTGAGTGCCTGGCCTGCCAGGCTGCCTGCTCTCCCAGCATGGCCGCACCGGCTAGATGTAACATAGTAAACGTACATTTGTATCCCTCCAATTACTATGATATGTTTGATTTGGTATGGTTACGTAAGACAGAAGGTTTCTTAAGCCAAAAATGAAAGGAAGGACATTGGTAGGGGAGGATAGGTGGGTTTATAAGGCAAACTTCTAGCAACCCAAAAGGTTACGTGTTTGAATCAAATCCATAGACATTAAAACCAGCAGCTATAACGATAGTGCCGACGTCATCCACGTAGTCCTATGGAAAACTCCTGATGGCGTATGAAGCCGGGAGTATTTGAATTTAAAGCGTGCCATATTGCTGAATGGGGCTGAATGGCACCAAAAAAATTGCACAGGTTAATGGTTTAAAGTGGCCGTAACAAGCAAAGGATCATGGTCGATGTAATCGTTTTCATCCTGCCTGAGCGAGTCAACCCCCGAGCCTCCTCGTAGCCTGCCGGCCCGTGATTGGTCTGTGTCAGCATGTGTGATGGCAAATGTAGTAGTCAGAATGGATCACTATTTCATTAAATATCTCCAACTTTAAAAATAAATCACAGTGGGGATTGAACTTGATCATAATAAACACATTTTAGACCCCAAAACGTCTGTAAAAATTCTGCCGATCGATTCTGGCGATCGTAATTTACATAGGCTTTCTAGGGCAGACCAGGGCTTCTGGTACCGCTAAGTTGCTATGCAGTAGCCAACCAACAAAGCTGGTGACTGCCCACTGCAGACCAGACACTGGGGGCCTGATCGAATCACAGACAACTTTAGCATTTTAGGTAATTAGCAACTTTGTAACCACTTACTACTTTTAAGCTACTTTGCAACAACTTAGCATGTTAGCTAATCCTTCCCCTAGCCCTAACCTTAAAACTTAACCCTAACCCCTAGCCTAGCTAACATTTTGCAAATGTGTAAGATATCATATGAATTGGAATTGGTAACGTATCATACGAATTGAAGAACGTAATATTTCATACCAAATGGATGATGGACATCCACAAATGAAAACATATCATACTAAATGGAGGAAGACAAATGTACATTTACTATGTTACTTTGACCCCTGAGTCTACGCTGGCTTTCCACAGCAGCTGATAAGGCCTCTGGATATAGAGTGCAGATTAGACTACCAGAACTTAATACTTGCACCTCTGATAATTTACAGAGAAACAGGCCTGGTTAGGGTAGAGCAGTAAATCATTTACACTGGAAAAAGATCTGTAGCCAAGGCTGGATTAATACTGTATATCTACACACTAAAAACAAATGGTTCTATATAGTGCCAAATAACATTTCTATGGCTCATAATGAACCATGATCATATGGTTCTAAATGGAACCTTTATAATGATATAAAGAACCCTTTCGTAAGGTTCTATAAAGAAAGAAAAAGGTTCTATATAGCACCAAAAAGGGTTCCACTATCATCATAACCCACGACTTCAACACCATCATTAAGTTTGCTGACAAAACAACAGTGGTAGGCCTTATCACCGACAACGATGAGACAGCCCATTGGGAGGAGGTCAGAGACCTGGCCGTGTGGTGCCAGGACAACACAATAAGCTCTCACAAAGCTATGAGGAAAAGCATGTTTGGTAAGTGTTAGGTGGGTTCCCGAGTGGCACAGCGGTCTAAGGCACAGCATCTCAATGCTGGAGGCGTCACTACAGATCCAGGTAAGATTCCATTCTGTATCACAACCAGCCGTGACTGGGAGTCCCATAGGGCGGCGCCAACTGACCCAGCGTCGTTAGGGTTTGGCCGGTGTAGGCTGTTATTGTAAATAAGAATTTGTTCTTAAATGACTTGCCTGGTTAAATAAAATAAAAGGTGGATCAGGGCAACAGTTATCTTTTGTGTTGGTGAGTGGAGTGCATGCCAGCTTGTGTTCTGACGCACTCGCTCAAGAGGCCAGCCAGCACAGAGCTATGCCAGGACGCCAGGACAGAGTCCCTGTAGGGAATAGACTGTCGACTTGAGGGGCCTGGGCCCCTGCTCCAGTAACTCCCCTGATCCCACTGCCACTTAAAACTGTGCTACACCAGTCCAGGGGTAGCCATATCAAAGGACTGACTTCCCATAATGTTACATGACCCACTGTCTAAGTGCCCTGTTCTTCTGATGATGAACATACACTGAGTACACCAAACATTAGGAACACCTTCCTAATATTGAGTTGCAACACCCTTTGGGTGGTGGACCATTCTTGACACACACAGGAAACTGTTGAGCGTGAAAAAGCCAGCAACGTTGCAGTTCTTGACACAAACCGGTGGCACCTACTACCATACCCCGTTTAAAGGCACTTACATTTTTTTGTCTTGCCCATTCACCCTCTGAATGGCAGACATACACAATCCACGTCTCAAGTATCTCAAGGATTAAATATCCTTCTCTAACCTGTCTCCTCCCCTTCATCTACACTGATTGAAGTGGATTTAACAAGTGACATCAATAAGAGATCATAGCTTTCACCTGGAATCACCTGGTCGGTCTATGTCATGGAAATAACAGGTGTTCTTAATGTTTCATATACTCAGTGTATGTCAAGCATTCTACTAACAGTTAGACCCAGTCCAGAAAACGGACTCCGGTCCGGAACTACAACTTTCCTAGGGGACTAGGGACTAGGGGTTGTTAATGTACAGGACCTCAGTTCAGATAAGGCAAAGTATTGTCATTTATAAACAAATCTGTCAACAGGGTAAGTAAACTGAGGCTAATTTGTAGTGGTTAAGGTTATATTTTTATTTTATTTTATTTTATTTATTTATTTTGGGGGGGTTGTGAGTTTTTTATTGGAAAGCTCAGTTGAACAAAACAGACAGTCAAACACACATTTAAATGGTCCTCAGTCGTCAGCTGGAGTAGGATGAAGTTGTCTCTGATCTAAGGCCAGTTTTACAATCCGCTTCATCCTCATGGTTAGGGTTTGTGGATGGTAAACTGATCCTAGATCAGTAGAGCCAGCTGGTAGAGCAGCTAGTGTAGCTACAAAGCTCCTCAGGTTTGAACCACAGGTTGATCTCTGTGTTGGCACTCTCTATTGAGTCACTGCCATGGATGATGTTCCTGCCCACTTGGATGCAGTAGTCCCCTCGGATGGTGCCGGGTTTGGAGTCTGCAGGGTTGGTCTCTCCCAGCATTACTCTGCCTGTCTTGGGTGAATCCTAAATGGCACCAGATATCCCTTTCTAGGGCCACGGGTTTATGCAAGGCTGTGTCTAGTCTTGTCCACCAGCCGGCTCCATAGCAATTAGCCTGGGGACGAGGTTATGCTGGTAAAAGTAATGTAGTGTATAAGGAATCGGGTGCCATTTCGTGTGAAGCCTTGGTTCCCTCATCTGAACTATCCTTTTCAGCGGTAATCCAACATGCCGTTTTGTATTAGCATTAAGTGTCTCTGTAGAGGTGATGTAACAAAAGAAGAGAATGCATTCTCAGTCTAATTTCCTGGTCACAAAAAGAGTTTGATACAACATACAGATGAATCACAGTATATTGAATTTCCTTAAAGAAACCCATGTTGGGTTTACATAACACTTAGGCCACTAGAACCAGTGATTCGGTGATGAATGGCAACCACTGGCCAGCTGCCTGAACATTCAAAGTTCACAATACTGATACAGACTAAGTCAACTTTAATTTGCTGGAAAAACAAGTTCAAAGTGTCCCAATTGAATCTCAGTCTATCATGTGTATACTCATCCCTTTTAGAATTTGGGATGATGTTTTTCCGTTGAGCGTAGTTGAGCCTTCTCAAGTCTTAATTGACATATCCACTTAATTCACCCTTGCTGACTCTGCTTATGCAATTATCATCTCCGGGTTTGTTGTTTACGACTGATGATCACATGAGGCTGGTTCTCTTGTTGTTTCCCCTATTCATGTGTTCATCCTTCCTCACGAGTTCCATCCAGCCTCATAACATGAATCGTCTTATTTCGTAGTTCCACTCCGCCAGCAAATATCTTAGGGCTTTGTGCACTGATCTTCCATCAAAAGTTCTCAGAATCAAAATGCATCGTGTGTGTGTTTTTTTTTAACTGACTTGGCATTCTCTGACTGGAAGACATTCTGATGAAGCTTGTGGGACTACAGTGCTGACATTAAGTTTCTAATGGGGTTGACTTAATTCATTGTGGGTAATGTGTAAGAGGTCATGTTCTTTTGGGGATTAAAGGTCGCTGAAACATAACCCTTTGACCAGCTGGTGGGCAAAGACAAGTTGTAGGAGTAATGATGAAACCATTATGTAGCCAAACCCGAGGGTCTGTTATAATCTAATTGACCTCCTATGTACGAACTTTGGGTCCTTGAAAAAAATGGTATTTTCTTCTTGAATGCTTGGATTCATGTATTCAACAGCGTGACTAGAATTTGAAACAAGAAATCATTCGACTTCATAAGCGTTTCGACAATGTATTTTTTTTCTCTCTCCCTGTGCAGGCAGGTGCTTATTAATCTGTTATGACGTAACCCATAAGCTTTGTTAGTCAACTAGGTAACATTTACATTGATAAGTTAAAGCGTTTATCCACTGAATTATTGCACACAGGAGGTACTTCAGAGACAATATCCAATTCCTATGAATTTGTTTTGTCAGGTGTGACATCGGAATTTGATTAGGATGTAGATTACTGGATCACACTCACATAATCACGGCAGATACAGACCATTCTATTCTCAAGTCCCAATTAGGAACATTGGCATATAGTGCATTCGGAAGTATTCAGACCCTTAGACTTTTCCAACATTTTGTTACTTTACAGCCTTATTCTAAAATTGATTCATCAATCAGCAACTTTCCCAAGCCTCCCCCATTTCTCCTTCACCCAAATCCAGATAGCTGATGTTCTGAAAGAGTTGCAAAATCTGGACCCCTACAAATCAGCTGGGCTACACAATCTGGACCCTCTCTTTCTAAAATTATCCGCCGCAATTGTTGCAACCCCTATTGCTAGCCTGTTCAACCTCTCGTATCGTCTGAGATCCCCAAATATTGGAAAGCTGCCGTGGTCATCCCCCTCTTCAAAGGGGGAGACACTCTAGACCCAAACTGTTACAGACCTATATCTATCCTACCCTGCCTTTCTAAGGTCTTCTAAAGCCAAGTTAACAAACAGATCACCGACCATTTCGAATCCCACCGTACCTTCTCCGCTATGCAATCTGGTTTCCGAGCTGGTCATGGGTGCACCTCAGCAAAGCTCAAGGTCCTAAACGATATAACCGCCATCGATAAAAGACAATACTGTGCAGCCGTATTCATCGACCTGGCTAAGGCTTTGACTCTGTCAATCACAACATTCTTATTGGCAGACTCAACAGCCTTGGTTTCTCAAATGACTGCCTCGCCTGGTTCACCAACTACTTCTCAGACAGAGTTCAGTGTGTCAAATCAGAGGGCCTGTTGTCCGGACCACTGGCAGTCTCTATGGGGGTGCCACAGGGTTCAATTCTCGGGCCGACTCTTTTCTCTGTATACATCAATAACGTCGCTCTTGCTGCTGGTGATTCTCTGACCCACCTCTACGCAGACGACACCGTTCTGTATACTTCTGGCCCTTCTTTGGACACTGTGTTAACTACCCTCCAGATGAGCTTCAATGCCATACAACTCTCCTTCCGTGGCCTCCAACTGCTCTTAAATGCAAGTAAAACTAAATGCATGCTATTCAACCGATCGCTGCCCACACCTGCCCGCCTGTCCAGCATCACTACTCTGGACGGCTCTGACTTAGAATAAATACGTAGACAACTACAAATACCTGGGTGTCTGGTTAGACTGTAAACTCTCCTTTCAGGCTCACATTAAGAATCTCCAATCCAAAATTAAATCTAGAATCGGCTTCCTACTTCGCAACAAAGCATCCTTCACTCATGCTGCCAAACATACCCTCGTAAAACTGACTATCCTACCGATCCTTGACTTCGGCGATGTCATTCACAAAATAGCCTCCAACACTCTACTCAGAAAATCGGATGCAGCATATCACAGTGCCATCCGTTTTGTCACCAAAGCCCCATATACTACCCACCACTGCAACCTGTATGCTCTCGTTGGCTGGCCCTCGCTTCATATCCGTTGCCAAACACACTGGCTCCAGGTCATCTATAAGTCTTTGCTAGGTAAAGCTCTGCCTTATCTCAGCTCACTGGTCACCATATCAGCACCCACCTGTAGCACGCGCTCCACCAGGTGTATATCACTGGTCACCCCCAAAGCCAATTCCTCCCTTGGCCGCCTTTCCTGACAGTTCTCTGCTGCCAATGACTGGAACGAATTGCAAAAATCACTGAAGCTGGAGACTCATATCTCTCTCACTAACTTTAAGCATCAGCTGTCAGAGCAGCTCACAGATCATTGCACCTGTACATAGCCCATCTGTAAATAGCCCACCCAACTACTTCATCCCCATATTGTTATTTTTTTTCTCCTTTGCACCCCAGTATCTCTATTTGCACATTCATCTACAGCACATCTATCACTCCAGTGTTTAATTGCTAAATTGTAATTACTTCGACACTACGGCCTATTTATTGCCTTACCTCCCTAATCTTACTTCATTTGCACACTGTATATAGATTTTTCTATTGTGTTATTGACTGTATGTTTGTTTATTTCATGTGTAACTCTGTGTTGTTGTTTGTGTCGCACTGCTTTGCTTTATCTTGGCCAGGTCGCAGTTGTAAATGAGAACTTGTTCTCAACTGGCCTACCTGGTTAAATAAAGGTGAAATAATAATACAATAAAAATAAAAACACACAATACCCCATAATGACAAAGCAAAAACAGGTGTAGAAATGTTTGGACATTTTTCATTAAAAAAAACGATATATCACATTTACATAAGTATTCAGACCCTTTACTCAGTACTTTGTTGAAGCACCTTTGGCAGTGATTACAGCCTAGAGTCTTCTTGGGTAGGGCTCTAAAAGCTTGGCACACCTGTATTTGGGGAGTTTCTCCCATTCATCTCTTCAGATCCTCTCAAGCTCTGTCAGGTTGCACAGCTATTTTCAGGTCTCTCCAGAGATGTTCGATCGAGTTCAAGTCTGGGCTCTGGTTGGGCCACTCAAGGACATTCAGAGACTTGTCCCGAAGCCACTCCTGCATTGTCTTGCTTGTGTGCTTAGGGTTGTTTTCCTGTTGGAAGGTGAACCTTCGCCCCCAGTCTGAGGTCCTGAGCGCTCTGGAGCAGGTTTTCATCAAGGATCTCTCTGTACTTTGCTCTCTTTCCCTCGATCCTGACTAGTCTCCCAGTACCTGCCGCTGAAAAACATCCCCACAGCATGAAACTGCCACCACCATGATCACCATAGGGATGGTGCCAGGTTTCCTCCAGACATGACACTTGGCATTCAAGTGTCATTCAGACCAAAGAGTTCAATCTTGATTTCATCAGAACAGAGAATCTTGTTTCTCATGGTCTGAGAGTCTTTAGGTGCCTTTTGGCTAACTCCAAGTGGGCTGTCATGTGCCTTTTACTTAGGACTGGCTTCTGTCTGACCACTCTACCATAAAGTCCTGATTGGTGGAGTACTGCAGAGATGGTTGCCCTTCTGGAAGTTTCTCCCATCTCCACAGAGGAACTCTGCAGCTCTGTCAGAATGACCATCGGGTTCTTGGTCACCTCCCTGACCAAGGCCCTTCTGCCCCGATTACTCAGTTTGGCCGGGCGGCCAGCTCTTGGAAGAATCTTGGTGGTTCTAATCTTCTTCCATTTAAGAATGATGGAGGCCACTGTGTTCTTCATGACCTTCAATGCTGCATTTTTTGGTTCCCTTCTCCAGGTCTGTGCCTCAACACAATCCTGTCTCAGAGCTCTACAGACAATTCCTTTGACTTCATGGCTTGGTATTTGCTCTGACATGCACTGACAACTGTGGGACCTTATATAGACAGGTGTGTGCTTTTCCAAATCATGTCCAATTGAATTTACCACAGGTGGACTCCAATCAAGTTGTAGAAACATCTCAAGGATGATCAATGGAAACAGGATGCCCCTGAGCTCAATTTCGAGTCTCATAGCAAAGGGTCTGAATACTTATGTAAATAAGGCATTTCTGCTTTTATTTTCAAATACAGTTGCAAACATTTCTAAAAACTGTCTTCACATTGTCAGTATGGGGTAGTGTGGATTGACGATTTTTTTTTTTTTTATTGCATTTCATGTGATCCATTTTAGAGTAAGGCTGTAACATAACAATATGTGAAAAAGTCAATGGGTCTGAACACTTTCCGAACACACTACGAGCATAACCATCTGTAATTGCGAAGGTGTAAATGCCCATGCCAACAATACTGTCCTCAGTTGAGGATTCACGACTCTATGGTACCCCCTGATGGTCATATTTGGCATTACTTTTAATGACGACATGATGTGCGACTGCGCAGAGATGGTACATCACACTTTCGCTTAACAGAGTAATGTCGTCAAGTAGTTAGCTAGCTGGGTACGAATTAAATAATTGTACTGTAATAATGTCGGTCTATCACGACGAAGTTGAGATCGAGGACTTTGAATATGACGAGGATGAAGAGACATACTATTTTCCCTGCCCATGTGGCGACAGATTTGCCATAACCAAAGTAAGTACAGCGTGAGAAGATCCCCTGCGAGGCACGTTGTGCCAACTAGCCTGTGACGGTTGTATTTAATCTCTCTACTTGCAGGAGGATTTGGAAAATGGTGAAGAAGTAGCGACGTGTCCGAGCTGCTCGCTCATTGTTAAAGTCATCTACGACAAGGTTGGTGTTTAGATAGCCTTGGTGTCTCATGTTCTGATCGAGTCAACGAGACTAAACGAGAATTAGGAGGCCTCGCGAGACTAGTGCATTGATGGCCCCACCCTACTAGCTACTTGTCATTTAATAGATTTATTTTTATCTTTCTCTGATATTGTAACTATTGTGTTCATGATGTCTAATGTATTTCTCTATTAACCAGGAGGAATTTATGTCTGGGGAGATAATCGAAGCACCGACTACAGAGAGTAGATTGGAACTGACTCAGTCCTCCTGACAGTGATGACACACCTTCAGTTTCTCATCTCCCATCAGTAAAAGTGGACCCTGTTGCATTTGTATGTGCTCCCACACAACACAAAGACACATTATGAACGATATGCTTCACTGGTGAGGTCTGGGATGGAGGATTCTCAGCATTCATTCACATGTTCCTGGCATTGATTTTGCACAGTTACATAAAGGACCCTTAACTACTACTATTTGCACAACGTGTTTGAATAAATCCTTTATTCTTTTAAGTCTTTCACTCCCTTTTTTATAAACATGTTATGTATTTTTGTTGATTTTTATTTTCTTGTTAACTGCTTGTAGTTTTTCTGTTTGAACAGCAGGGGGGGCAGATGTTCAAGGAAAAATACAGGCCTACTTACTGTACAGGGAATAAATAGAGTGCAGTTGGAAAAAATGGGTCTATAAGACTTCTCTCTATTCTAACCTACAGATACTATCCTTTGGATTTCTGAGATTGTTTAAATTTAAAAGCTATGAGCTGGTGTAAGATGTATGGTGGAAACTCTTTAGCCTATGCTTAGACCAATCTTACATAGCCTTACATACCCTTTACTTGAACATATTTCAACAGTGTAGTGCTCTGCCATTTGTAATGCCATGTTTTAAAACAAAGGGATTTGGTTTCGGTGGTTATGTGCGAGCCAGTGATCTTCTTGACCCTTACATTTTAATCTATGAGTCATACGAGAAACATGAATTATTCATATTGGCTGTTCATTATGATGTGTATGTTATGGATGGACAAGTTGCTGAATTACAATTCCCTATTTACCTACCCTTCTCTCCCCCTCATGGATTAAAAAAAAAGCATTGGATCGGCGTAAGCTGGGTCTAGCACGCAAGTTCTCACCATACTTCTCATACACAAGTCCATTCCTTTAAATCCAGGAAGAGTACAGAATCGTCCCTCAGCCAATACAATAAAGTGACTAATTCCAAAGCCCCACATAACCATATATTACAATATTGACTGATACTGTGTCAGCGTAGCTACTGTTTCACACCACCAGCTCTCCTTATTGGCTCCTTCGCAGCAGGGCCTGACCTGTCAGAGAGAGGAGCTTCGTGTTCCAAATGGCAACCTATTCCCTATATAGTGCACTACCTTTGACCAGAGCCCTATAGGCTCTAGTCAAAAGTAGTGCTCTATGTAGGGAATAGAGTGCCATTTGGGACAAATCCAGGGAGAGAACATGATGGTGTCCTTCACATGATATTGAAGGCCCTGCCTGTCTATTTATCCAATATCCAGTTAGCTCTGTGGCTGATGCTGTGGCGAGGGAGGAGGCTGAGCACGAGTCAATACGTCTAACTGCATCTCCCAACAGGGGGGCCACAACAGCGGCAGACAGTCATTGACAAACACACCAGCACTCAGTCAAAGGAACCTCACAGAGCAGGTCACTGCTGACGGAGAGAGAGTGTTAGAGCACTGAGCAGTAGCGTTCATGATGTGGGGATGTTTGTGTGGTGTGTGGATGGTATTATGTACTGTTACTCCCTCACATCTGGAGGAAAATAGTCATTATTCATGTGATGATAATCAGTCACAAACAGTCATGAATTGCTCTGTTGAGAGGGATATACATTATACAAGACAATGCAAATGTGATGTAATGTGTGTACAATAATTGTGTTGTGCTCTGTGCTCCCGACCCACTCCTTTTGGCAGGCGTGACGTCACATTTCAAGGCAGTTGGTTGAGCTGGAGGTAGAGGAGGAGACGAGCAACCCAGCGAGTTGGAAAAAAAGAGAAAAAAGATAACCAAACGTATTGGTTTTTAAACGTCAACTTTTAGACCTCGAAAGTGAATATCGAAGACTACTTTTGCAAATTCCCCATCTGATAATCAGATTCAACTGGAGAAACCACCAAGGTAAGAACACAACGAAACGCTGACGAACTGAGAGCAAAGTTATGGTTGCTTGCTTGACGGGAGGTGCGGTTGGTAATAACTGGCATTTGTGGATTTTGGTTAATGACACCGTTACGAGCGGATTCAGATAGTTATTTTTTTTTAGATGATAAAAATACAACAGTCAGAATAAGGCTCGTGGATTCGGCGCTGAGAAAGTAGAATAGTATTGTTGTGTTTGTCCATGCGGTTTTCTGTCTCCTCCGTGGCTTTGTCAGTGGCAGTACAATACAATAAGCCCATTCCCGCTTGGTAGGCTACGACAGACATGGGTGTTTGCGCTTTTGCTAATATTCTTTGCAACATTTGTATTAGTTGTTTCAAACTTTAACATTTATATCTGTTGAATAATACACTCCGTTCCGATTTTCATTCGTTTTGCATACTGTAGTTAGACGGTCTTGGTGAGCAACATGTAGGCCTATTTGCAATAAGCGTTTAAAAAAAAAAAAATAATCTGTAAAACGTGCTCATACATGCCCTGTGTAGTTGTTGAACTACAAACCCAATATAAAATATAATACATTCTGCCTATCGGTTTCTGTTGTTTTCACATTGTGAGGTGATAGTTTTTTGATGGCTTTGATAAGATGTGGTGTACCTGTTTTTGCTCAACTGTAACAACCTGAAAAACTGTGGCGATGAAGAAGATACAAACCATTATTCTCTCTATGTCAGAGGGTGTAGGCTTGCAAGATGGGACTCAAACCTTTTCGTGCAGTGAACACCTTCAGATCTTAGGCCTACATTTTCTTTGGCCACACCTAAACCACTGGAGGCAGTGAATTTCATTAAAATAGTAAAACATTAAAAGTGATCATTTTTAGATAAAATTGTAAATATAGTCATGTCACCAAATAATTGATTAAACACACTGTTTTGCAATGAAGGTCTACAGTAGCCTCAACAGCACTGGGGCGGCAGGTGGCCTAGTGGTTATAGCGCTGGACTAATAACCAGAAGGTTGCAAGATCAAATCCCTGAGCTGACAAGGTAAAAATCTGTCATTCTGCCCCTGAAAAAGGCAGTTAACCCACTGTTCCTAGGCTGTCATTGAAAATAAGAATTTGTTCTTAACTGACTTGCCTAGTTAAATAAAAAAAACTCTAGGATAGCACCACGGTGTAGCTGGAGGACAGCTAGCTTCCGTCCTCCTCTGGGTACATTGACTTCAATACAAAACCTAGGTGGCTCATGGTTCTCACCCGCTTCCATAGACTTACACGGTAATTATGACAACTTACGGAGGATGTCCTCCAACCTATCATGTTGTCCACCCAATCAAAGGATCAGAGAATGAAAGCATAAGCTACAGCTATCTAGTGCTGCAGTGCATAAAATGTGAACAGTTTTGAACAAATTCATTTGTTCAAAAAAGCTATAGTAAAGCTATATATATTTTTTTCTTCTCACTTTCACTTACTTAGCTAAAAAAATGCAGCTAGCTAGTTTAGGCAACTCCAGTCCTTGTGGGTCTGATTGGTGTCAAACTTTTTCTCCATCCCTAGCAAACACAGCTGATTAATCAAATTGCATTCTAAACTGAAGATCATGATTAGGTGATTATTGGAGTCAGGTGTGTTAGCTGGGGCTGGGGCAAAACTGTGACAACAATCAGGCCCTCGAGGACTGGAATTGCCCACTCCCTGGCCTACTCAAACACCCGGCTCAAACAGAGTGATGCTATGTTAGCTAGCTGGCTATGACTATCCAACAGATAGTCATAGCCAAGTCAAGGTAAGCTTTTGGTTTTACTAATTTATTACTAAACTGTTTACTGACCTGCTTACTTACTGTACACTGTAACATTACTTCATGATTGTAGCGGGTTTGCTGTTAGTTCTATTAGGTGTGTTGACTATGACGTTACTTTAGCTAATATGGTGACACCGATGTAGGCTGTGTGTAGAGGTTATGATATGGTTTGGCTTGTAAAGGTTTTTTTGCCTGGTCACACAGCTGATGTGTTCTGCATTGAAGTCCACAAGCAAAGGGAAAAGGTGAGAGGAGGAGAGCCCATAGATGAGAAGGAATACAACGTGGCTGCTATGAAAGTGAACTGTGTGTACGTGTGATCAGGGCTGTATTCATTCTGACGATTCTGTTAAAACGTTTCTTAAATGGAATGAAATGGGGATAAACATACCTGAATTTGTCCAATAGAAACTCTTGCTTGCAACTGTTGGACTAATGATTACACCCTAGATCAGCTAGATGCAGGCAAGAGTGTGCAAGGCAGTGTTGAATGTGTCACCGTCTGTCACCTCAAATCTTTCTTTCAAACTGTGTGCACCTATGTTGTAAACTTTCATTCCTAGGCTAGTTTGTAGTAACCTCATGATGGGTATAGGGAAAATTAGAATATCATGTAGTAGCCTAAACCTATCGATGATACATTGAACTGGGTGAATGGAATGTGAATGACAGTCATAAAATATGATGTAATAGAAATAAGGCCATGCTCATGAAAAAAAAAATGTCCTCCCTCATCTTAAACGGCACCAACCACCCAGCTGACCTAAACATAACAATTTTTTGGGGGCCACAACCATGTCATCACAAAGGAGTGACAAACATACAGCTTGTCCTCCTGACCAGCATTTAGGAAGCACTAACCTATACTAACCTCGTTGTCTGTTCAGTCAGTCTTGATCTTAACTAGCTCTATATAGGAGACTTAATTTGCACCACTATGGCAGCATTTGTACAAGCTGCCCAGTTTTTATATTTCTTTCCCACTAATTGATCTTTTGACCCGTCACATAAGATCTTTTTCAGAGCTGATCTGATTGGTCAAAAGGCTAAGTGGAAAAAAATATCAGAATAGGGCTCCCTGTGTAAACGCAGCCAAGGAATCTTCTGCACCTGTGCTAGAGATTCCAGAAACTCACTCTCTCAGTTCTTCTCACTGCACATTATTTCCTCTACCTGCGCAGGACTAACTTAGAGTATAGTAATATCCTTCACAGACATACTATTTTCATCTGTCTCCTACAATGGATAATTGAAATCCAATAATTCATGAATTAGTTATGTACCACATAGGGTGGTGCGAAATGTCACTGGTAACATCATTTGACTCTCAAATGCATTCCAACAGTTCTGCTTCAGTTCTCATGCTGCTATTAAAAGCAAATCAAAATAGCAGTCTAAACTATAAATAGAGAGAATTAGTCTTTTGGATGTAGACTGACTAGTTGTTGAATGACCAATGAATGTAGGTAGGCTAGATGAATCATGAAATGATTATGGTTAAACTTGGTCAGTCATAGTATTTTTAAACATAAATAATGATATGACTCTTAGATGGATATTTTGGAAATGGGGCCCTTTATGTACTTCCCCAGAGTCAATAATTTTTGTCTTTGTGTGTGGTTTGAAGGAAGTTGCTAGCTAGTGCTAGCACATTTGCTCATTAGTGCTAGCATAATTGCTAACTATTGCTAATAACTATTGCTAACTAGTGCTAATAACTATTGCTAGCCCAATTGCTAACTATTGCTAGCCCAATTGCTAACTATTGCTAGCCCAATTGCTAACTATTGCCAGCCCAATTGCTAACTATTGCCAGCCCAATTGCTAACTATTGCCAGCCCAATTGCTAACTATTGCCAGCCCAATTGCTAACTATTGCCAGCCCAATTGCTAACTATTGCCAGCCCAATTGCTAACTAGTGCCAGCCCAATTGCTAACTAGTGGAAAATACCCATAGACTTCCAGTCATTGTGCTATGCTAGTTAGCAATAGCTAACGACACTACGTCAAACTTCCTTCATACTGGACACAGAGACATAAAAATGATATCAAGCTCCAGGTTTGAAATGTCTCTCTGCAGAGCGTTTAATTGCCTGTAAAACGCCTCCTCTTGAATGACGTTAGCTGCCTCTTGACTGTGATATTAGCACCCAGTCTAGTTAAGCGTTCAGCTAGTTCACAATGTGTCAACTTAACAGGCTACAGTAGACGGCACATGTTTCACAAAATGGACTGGTTCCAACTCCCAAGAGCAATATTGTTAGAACTTCATTAGCTACATAGTTGTAGCAAAGCAATTACACTCAACTGGCTTGCAAATTTTGTGTAGTGCAAAGTCCATGACCAATCCAAGCCAGCTCACAGCACAATCAGGCAGGCCATTATCGATAAGAAGGCCTCCCTCTACTCTGCTTTATTTCCCCAACAGTTGGGTGAAGCAGAACGAGAAGGAGAGTGATGTTGATGGAGGTCTGGAATAAGTCTTTTTTTTTTATTATTAGAGGTCGACGTGGAAAAAGTAGCCTTTTAATATTTAATCGCTGTGCAGTGAATCATCGATGCCATGAACAAGGATGAGTGAGAGTAATGGTACTTTAAAGTATTGGAGGAAACTTTGACTTTACTTTTACATGAGGTAAATGTTATCCAGCACATAAAGCAAACTCCTGTGCCAGCGGTTACTGAGACAGAGCTGTAATACAACCTTAATGCTCAGGGTCTGCACTATGTAGGGAATAGGGTGCCATTGGGGATGCGGCCAGTGAATCCAAGAAAACCTCGGGCTGAACCACATCCTGGTCAGTATGACCCAGAACTAACCCAATGGTAGTCTAGATTTTGCACAGGGCATTTGATTACCCTAGTGCACTCAAACATGGTTTCTTTCGTCACATGAGAGATTATCCCAATAGCGTGCTGTAACCTCTGAACATGAGGAGGCATGGTCAGGGGAGGCGCAATAATCCGCTCTGTTTGGTAGTGAGGGCTGACGCACTTCCCGGACCCTCATGTTGGGAGCATATGTCTAGCTGATTTGGATGCGGAACTGCTAGTTCCCCTGGCAGTAGTAGGATAGTTCTGTGTGGCCCCACTTGCTCTATCTTTTCTCCATTGCAAAGGGGTTCATTTACGTGGCTTGCAGTATAACACTAGTTACCGGACCTTATGTTACCGGACCTTATGCCTGGTCTTTATTTCCTTCCTCTCTCTCCATTTGTCCTTCACCTTGGAGAATGTAGTGTGGTAATATTTGATGTGTGCATACGCTATATTGTGTATATACCTCACATGCAATTAATCTATTAAAAAGTATATCTGACTCCGTAAAGATTATTTAGCAATATGCAAGGTGCTATGTAGACCATGTGCAAGTATTATGTTTTCTAAGTGTATTTCATTACTTTGTAAAAATGAACAATACATTATACAGGGCATAAAGCTTAAGTTACAAAGCATTACAAGACACTGTTCTAGGCATGATCAGAGGGAGAATCTCACCACAGCAGGTCAGGAACAAAAAAGAGAACCAGACAATGAATCTAAGACCTTTAATAACATCTGAGTTGGTTGGATTCAAAATCTGAGTTGTTGACAAATAGCATTACTGTAAAGTTAACGCCCAATCAGATATCAGACCTACGTGATGTAATCACAACAGAACCTCAGCTTCTCAGAGGTGTGACAATGGGGGTTGGTGAGATCAACACAGAGAAGGCTGAATTCCTGAGAACATGATAGTAGCTTTTGCATAGAGTGTTAATAAGAAGAGTCACTGCAGGGGCTGCTCTACAACAATATTCTCTAGCACTTCTTACTAGAGGAAGGAGTTCAACTTCCTCTATCTTTCAGAACACCATTTGAACCAGTCTTTGATTCTGCCTGTGGGATCTTGGTAGTGCGCTAACTTTTAGGGTAGCTGTAAAACATGTCACTAGTTGGCGAGGAGCAGTGTTGCTAATTTGTTATGAGGATTGTTTACCGAGTGAGTTTTTAACCCAGTTCCAGTAGCCAGGAATATTTCCAGTATCGGGGCTAGAGTTGGAGTCTCGCCTCTCGAGTGAAGGTGCTATTTGAGCATTCTCCATTTTGGAGTTGAAGCGGGCAAGCATAGACAGTGCATGTGTTGGTGTAAGTGAATACAACTGGGTTTGAAACATAAAACCTTGGGATGCTTGTGATCTTGAGGGCTGCTTGCCGGAAGAGAACATTGTGTTGGGGAAGAAATCCTCACCGCTCTTTCTTATCGTGTGAAAGGGTCCTATCGGGGAGTTTCTGCTTGTAGACAGGTAACAAAAAACGCAGACGCTGGATTTACTTGGCTTCTAGTCAAAGCCAGTCAGGAAATCCATGGGCTGTAGTGCGTAGGCAGACCAAAGGGCTGTCAAGGGGAGGCCACTTTTTGGATTATGAAGGCGTCTGTAGCTTAAATATGATAGCCTAATTGCAGTGTGTTTGCATCTGCATCTTTGGTCTGCCCTGTTAAGCCTGAAGACAGACAGTGTTCCTCCACCCCGGAGCTCTGAGATTGGTAGTCATTAGGGAACTCTGATACATCGTGGTTCCTCTGCTTCATGCGCCGGCTACATAATGATGTCGTTGCCGCGTCCCCACAGGGCCACAACGTTGCTTGTTCAGGTGTGCCAAGACAGAGACTCATCCAGAGAGGAAAAACAGAACAGCAGAGGGAACCTTTCGACATAACAAGAAAGGGTTGTTCCTTTTTCGAGGGGAGCAGATTCCAAGAGAAAAGGGGAATCTACAACATTGACTCTCCAGTGAATCAGAGTCAAAGTGAAAGAGGATGTTATGTAGCCTAACAACGTAAACTAGTGTGTATGACTAAGTAAGTAAGCCGTATGCAGATAATATATACACACCCCGTTCCGTTTCCAGTTTGTACGCTTCTTTGTGTTGACCTAGACTAGAGCAGGCCTCACAACAGGCTGGATGACACTGGGATTACTCTACCGTGGTAATGTGAACTGCAACAGGAGCACAGTATAACGCAGGGACATTTTTCTGTTGCGTAGAGTGTGCGTGTCAGAGTGGTTCTGTCAGAGTAGGAATTTTACACTCCGAGGTCAAAGAGCAATCCTATCAGTGAAGCAGAGCCTGGTGTCACCAGATCATAATCATTGTCACAGAACACCTTTGTCACTTGTGACTCTGGCTGTCGATGCTAAATGGGACAAAGTGGGGAGGGATGGAGAGATTGAGAGGGGGAAAAAGGCGAAGGGAGAGAAGGAGAAACAGCCCCTGTAGAAATGTCTTGTCTAACAAAATCTGACAGTTACCCAAAAGTTGGCACGTTTGGCAATTGATCCCTTTAAGATGTGCTGACCTCAGAAGCATTATTCCTTAATTGGTCTGCGCTAATAAAAGATTTTCACTAGAAGATGGCTCATGGGTAGGTTACAGTGTCTCTGGGAACCTCGTTGCTAGCTTGCACTGTTTCCTCTACTTTCATGTGGTGGTGGAAATGTCAGTTGTTGTGTTTTGATAAGAAGTCATTTGAAAATTCTCCATCTGTTCTATCTTCCACCGGTATGTTTGTGAAATGGTTGATTTTCCCATCTGTGATTCTCTGAGACGTACGGCATCTGCTTCTGTTCTGTCTCTAGGCGAATAGTAAGGACTCCTCCGACTCCACCAATGTGAGATATTTGAATATTTCATGAGTATGTCTCTTTACCTGCTTTGTCCCACTTTTCCTCTGAAATATAGATTTCGCAGTTTCTCACCGTCTCTGTTTTCTAAGCACCTCAGCTCAGAATGACAGATTTCAACACCATTTTGGAGGCGGTTGCTATCACAACAGTCTCAGGATGTGCAGTGGATGCCAGATTTCCACAGCAATCACGTCACTTCAAATCTCAACATCTTAGTTCGTACCTGGGAGAGTGACTAGAGTTTTTCAGAAATTGGGGCCAAGACGAATTCCCCAACATCTATTTTTTTACCTCACGTAAATCAGGGTTTGAAACATGCAGATTTCAATCACGGGAGAGATCAATGAGAACCTGAAGATGCCTGTCAGTCAGACGGCCACAGTCTCTGCTAACCCAGTATACTGGCAACAGAAATGCTTCGAGCTCCAGTTCTTTCAGTTCAGGTTCATTTGATGAATACTAGAGAGTACAGGGGCTTTAACTCCAAACTGACCGCTGTGTGCAGTCAAATGAGGGATTCCTCTTCTAGGAAACGTCAGGAAGGTCCTGGTCATCACCAAAACAACCTCTGTCTGGCCGAGGCATCCACAGCGTCCTGCTATGATGGCCAATTGCACAGATTCATGTGGACTTTCATAATGGCTTTTAAAACAAGCCCTTTCTGAGCTTGTTTTTAGGCTAACTGCTGTGGCATTTTGAATGAACTTAAAGGATCTGAAAAGCATAATCTTGCTAGCTACCCTTCATAGCAGCCGCCAATTCAAGTTTAGGCTAATACACTAATAGCACACATCGTAATTACTTTTATTGCCACTTAAAAGCCTTTTCGCTCAAAGTTATTCAGAGATTTTGCAGTCATTGACCGCGGCCCCAACATGTAGATTAGGACTACCCTTACATTTGACATTTTAATAATCTAGCAGACACTCTTAACCAGAGTGACTTACAGAACCAATTAGGGTTAAGTGCCTTGCTCAAGGGCACATTGAACTTTTTTTTTTACCTAGTCGGCTCTGGGATTCAAACCTGCAATCTTTCGATTACTGGCTCAATGCTCTTCTGAAGTTTGAGCCACGAGGATGACAAATTCACTTTTCAGATGCAGCACCTGACAGCACACACTACTTTTAGATGGTTGTTTTGTGACTATGGACAAAGAAAAATACTTTGTAGCATGCTTGTCATAGATGAGAATAGGCCTACGTCGTGACCTGCGCCTGACCTCATGAACTATCCATTCGATCACGATGAGTCATGAGTCTGACCTTTACCGGAATGTCAGAATGCCTCATGGAACTGGTCATCCAGTGTTGAGCAGATGGGATGCTTGCTGTGAAAATTAAACTGGGGACATTGTTCTTGTAGGTATGTTACCTGATGGCTCTAATAGCCTACTGTGCTCATGACACTAATACCCCGACTACACCGCTCGCGTCACGTGCGCGAGCGTTGCAAAATAAATGTAGGAATCTATGTTATTCAAAGATTGCACCCACAATGCCAACGAGCGTCTGCGTTGCCAAGGGCTAAAATAGAAGTGAGTTCTATTTCTGACGCAGATCGCGCCGCAAGTCCCGCCTCTCCCATCTCCTCATTGGTTTATAGAAGCAGGTACCCACGTGCCATCTCCTCATTGGTTATACCCACGTGGGTGATTGAAAGACGGAATGTTTTGCCGGTTGTCGTGGTAACACTATGAAAGTGTAGATGCCAATCACCATATAAGTTCAAAGATGAAAAAGCCTGGAAGGAAGAGAGATGACTAGAAACGATTCGGTTGGCCGTTTTATGTTTGGATTAATTGTCGGAGTAGAGGACCTTGTGCATTTCAGGTAAAATAACAACTCAATGTTTATATCCCAGGACAAATTAGCTAGCAACAGCAAGCTAGCTGAATAGGACAAATTAGTTAGCAAGTGCAAGCTAGCTAGCTAGCTAAATTGCCATAAATGTTTAATGCTTTTCTACCTATTCCCAAATTAATGTCATTGGTTCAGAGTTTGTTTTGATATTTTAACCTGCGTGTCGTGATCGCGTTTGGTGTAGGGGGACAAAATACATTTATGCACGATAGCGCACAATGGCGCATGCGCACAGCCGGTTTGGGTTCCGTGTAACAGTGTGATAGTGTGTTATTTTGGCCATGGAAGAAGCTAAATCGGACAGACATCAAGATTACATTTTGGTCTACTGTTGGAGGCTATAACGAAATACTTAGTTATGTTTCTGTTTGTGTGCCACCATGCCTCACTGTCAACAGAGGCAGCAGGGTAGGGTGAGGCAGAGCCTGCCTCTGAGTCTAACTGTGGAGTGATTATTTCCTCTAGAACGTTCTAGAGCTGTCTCTCTCTCTCTCCCTTTCCCTTTCCCTCTCTCTCCTCTTACCCTCTTTCCCTGTCTATCTCTCTCTCTCTCCACTCTATCTATGCACTCTCTCCACTCAAACCTCCATTCTGAGCAGCTCTTTCCAACAGAAGCATGTTACAGTGCTATTTTTACTAGCTAGCAGGGAGGGATATGGCACAAGCCGTGGACAGGCTGAACAGGAGTCGGGACCACATTTGAACTGAGAAGTGGTTCCGAAAGGTTGGTTATGTAAAAAAAAATATCTATATTTATTGGAAAGGATTGGTTTATGTAAGAGAGCTTGCTGTTGTTGATGGGTCAATATGTCTTTTCCCACTGGTTTCTAAGAAGGGCAGGATCTTCAATTCAGCAAGGCAGGCTCTTCTATTCAGAAGGGCAGGATCTTGCTCCCTTGCACTTTCTGGGCAGACCCTGAGATGTTTTGTCCGCTTTGCTGTTCAGTCTCCATGTTCTTCTTTTCATAGAATAAAGATGGGTTTTCTTTGAATGAGGCTACTTTCTCTGCTCTTTGTATCTGCTTCCTGCAAACCCTTTCCCGCACCAGACAGTGAGTGCAAAAAAAACATTGTTTCTGAATATCAGGCCTAGACTCTCTCCTCGCTACTGAATGAGAGCCTTGGGGTGAACCAGACTGCTGCAGTGTTCTGTCTCTCTCTCCTCACCTCTCGCTCTCCTCACTGGGGAAATAAGACGTGTTATACATCCAATAAGACTAAAAGTATGTGCTCTAGCAGCAGACGTGAACGTTGTCACACTGTCTAAAGGTCCTTCTAAAGCTCTCAGTATGCAGACCATGATCTGGAGCCAGAGACTTCACTGGAAATCCAATTTGAGGAAAGTGGAGACTGAAGGGGCAGATTAGGGCATTTAGGATGACGAGGTGAAGTGGAGTGTGTAGCTGAGACTAGGGTTGCACATTTTGGGGAATATTCAGAGGTGGAAACTTTCTGTGGGAATTAACGGGAATATATGGGAATTAACTGAAATGTATGCAAATTAATATTAATACCATTTAAATGTAGATGTTTTTTTGCATTGGATATAGTCACCATATCATATGGAGACAGAAACATAAACCTTTTACTTTATCATAAGTAGATACAATTGCAAATTAAATCTTTCCAATTGAAATAAAACAAAAAACAATTTAGTTACGAATTTAACTTTAATTAAATGATTTGACTCTTCACATGGGATGGTTTCACTGAACAACAAAAGAAAGGGAATATTGAATGATCCCCAATGATCCATCGCATCTCCCAAAAACATTTCCAACCAACATCTGTAAAACGATAGTCTAGAAACTAAAGCTTTGGTTGTCTTCCTCTCAGGCTTCCATGTCTTCTCCCTGGACCTCCTCAATGTCCACCTCTTGAACATCAGACTCTGAGGCTTCATCTTCACTGTCACTTCCCAACCTTGTTGAGGATGGCTCGTTGTCAGGCTCAAAAAGCCTCAAATTTGCCTCGATGGCCACCAATTTTTCAACCCTTGTATTGGTCAGCCTGTTGTGTGCTTTGGTCTGTGTGTTCCCAAACAAGGACCAGTTGCGCTCTGAGGTGGCTGATGTTGGTGGGATTTGGAGGATGATGGAGGCAACAGGGGAAAGAGCCTCAGATCCACAAAGACCCTTCCACCAGGTGGCTGATGAGATATGTTGGCATGACTGCCATATTGCTCTCTATCCCAAAGCCCTTGCTTGGAAGTATACTTCACCAGACTGCCAAGAACCTTGCCCTCATGCAGGCCAAGGTGGCGAGACACGGTAGTGATGATACCATAGGCCTTGTTGATCTCTGCACCAGATAGGATGCTCTTGCCAGCATACTTGGGGTCCAACATGTACGCTGCAGCGTGTATGGGCTTCAGGCAGAAGTCTTCACACTTGTTGATGTATTTCAGAACTGCAGTTTCCTCTGCTTGGAGCAACAGTGAAGTAGGGCAGGGCAGTATGGATTTCTTCTCTTACATCTGCAGGCAGAGTCTGAACATCAGACTGGCATTAAATGGCATTGTCTCCCTCAATCCGTGCAATGGCTACTGCTATAGGTTTCAGGAGTTTCAGGCTTCTTACCACTCTCTCCCAAAATACATCATCCAGGAGGATCCTCTTGATGGGGCTGTCCATATCAGCAGACTGTGATATGGCCATTTCTTGGAGACTCCTTCCCCTACAGGCGACTGTCAAACATGATGACAACACCACTCCCAACGGGTGTTGCTGGGCAGCTTCAATGTGGTGCTCTTATTCTTCTCACTTTGCCTGGTGAGGTAGATTGCTGCTATAACTTGATGACCCTTCACATACCTAACCATTTCCTTGGCTCTCTTGTAGAGTGTATCCATTGTTTTCAATGCCATGATGTCCTTGGGGAACAGAATCAATGCATGAGCAGCATAGCTAATGGGTGTGATGTGAGGGTAGGACTCCTCCACTTTAGACCAAGCAGCCTTCATGTTCGCAGCATTGTCTGGCACCAGTGCAAATACCGTCTGTGGTCCAAGGTCATTGATGACTGCCTTCAGCTCATCTGCAATGTAGAGACCGGTGTGCTTGTTGTCCCTTGTGTCTGTGCTCTTGTAGAATACTGGTTGAGGGGTGGAGATGATGTAGTTAATTATTCCTTGCCCACGAACATTCGACCACCTATCAGAGATGATTGCAATACAGTCTGCTTTCTCTATGATTTGCTGGACCTTCACTTGAACAAATTCCAGGGCTTAACTTCCCATGGAAGAATTCAGGAAATTTAAAATCGGACAGTGTGGTTAGATTAACGAGAGTCTTATCTTTAAATGGCTGTAAAATAGTCATATGTTTGAGAAATTGAAGTAATATGATTTTGAAGATTTTGAAAATCGCGCCACAGGATGGCAGTGGCTGTTACGTAGGTGGGACGAATTCGTCCCGCCGGTCCCATAGAGGTTAAAGACAAGACTCTCGTTAATCTAACCACACTGTCCGATTTCAAAAAGGCTTTACAACGAAAGCAAAACATTAGATTATGTCAGCAGAGTACCAAGCCAGAAATAATCAGACACCCATTTTTCAAGCTAGCATATAATGTTACCAAAACCCAGAAGACAGCTAAATGCAGCACTCACCTTTGATGATCTTCATCAGATGACAACCCTAGGACATTATGTTATACAATACATGCATGTTTTGTTCAATCAAGTTCATATTTATATCAAAAACCAGCTTTTTACATTAGCATGTGACGTTCAGAACTAGCATCCCCCGCACTTCCGGGGAATTCGCTAACATTTTACTAAATTACTCACGATAAACGTTCACAAAAAGCATAACAATTATTTTAAGAATTATAGATACAGAACTCCTCTATGCACTCGATATGTCCGATTTTAAAATAGCTTTTTGGTGAAAGCACATTTTGCAATATTCTAAGTACATAGCCCAGGCATCACGGGCTAGCTATTTAGACACCCGGCAAGTTTAGCACTCACCAATATCAGCTTTACTATTATAAAAGTTTGATTACCTTTTGTTGTCTTCGTCAGAATGCACTCCCAGGACTGCTACTTCAATAACAAATGTTGGCTTGGTCCAAAATAATCCATCGTTATATCCGAATAGCGGCGTTTTGTTCGTGCGTCCCAGACACTATCTGAAATGGTAAATCAGGGTCGCACGCATGGCGCAATTCGTGACAAAAAAATTCTAAATATTCCATTACCGTACTTCGAAGCATGTCAACCGCTGTTTAAAATCCATTTTTATGCCATTTTTCTCGTAGAAAAGCGATAATATTCCGACCGGGAATGTCCATTTAGCTAAACTGAGGAAAGTAAACAAAGCTTTCGGTCGACGCGGGCACGCGCCTGAGTCTCACAGTACTGTAACCAGCCACTACCCAAACGCGCTACTTTGTTTCAGCCAGAGCCTGCAAAGCCACGATTCAGCTTTTTGCCGCCTTCTGAGACCCTATGGCAGCCGTAGGAAGTGTCACGGGACAGCTAAGATCCTCACTCTTCAATAAACAGAGACAAGAAGAACGACACCTTGTCAGACAGGCCACTTCCTGCCTGAAACCTTGTCAGGTTTTTGCCTGCCAAATGAGTTCTGTTATACACAGACACCATTCAAACAGTTTTAGAAACTTTAGGGTGTTTTCTATCCATGTGTAATAAGTATATGCATATTCTAGTTACTGGGTAGGAGTGGTAACCAGATTAAATCGGGTACGTTTTTTATCCAGCCGTGTCAATACTGCCCCCTATCCTAAACAGGTTAACATGTATCGACCCAGTCACGACACAGGAAGTACAGGTTCCCAGGCCTCTTCCGTTAACCGTATGGTTTAGTTAACATATAGGCCTATGTTAATATGCATGTCCAGGTGTCTTTGCTGCTCCAATAGCCAGCAACAGTCTCCAGAGAGAGGCCTGAGGAGCCTGTACTTCCTGTATTGTGATTATACTATGGGAGAGAAAGGGACATTTCTTGGCCCCTGAGGCTCCCTAAGGCACAGTCTCCAGCTGTTGTGGTAACCTTTGACCCCTCCTCCTTCCTGTTTAGGTCATGGATCTCGTCCCTCTTGCCTCCCATTCCCTCCAGACAGCTGATCTGATGTGATAGGCCTGTTCAGTCATGCTTTCATGCATATTTCATCTCCATGTTTGAGCGGTAGCCGACGTCATCAGTTCTTGTCTGTTGGAAAGAGCCGTTCTGTGAACATGATGGATCCCACAACTTTCCATTTCTGGTGGCTTCACTATCTCATCATCGCTCTCTGCTAGACCAGTTGAGGAAGCTGGAGATCACACGAGAAAGACCCAGTCTAAATATGGACTATGTGTTGATTGAATGTGGTCTCATTTGAAACCCTCAGCTCTCCAGCCTGCTTGGCAGAGACCGATAACGGAGATTAGCATAAGGACTGGTTGTATTCTCTTTTTAACGCAGCTGGCAGCTAGCTCGTCCATAGGATGGGTTCACTCTGAGGTGTGGGTGTCACCAGGCCCCTCTGAGCAAATCAAGTGGAACGCAATTACCGTATGCATCCTCGTTCTGATAAGGCTTTTAAAAGCTTTCTCTTTCCCTCGCTCTAGTCTTTTTCTCTTGCGCTCTCTCCTTCCATCTCTCTCTCTCACCCATCCATCACTCATCTACGCTGTTGCACGCCCAACAGAATTACCAAGGATTCATTGTTTCATGTCTTTTAGTTAGGGAACCTGTCACCCTTGACTGTGTAACTGACAACACGGAAAGGCCCAGTGGAAGCCTGTGGTCATCTTACTGCTCTACCAGGGCTTGACCATCAGTCAGCAGTTAAGTCACGATATGCTTTATCTGATCTAGGGCCGACGTCTGGAGCAAGTCGTGCACAGCAGGGATATTTGGCTGCTCCGAAATATCCAAGCGGGCAGGGAAAAGGATGGCCGAAGATGACATCATTCCTTGCTCACACAGTGTGTGCGTAGGAGTGTGCGTGTGTGTCAGTCCACCGTTAGTGTGGCATTGCGCTCCGTCGTCTATTTCAGGAGAATAGTCCGTCTCCCGCCTGGGACCGTGCTGTGTTGTCAGAGAGCCTAGTTGGATGATTAGACCTAGACGGTAAGTTGGCAGTCACACAGACGCACACACTCGTCCCTCGCCCACTGTGGGCCGAGGCCAGATCAACAGATGTAGCTGGACCAGCTCCCCTCCCCTCTCTCTCTCTCTGTGCCGTGACTCTTCCTGCACTCTAGTTTAGCCTCTAATACAGATGTACAAACCAGACTGTCACTGCGTGGGTACAGTGAGGGTCACGATGTGTATACTCCTAGCGCTGACTCCCACTCAGCAGCAGTAGCAGCAGCTCCCTGGTCCGTACTGACTACTGAAGGAACCGAAATCACTAGCACTATGCTAATGCTAATATTGTCCTCTTTCAATAACAATCAATGACCATGTGATCTCTTTAATGAAAAACTCCTTATTTCACTTAAGATTGGACACTACAAAACCCCTGAATGTATTAAGCTATGCTTAAAATATCAAAGATAAAAATAAAAAAAATCTGAGTAATTGGAATGGATTGTGTTCAGTTTAATTTACTTTTATAAGCTGAGAGCAACTGTTTAACTGTTGCAAATTCCCCTGGCCCTGTCAGCCAATAGGCTAATTCAATTATCAGTGTTTACGTTCCTCTCTGTAATAAGTAGCAACGTGTGTCCTCCGGCTTGTATATCACTCTATTCTGCTCCCTTTGTCAGGCTGCCTCTTCTGCCTCCAATTATCTGTACTCTATTCTCTCTCCTTGTTTCTGGAACATTCCACATCAGCCTGGACCTATTGTTCAACTATTGAGGAGAAACATTGGGAAATACATATTGTACGGGGTTGTGTGATGTGATGTTGTGATGTGTGATATTGAGCAGTGAGATGTTAGCTTGAGGGGACAAACATCATTGTACATTCTTGCAGAACAGAATGTTACAGCTGTGACTTGTCTTGCTAACAACACAGAGTAAGTCTACCTCTTCACCTCCCCATCATAACCTCCCTATGTGGCTCTGGGGCAACAGTGGGACACTAGTCATATTAGGAACACCGAGCAAACCGACAGACAGAAACCGAGGCCCAACTTTGTTGTGTTTTAGCCTTGTGTAGCCTATTTTCTTGGATTAAAGTGATATCTCACACAGGGTACTTTTTGTCAAGAATATGGCTATTCCAAGTTGCAGGCAACAAATGGGCTCGTATTCAGTTGGACGACACAACCTTTTCCAGAACAGACATTGTGTGTGGGAGAGTGTTAGAAAGAGGCAGAGAGAAGAAAGACGCAGAGGGAAAAATGACCAAAAACTTGTCATTTTGGATTTCTTTTAAATGACGTCCTTAGCCAGGATAAACATGGCTCACTCTCTGGGCAGAATCTACAGTAATTGAAAAGGAAGGAGGAGGTAATGCTGAATCTGAGAGGGGGCAGAACAGAGGCCTACATTTTCAGTTGTATCCTCTATGGGCTATGTGGGACGCAAGCGTCTCACCCCTGGTACACCCTATCAACAACAGGTGAAATATCAAGAGCGCCAAATTTGAAAACAATTAAATGTCATAATTCAAATTTCTCAAACATACAACTATCTTACACCCTTTGAAAGATAAACATCTCCTTAATCTAACCACGTTGTCCGATTTCAAAAAGGCTTTACGGCGAAAGCATAAAGTTAGATTATGTTAGGAGAGTACATTGACAATAGCTGTGTGTAATGTTTTGTCAATTCAAAGACAGGCGTCACCAAAAGCAGAAAACCAGCTAAAATTATGCACTAACCTTTGACAATCTCCATCAGATGACACTCCTAGGACATTATGTTAGACAATACATGCATTTTTTGTTCTATCAAGTTCATATTTATATTCAAAAACAGCGTTTTACTATGGCGTTGATGTTGAGGAAATCGTTTCCCTCCAATAACCGCCAGTCAATCAGCACAACAAATTAGATAATTACTATTCGAAAACATTGGTAAAATATTATATTGTCATTCAAAGAATTATAGATTTACATCTCTTGAACGCAACCGGATTTGCCAGATTTAAAAATAACTTTACTGGGAAATCACACTTTGCAATAATCTGAGCACTGCGCCCAGAAAAATACGCTTTGCAATACAGACTAACCGCCATGTTGGAGAGAGTATTTTCGATTTTAGATATGTAAATAATCCATTACCTTTGATTCTCTTCATCAGATGTCACTTCCAGGAATCCCAGGTCCATAACAAATGTAGTTTTGTTCGAAAAAGCTCATAATTTATGTCCAAAAAGCTCCGTGTTGTTAGCACATGATCTATGCTCGCCGGACTTCTCTTCATGAAGCAAAACATTAGATGATGTCAGGAGAGTGCCCAGCCAGAAATAATCAGACACCCATTTTTCAAGCTAGCATATAATGTCACCAAAACCCAAACCACAGCTAAATGCAGCACTAACCTTTTATGATCTTCATCAGATGACACACCTAGGACATTATGTTATACAATACATGCATGTCTGTTCAATCAAGTTCATATTTATATCAAAAAACTGCTTTTTACATTAGCATGTGACGTTCAGAAAAAGCATACCCCCTGCAAACTTCCGGGGAATTTACTAACAGTTTGCTAAATTACTCACGATAAACGTTCACAAAAAGCATAACAATTATTTTAAGAATTATAGATACATTACTCCTCTATGCACTCGATATGTCCGATTTTAAAATAGCTTTTCGGATGAAGCACATTTTGCAATATTCTAAGTACATAGCCCAGCCATCACGGCTAGCTATTTAGACACCCGGCAAGATTAGCCTTCACCATAATAACATTTCCTATAAGAAAAATGTTCTTACCTTTCCTGTTCTTCGTCAGAATGCACGCCCAGGACTTCTACTTCAATAACAAATGTAGGTTTGGTCCCAAATAATCCATAGTTATATCCAAATAGCGTCGTTTTGTTCGTGCGTTCTAGACACTATACGAATGGTAATCCACGGTCGCGCGCATGGCGCATGGCGTGACAAAAAATGTCTAAATATTCCATTACCGTACTTCGAAGCATGTCAACCGCTGTTTAAAACCAATTTTTATGCCATTTATCTCGTAGAAAAGCGATAATATTCCGACCGGGAATCTGCAATAAACTAAACAGCCGAATTAAAATACTCCACGGGGGCTAATCGCGCACGCGCCTCATTCCATTGTCACCTAATGGGACACTTGGATAAGGTGATAATCTGTTTCAGCCTGAGGCTGCCTCGTCAACCTTCATGATTTTCCCGGGTCCTGAGAGCCTATTGGAGCCCTGGGAATTGTCACGTTACAGCTAAGATCCTTACTCTTCAATAAACAGATGCAAGACGCACGACTCCTTGTCAAACAGGCCACTTCCTGCATGAAACCTTGTCAGGTTTTTGCCTGCCATAGGAGTTCTGTTATACTCACAGACACCATTCAAACAGTTTTTGAAACTTTAGGGTGTTTTCTATCCAAACCTGAACAATAATATGCATATTCTAGCTTCTGAGTTGGTGTAGGAGGCAGTTAAAAATGGGCACATATTTTTTCCAAAATTCTCAATACTGCCCCCTAGCCCAAACAGGTTAAAGGTAATTCAACACATCAGGTATCCACTTCCTGTCAGAATTTGTCTCAGGGTTTTGACTGCCATATGAGTTCTGTTATACTTACAGATACCATTCAAACAGTTTTAGAAAATTCAGAGTGTTTCCTATCCAAACCTGAACAATAATATGCATATTCTAGCTTCTGAGTTGGTGTAGGAGGCAGTTAAAAATGGGCACATATTTTTTTCAAAATTCTCAATACTGCCCCCTAGCCCCAATTAACCTCTTACATCTAGACGTTCCGCTAGCGGAACACCTGCTCCAATATCCAATGATAAGCGTGGCGCGAATTACAAATTCCTCAAAAATACAAAAACTTCAATTTTTCAAACATATGACTATTTCACAGCATTTTAAAGACAAGACTCTCCTTTATCTAACCACACTGTCCGATTTCAAAAAGGCTTTACAGCGAAAGCAAAACATTAGATTATGTCAGCAGAGTACCCAGCCAGAAATAATCAGACACCCATTTTTCAAGCTAGCATATAATGTCACAAAAACCCAGAAGACAGCTAAATGCAGCACTAACCTTTGATGATCTTCATCAGATGACACACCTAGGACATTATGTTATACAATACATGCATGTTTTGTTCAATCAAGTTCATATTTATATCAAAAAACAGCTTTTTACATTAGCATGTGACGTTCAGAACTAGCATACCCCCTGCAAACTTCCGGGGAATTTACTAACAATTTACTAAATTACTCACGATAAACGTTCACAAAAAGCATAACAATTATTTTAAGAATTATAGATACAGAACTCCTCTATGCACTCGATATGTCCGATTTTAAAATAGCTTTTTGGTGAAAGCACATTTTGCAATATTCTAAGTACATAGCCCAGCCATCACGGGCTAGCTATTTAGACACCCGGCAAGTTTAGCCTTCACCAAAATCAGATTTACTATAACAAAAATGTTCTTACCTTTGTTGTCTTCGTCAGAATGCACTCCCAGGACTGCTACTTCAATAACAAATGTTGGTTTGGTCCCAAATAATCCATCGTTATATCCGAATAGCGACGTTTTGTTCGTGTGTTCCAGAAACTATCCGAAATGGTAAATCAGGGTCGCGCGCATGGCGCAATTCGTGACAAAAAAATTCTAAATATTCCATTACCGTACTTCGAAGCATGTCAACCGCTGTTTAAAATCAATTTTTATGCAATTTATCTCGTAAAAAACGATAATATTCCGACCGGGAATCTCCTTTTCGGCAAACAGAGGAAAAATCACAAAGACGGGGGCGGCCAGGGCACGCGCCTAAGCCCACAGTCCCTTGATCGGCCACTTGAGAAAGGCGATAATGTGTTTCAGCCTGGGGCTGGGATGACGACATTCAGGTTTTTCCCGGGCTCTGAGCGCCCATGGAAGACGTTGGAAGTGTCACGTTAGAGCAGAGATCCTTTGTAAAAGATAGAGATGGCAAAGAAGTTCAAGAAATGGTCAGACAGGCCACTTCCTGTAAAGGAATCTCTCAGGTTTTGACATGCCATTTGAGTTCTGTTATACTCACAGACAGTTTTAGAAACTTTGGAGTGTTTTCTATCCAAAGCCAATAATTATATGCATATTCTAGTTACTGGGCAGGAGTAGTAACCAGATTAAATCGGGTACGTTTTTTATCCAGCCGTGAAAATACTGCCCCCTAGCCATAACAGGTTAATGAGATTGGGGAATGAACCTGGTAGTTCAGAAAAACCTCTCTCTTTCTCCTATATTGAGTAATGCTGGAATGTTCTCTTAATTCTCTTTACATATAACCCTTATTTAACTAGGTAGGTCAGTTAAGAACAAATTCTTATTTACAATGACGGCCTACCCCGGCCAATACCGGACAACGCTGAGCCAATTGTGCGCCGCCTTATGGGACTCCCAATCACGGCCGGATGTGATACAGCCTGGATTCGAACCTGTAGTGACGCCTCTTGCACTGAGATGCAGTGCCTTAGACCTTTGCGCCACTCGGGAGGCCCATTCTACGGGTGTAGAAAGACGGTGTCTTCTCTGTCTGTTTCTGCATAGTAGTTGGATTGCAAGATTAAACCAATGAATACCAATTAACAATCAGCAATTGCTCAAATGGAGCCAATAGCATAATAGCATTCTAATGAGATTCAGATCTGTTGCAGAATCACAAGATAAGGAGATAACTGTTAGAATTGGCCTAGCTTCTGGGAACAGTTAGAATTGTCCCAGCTTCTGGGAACGGTGGTAATTGGCCCAGCTTCTGGGAACGGTGGTAATTGGCCCAGCTTCTGGGAACGGTGGTAACTGGCCCAGCTTCTGGGAACGGTGGTAATTGGCCCAGCTTCTGGGAACGGTGGTAACTGGCCCAGCTTCTGGGAACGGTGGTAACTGGCCCAGCTTCTGGGAACGGTGGTAACTGGCCCAGCTTCTGGGAACGGTGGTAACTGGCCCAGCTTCTGGGAACGGTGGTAACTGGCCCAGCTTCTGGGAACGGTGGTAACTGGCCCAGCTTCTGGGAACGGTGGTAACTGGCCCAGCTTCTGGGAACGGTGGTAACTGGCCCAGCTTCTGCCACTTGGGTGTTCTGTCATGTTTTGGGAGAACAGCTGCATTTTACGAGATGTTGTGTGAAGCTCTGGATCTGCTGACAGCGCACACACACGCCTGCAATATAATCTCACGGGAGATGCTCGTTTTCTTGCACAACAGCCCGTCTCTTCTCTTTTCGCTCAGGGCTAGGCTAGGGATTTATTGTGATGGGCCTGGAAACAATACTGCTGTATCCGTGCCAGTCTCTCTCAGGCTAATGATTGCCTGCCGACGGGCCCCGGCTCCCCCGGTCCTTGCTTGTAAATGGATGCATGTTCACAACAAGTGAACGCTCTATGGAGTGTTTCATTGTGTCCCTGGCTGCCTGCGGCCATGCGTCTCCCTGACAGTCACGATCTGCACTCTCAACGGTCTGTAGGTACATTAATGATCTGGCCGGGGTCTGATCTACCTTTTTAATGGTGTCAGTGTGGATTAAAGATGCAGATGCTTTGAGTCGTAGGGAAAATACGCTGACATTAAAAAGGAGTACTGACCACTAGCTTATCTGTGTACGTGCAAGGACAGGATACATATCCCCTTTTAAAGCAGGGGCCAAAGGGTGTGTACAAGTTCACCTTTTTCCCGAAGAGTGGGCCATTCAAGGTCTGTGGCTTAGAATTGGAACTAGGTCCGTGTCCCAGGTGAGTGAATGAGAGCCTGTAGTCAAGGCCACCAGGAGGAGGAATGCCCAGTTGTTTTGACAAGTGCTTAGCTTGCTGCTACTGTAGCGGGTCATTTTTGTGAGCTCTAACTGAAACCAGACGTCGGCCCAGAGGTTTAGGGGAAGAGAGAGCGCACTGGAAGCACATGCTGCTGAGAGAGAGGGAGAGAAAGAGAGGTCAAAAGAGACAGTAGACACACTTTGTGTTCAGTGTTGATGAATTAAGGAGACACTTTTTAATCAACGTGCGCACATGTTCATGGTGTGTGCGCTTTCCTATTTTGTGTGGAAGGAGCACACCTATCGCTCTCGCCTATATTGCAGGAGCCTGATTTTAATGTGGTGGAATACCGCAGGCATCTGCATAACCGAGAGTAGTAATGGTTGGACTTTATCATCATGAAGGGTACCGGTATCAGATCCACGAATCCCTGTACTGACTGGAGCTTTGGACGAAGTCGATAAGCACGGAGGTAAAAAAGTAGGCTTTCAAGAAAAGGTTTGAAGGGTTTTGTTTGAATTCGTTTTTTCTCTCAAGTACGATGTATTAATAATTCTGGTTAGTTCACTTTTCATGGCCCAAGATGTATTTATACCTTGTATATCCTCTTCCAGCTGCTTCTAGTACCAATGCCGTCCTTAGACTAGGCAACTCAGACCGCGGGCCAGGTGAAGTCAGGAGTATTCCACAAACATAGTTCTGCAACCTGCATAGAATATTTACAATGCCCGGAGAACAGTTGAACGTCTCAAGAACCAGATCAATATGATGTGATCAATCATTTATGTACCCCCCCCCCCCCCCCCAAAAAAAACCACTTCCAAAACAGACCTGATTTAGTCATAAAAATGCATCTGCAGCAGCAGCTTTGACAGAGTTATTTTAATGCCATTGCGGTGGTACTGGGTCAGAGTCACACACGGTGTTGAGGGAGGGAGAGAGAGACAGAGAGCTCTGCCACTGAGGGTGAATAGCATTGACTGTGCAAGCCTCTGTTTATTATAATAATCATAATACATTATTTATTCAACTTTTTAAAGTGCTATTCATTAAAATAATCTCAAAGCGCTTGAAAGCAACAACAAAAGACAATCAATTTAGAAAAACCACATCATTCATGAGGTGGAAGGTCATGAGAGGGTCAGGAAAGTTCATCGGAGGGAAGTGGTCGTAAGGGGGAGGAGCGAGCAAAGCTGGTCTGTGTCATCAAGGTGTCTCGCTGTCCCTCCCCTCTGTGTGACTTGGAAGAAGTTTGAGCTCAACCGTTTCAGTTTGTGGACTCCGGAGTAGGTCTAGGCTAGCTGCCCCTTCACTATGACCAAAATGAAGCACCCGCTTGGGTGAAGATACGGCAGTCAGCTGGCACCAGAAAGCACACCACATTTAAAATACAATTAAAGAGTAGCGTTAGTCCTCTCTACAATCCTCATCACTCCACACCTCTGCTGTGCCATCTTGATTTCGGGTTCAACATCCTCAAACTCAGGACACTGTTTATGAGTACTGTGTGTGTTTATGAGTACTGTGTGTGTTTATGAGTACTGTGTGTGTTTATGAGTACTGTGTGTGTTTATGAGTACTGTGTTTTATGAGTTCTGCCTGCGTCCGTGTCGGAGAGGAGAGTTAGACTGAGGAAGGACAGTTACAGGGAACATGAGGTACGACAGAGCCAATAATGCTCTGTGCGTCACAAGTTGCGAGCAGCTCCTCCAGATCAAAGACTAACACTTAGGGGCATTCAGGGAAAGCGAGAAGGGGAGGATGGGCAGGGGAGGAAAGAGATGGGGGGGGGGGGGGGGGGGGGGATTTTGGGCCAAGCAACCACTGACTGTACTTGGAGCCCTGGCAGTAAAACTTGAATGATTTCTCTTTTCAAACAGGGTCAGCGTGGACATGTTTGTTCTCCTTGTATTTTTTTTGGGGGGCTTGAAAAAAACTTTTAAAGCATCCAAAAGGTTTACTAGGGTGTTTTTTGTTGTTGACTAGCCTACGTGGTTCTGTCTAGGGCTGGGCGATATGACGATATATATCGTGTGACCATAGAAAAACCTCTATTGTTTCATATTATGCTCGATCGTTTATTTCGTCGTCGCAAATCACACTTTACGGCAATATTTTTCGTCAATTGGACGACGCTTTGCGTTCTTCCACACGGCACTTTGCAACACAAACAAACATGGAGCACAAAACACGGAGACACGGCGCTCGTACCTAAAAGAGGGGCTACTTTGGTCGCATGGACGTGGTTTGGGTATGAAAAGTCTGACACGGACCAGAAAACCGTCCTCTGCAAAATATGCCGCAGGCCGGTCCCGACAACGGGCTCAAACACCACTAACCTCTTTTACCACCTACGCAAGAATCATGTGAAACAGTACGGAGAGAGTCTACGGATGAGACCTAAAAAAGTACAGTTGAGTGCTCAAAACAAACTCCCGACTCAGACGTGGCAAGAGGCTTTTGCCCGCGGCACACCATATGGCAAAGAATCAGGAAGATAGGAGATAACAGCTGCCGTTACAACTTGCATCTGCGAAGACATGGCCCCAGTTTCCACGGTCGAGAAACGGGGGTTTCGTGAGTTGGTGCTGACACTCGACTCAAGGTACTAAATGCAAATTGATATGTGACACGTATTAATGCCAAAATAATATGCAAAACAGGCAAGCCCCCCCCCCCCCCCTAAAAATATAGATATTTTAGGCCTATATTTATTTTGTTTGCAACTATAGTTGAATTGTTCTCTATTTAGCTTTTTTCGATTTTATACATTAATATTTATATTTTGTTACATGCTTAATTGAAAATTTGCACAAAGGTTCTAAATAAAAGGAGAAATAATAAAATATGACTAAGTACCTTTTTATTTGTTGAGTATAATTCAAAATATAATAAGAAATAGTTGATATAAAATTACCACATGTAAAGGCCTATTTATTAATTGAATTTACAGAAAATGTGCTATATCGTGATATGTATTGTTGTCGGGATATGAAATTACCTATATTGGGATATGAGATTTTGGCCATATCACCCAGCCCTAGTTCTGACAGCCACTGGGACGCTCCTGTCTCTCCTCAACACTATGACCCCTGACCCCTGACCCCTAACCCCTCGGTCCCTTCACTCCCATTCTATTTTTACCCAACAATCCTCCTAACTGTTGCTCTCATCCCAACAGGCTACACACACTGTGGTTTGTCAATGCTAATCTTCCCACAGCTGCCTCAGAGATCTGTTTGGGATTAAATGGCTGTTTCCTCAGAGCCACCAAGGTTTTCACATGTCCTCAAATGGCTTGGGTGAAATCTGAAATGTGGGACAGGTCAACATCATTGGGGTCTGATAGGCTCCTATGTACTCAATCTCTTACACAAATGAATGATTTGTAGGCTAATAGTGAAATGAAGTGATGCTTACCATTAGGGCAGCACAATTAATTTAAATTGCATTATTGAGATGTGCAATATCCATATCGCACGGGGCTGCAATTTTTTTAAATGCCATGAATGTAACATTCAAATGTAATAAGGGTCCCCTGGGAAACTGACCAAACACTTTGGTTCCTACCCTGTCACAACAACTTCTACTGTGCCTGGCTTTGTCATTAGTTATCATGCCAAACAACACCAACCATAGAATCAGAATACACATTTTATGTATTTGATTACAACAGTTCATCCAAGTGTTTTAATATAAATCGCTGGTAAAATCACAATATATGGTTAAAAAAATCTCAATTGTAGTGCAGCCCTACTTACCATGTTTAATGGTAGCCTGATGGTCCCAGATCTGTTTGTGTTGTCTTGCCAACTCACGTATGGTCATTGTAAAGCCAAACACACAACAGATTTGGAACCAGGCTATAGTTAAGTGGGTCAAGCTTTAGGGTTGCAAAGGGTCGGAAACTTTCCGGGAAATTTCCTGGAATTCTTCCGGAAATTTTTCATGGGAAGTTAAGCCCTGGAATTTGGGGAATTTTGCTTAAATTCATCAAAAAAGTTAGCTTATAACAGTGAACCTTTTTTTGTGGGATACACATAAGACAATTCTAGGTCTTGTGGCATATTTTGGTTAAACTATCCCCAATTCAATGGAAGTTCAACCCTCTGCATGCACAGTGCACTCTTCCATCACATGTACAGCTGATTCTCAAGATCTTGCACACTAATGAGATGCTATTGAGCCCACATTACTACACTGTCTGAGCCAAGGACTACATGCTTTCTGGTAAGTTTTCATTACAATACTGGGTGGGGTGAATATATTTTGTGACATACATGATTTTTTTGTTAACTAGTAAATAGTAGCCTAGAGCAAAGTGTGTTTAAATCATTTCTAACTTGTTAACCATTTATATCTAGTTAGTTTTTGCTACCGTGTGGGTTTTAACTTGCTTGAGCCTGCTAAGTGAGGAGTGTTAATTCATGGAATTGTATTTTTTTTATTTTTTTTCCTTATTTTTTTCTAATCTTTACAGGAAAATGCCACAGGCACTATCTGATGTGTGGAGACATTTCACTGCAGCTAATGTAGAAGGAAAAACTGTGTACATTTGCAAATACTGTGCCAAATCATATGTCAAGTGCATAAAGTTCCCTCAGCGTTCACACCAAGCAACCTCTGACAAAAGTCCCTGTACTTCTATTCCGGGTGAAAATGATTAATCTTATCGATAGCAGCAGATCATGGTCCTGCAATCACAAGTTCTTTTGACTCAATGGAGGAACGTAGTCAGAGAAATGCTGATGAATATCTTTCTCGAGCTGTGTATGCAACTGGTTCACCTCTGATGCTCACAGGCAATGTGTATTGGAAGAAATTTCTGAATGTTCTTCACCCAGCATACACCCCTCCAACCAGACATGCTTTATCTAGTTATTTGCTGGATGAAGAGTTCAACAGAGTTCAAGTGAAGGTCCAGCAAATCATAGAGAAAGCAGACTGTATTGCAATCATCTCTGATAGGTGGTCGAATGTTCGTGGGCAAGGAATTATTAACTACATCATCTCCACCCCTCAACCAGTATTCTACAAGAGCACAGACACAAGGGACAACAAGCACACCGGTCTCTACATTGCAGATGAGCTGAAGGCAGTCATCAATGACCTTGGACCACAGAAGGTATTTGCACTGGTGCCAGACAATGCTGCGAACATGAAGGCTGCTTGGTCTAAAGTGGAGGAGTCCTACCCTCACATCACGCCCATTAGCAATGCTGCTCATGCATTGAATCTGCTCCTCAAGGACATCATGGAACTGAAAACAATGGATACACTCTACAAGAGAGTCAAGGAAATGGTTAGGTATGTGAAGGGGCATCAAGTTATAGCAGCAATCTACCTCACCAAGCAAAGTGAGAAGAATAAGAGCACCACATTGAAGCTGCCCAGCAACACCCGTTGGGAGTGGTGTTGTCATCATGTTTGACAGTCTCCTGTAGGAGAAGGAGTCTCTCCAAGAAATGGCCATATCACAGTCTGCTGATATGGACAGCCCTATCAAGAGGATCCTCTTGGATGATGTATTTTGGGAGAGAGTGGTAAGCAGCCGGAAACTCCTGAAACCTAGAGCAGTAGCCATTGCACGGATTGAGGGAGACAATGCCATTTAATGCCAGTCTGATGTTCAGACTCTGCCTGCAGATGTAAGAGAAGAAATCCATACTGCCCTGCCCTACTTCACTGTTGCTCCAAGCAGAGGAAACTGCAGTTCTGAAATACATCAAAAAGTGTGAAGACTTCTGCCTGAAGCCCATACACGCCGCAGCATACATGTTGGACCCCTAATATGCTGGCAAGAGCATCCTATCTGGTGCAGAGCTCAACGAGGCCTGTGGTATCATCACTACCGTGTCTCGCCACCTTAGCCTGGATGAGGGCAAGGTTCTTGGCAGTCTGGTGAAGTACACTTCCAAGCAAGGGCTTTGGGATAGAGATGCAATATGGCAGTCATGCCAACATATCTCATCAGCCACCTGGTGGAAGGGTCTTTGTGGATCTGAGGCTCTTTCCCCTGTTGCCTCCATCATCCTCCAAATCCCACCAACATCAGCCGTCTCAGAGCGCAACTGGTCTGACCAATACAAGGGTTAGAAAATTGGTGGCCATCCAGGCAAATTTTAAGCTTTTTGAGCCTGAGAAGGTTGGAAAGTGACAGTGAAGATGAGGCCTCAGAGTCTGATGTTCAAGAGGTGGACATTGAGGAGGTCCAGGGAGAAGACATGGAAGCCTGAGAGGAAGACAACCAAAGCTTTAGTTTCTAGACTATGGTTTTACAGATGTTGGTTGGAAATGTTTTTGGGAGATGCGATGGATCATTGGGGATCATTCAATATTCCCTTTCGTTTGTTGTTCAGTGAAACCATCCCATGTGAAGAGTCAACTCATTTAATTAAAGTTCAATTCGTAACTAAATTGTGTTTTTTATTTATATTGGAAGGATTTAATCATTTGCAATTATGTCTACTTATGATAAGGTAAAAGGTTTATGTTTCTGTCTCCATATGATATGGTAAATGTATCCAATGCAAAAAAAACATTACATTTTAAATGGTGTTAATATTAATTTGCATATATTCCCGTTAATTCCCCCAGAAAGTTTCTTCCTCCTGAATATTCCCCAAAATGTGCAACCCTAGTCGAGCTTGAAGAAAACTTGGGGAGGTAGAATTTTTTTTCGGGAGATAGGATAGGCTTGTCCCTGTTTGCTGGAAGCCTTGTTAGCTGGATGGATGCCTGGCGGTGTGGAAGCGGACAGACGGTGATTCCAAACTACCTTGATCTCCACTGTGCTGCCGTACTGTAAACGCACCATCATCCCAGGCTACACAGGATGTTTCTCCCGTAGCGCCTCGCTCCCATAAACATTCTCTCTCTCTCTGTGTGGAGGCATGACGCAAGCCCAGCTCAACCCTGTCACACACACACACACACACACACACACACACACACACACACACACACACACACACACGGGGACACACACGGGGACACACACGGCACGTACGCACACACACACATACCTGCAATAATTCATTCCTATCTGCAGGCATTCTGCCTTCAGATGTGTGACAACTGCTCAGTGGGCCAATTCACACTGAACAAAAATATAAACGCAACACGCAACAATTTCAAAGGTTTTACTGAGTTACAGTTCATATAAGGATATCAGTCAATTGAAATGAATTCATTAGGCCCTAATCTATGGATTTCACATGACTGGGAATACAGATATCCATCTGTTATTCAAAGATACCTTAAAAAAAGGTAGGGGCGTGGACCACCATTTGCCTCATGCAGCGTGACACATCTTCTTCACATCGAGTTGATCAAGCTGTTTATTGTGGCCTGTGGAATGTTGTCCCACTCCTCTTCAATGGCTATGCGAAGATGCTGGATATTGGCGGCAACTGGAACACACTGTCGTACACGTCGATCCAGAGCATCTCAAACATGCTCAATGGGTGACATGTCTGGTGAGTATACAGGCCATGGAAGAACTGGGGCATTTTCAGCTTCCAGGAATTGTGTACAGATCCTTGCGACATGAGGCAGTACATTATCATGCTGAAACACGAGGTGATGACGGCGGATGAATGGCACGACAATGGGCCTCAGAATCACATCACGGTATCTCTATGCGTTCTAATTGCCATAGATAAAATGCAATTGTGTTCGTTGTCCATAGCTTATTCTTGCCCATACCATAACCCCACCATAGGGCACTCTGTTCACAACGTTGACATCAGCAAACTGTTCGTCCACACACCATACACACTGTCCGCCATCTGCCCGGTACAGTTGAAACCAGGATTATTCCGTGAAGAGCACACTTTTCCAGCGTGGCAGTGGCTATTGACGGTGAGTATTTGCCCACTGAAGTCGGTTACGACGCCAAACTGCAGTCAGGTCAAGTCGCTGGTGGGGACAACGAGCACACGGATGAGCTTTCCTGAGATGGTTTCTGACGGTTTGTGCAGAAATTCTTTGGTTGTACAAACCCACAGTTTAATCAGCTATCCATGTGGCTGGTCACAGACAATCCGTCAGGGGAAGAAGTCTGATGTGGAGGGCGTGGCGTGGCTACATGTGAGGCCGGTTGGACGTACTGCCAAATTCTCTAAAACAAAGTTGTAGGCGGCTTATGGTAGAGAAATTAACATTAAATTCTCTGGAAACAGCCCTGGTGGACATTCCTACATTCGGCATGCCAATTACATGCTCTCTCAACTTGAGACATCTGTGGCATTATGTTGTGTGACAAAACTGCACATTTTAGTGGCCTTTGAAAGTCTCCACCACAAAGTGCACTTGTGTAATGATCATGCTGTTTAATCAGCTTCTTGATATGCCACACCTGTCAGGTGTGATGTCGTTCTTGCTGCTGGTGAGTCTCTGATCTACCTCTACGCAGACGATACCATTCTGTATACTTCTGGCCCTTCTTTGGACACTGTGTTAACTACCCTCCAGATGAGCTTCAATGCCATACAACTCTCCTTCCGTGGCCTCCAACTGCTCTTAAATACAAGTAAAACTAAATGCATGCTCTTCAACCGATCGCTGCCTGCACCTGCCCGCCCGTCCAGCATCACTACTCTGGACGGTTCTGACTTAGAATATGTGGACAACTACAAATACCTGGGTGTCTGGTTAGACTGTAAACTCTCCTTCCAGACTCACATCAAACATCTCCAATCCAAAGTTAAATCTAGAATTGGCTTCCTATGTCCCAACAAAGCATCCTTCACTTATGCTGCCAAACATACCCTCGTAAAACTGACCATCCTACCGATTCTCGACTTCGGCAATGTCATTTACAAAATAGCCTCCAATTCCCTACTCAATAAACTGGATGCAGTCTATCACAGTGCCATCCGTTTTGTCACCAAAGCCCCATATACTACCCACCACTGCGACCTGTACGCTCTCGTTGGCTGGCCCTCACTTCATACTCGTCGCCAAACCCACTGGCTCCAGGTCATCTACAAAACCCTGCTAGGTAAAGACCCTCTTATCTCAGCTCACTGGTCACCATAGCAGCACCCACCTGTAGCACGCGCTCCAGCAGGTATATCTCTCTGGTCACCCCCAAAGCCAATTCCTCCTTTGGCCGTCTCTCCTTTCAGTTCTCTGCTGCCAATGACTGGAACGAACTACAAAAATCTATGAAACTGGAAACACTTATCTCCCTCACTAGCTTTAAGCACCAGCTGTCAGAGCAGCTCACAGATCACTGCACCTGTACATAGCCCATCTATAATTTAGCCTAAACAACTACCTCTTCCCCAACTGTATTTATTTATTTATTTATTTTGCTCCTTTGCACCCCATTATTTCTATTTCTACTTTGCACTTCTTCCATCTACCATTCCAGTGTTTTACTTGCTATATTGTATTTACTTTGCCACCATGGCCTTTTTTTTGCCTTTACTTCCCTTATCTCACCTCATTTGCTCACATTGTATATAGACTTATTTTTCTACTGTATTATTGACTGTATGTTTGTTTTACTCCATGTGTAACTCTGTGTTGTTGTATGTGTCGAACTGCTTTGCTTTATCTTGGCCAGGTCGCAATTGTAAATGAGAACTTGTTCTCAACTTGCCTACCTGGTTAAATAAAGGTGAAATAAATTTTTTAAAAGGTGGATGGATTATCTCGACAATGGAGAAATGCTGACAAACAGGGATGAGAAATAATATTTTTGTGTGCATGGGACATTTCTGGGATCCTTTATTTCAGCTCATGAAACACGGGACACAACACTTGACAGGTTGTTTATATTTTTTGTTCTGTATATAATCATTTCTCCACAGTGGCAATTTGAATGGCTTATACTTGTTCAGCCTCACAGTGGGATAACAGTAAACTCCCTTTACGTCACTGGATTACCTCCTTTTAAGGGGATACTGCTGCTTTCACCCTCAAAGTATAGCCGGATTAGCCATCTTTTAAGCGGCTACAACTGGTCAGGCCACATGGTCATGAAAAACTATCGGTCTTGGTTTTTGGTCCCTGGTGTAAAGAAATCATGGGAATGCTGTGACTCCGAGTGGGAGACAGAGATGGAGAGAATTCTCTTTCCCCTCCGCTACCCTAGAGCACGATATAAGACAGAGTCCACGGTCAACTTATTTGGGTTTGGCAGCGGTTTGGACAGCACTGTACAATGATAGACAGTCTGTTCCTCAAACGAGCTGGAACTCTGTCTGTTCCATTGAGGTTGAGGGAAATGGCATTGGCTGGGTTGTAAAATCAACTCAAGGCACAGTGAGATTGATCACAGAGGAGCTGGCGGCTGGCTGGCATGCAAACAAATGTCCCCAGCTTTAGAATTGATTTGCCTCTTGGCAGCAATGCTTTCACTCCTACTAAAGGATCTTTGTCATTAAGGAAGCAGGCAAGTGAGGCAGCGAAGCCAAGAACATTCCTCAACACTTACAGTGAGATCAAAATGTGTGTTTGTGTCAAAGTTATTACATCCCTTAGTATACTTCTGTTTCTGTTTAGATACTAGATGTAGAAATATGTGTAATCTCGGCTCTTTTAATTTCTGTGCCTCTTCAATATTACGATAGAGGTCAAATGAAAGTGTGCACGCTTGTTTTAAACCACAGCTGTGCCAACATGGGATAGGCCTGGCCATATAGCAGCCAATGTGTGTCAGCCAGCCTCTTCTGGTCTGTCTTCTGATATTAGTGGGCTGCGTTTAGCCAGGCAGCCCAATTCTGATCCTTTTTTTTTTTTTTACCGATTCGGTCATTTCACCAATCAGATGAGCTCTTAAAGATCTGATGTGTGAAAATATGATGTGATTGGTCAAAAGACCAATTAATGGAAAAAATATCCAAGTTGGGCTGCCTGTGTAAACAGTGCCGTGGTGTCAGTTTGCACTGTGCTCTCTTGGCCCAGGGTCAAACATGTGACACCTGGCTGCCATGAACCAGCTGCTGGGAAAGACCTGACCCTGGAGGGAAGTAGGGATTCATTGGAGGAGGGGAGGAGACGACCCTGGGGAGACAGGAAGTGACTGTGGCAGCAATACAAGCGGACCTCTGCACACAGGAAGTCAGAAACATGACCTCGGTGACCCCAGGTCCAGAGAGCACCATGGGAGCTGTCATAACACAAACAGCCTCTACAGACCAGTGCTATCAAGGCAGGCACCGACAGATAGACAGGGTCACTAAACAGCAACTAAAACAGTTGTCAGTCTGCGGGTGGCGCAGCGATCTAAGGCACTGCAACTCAGTGCTAAAGGTGTCACTACAGACCCTGGTTCGATTGCCTAGTCAAATTAAAAAATAAAATTGTCTTGAACCAGCCTAGTGTTGCGATATGTTGGCTGTGTCTGATCAAACAGCCTCGGCAAACTAATATTACAAAACAGCACAATGTAGCCTCTAAAGGAAAATTATTAATAAAAGAATAACAATTAGAATCAAGCCATACATCATTTGTTAAATTGCAGTCTTCGGCCTTCCTCTTATTCAAGGACAGGCTTTAGAAAGTCAAAGAGAATCGGCGAGAACCGAGAACAGATAAGACCTTCCTATTACAGCTGGTAGTGAGATCCATATCTTTAATAGACTACAACTGAGTAAGGCAAATGGGAGCGCTCAGAGACATTTATGGGTTATAAAAGCCAAACCGAACCTCACTTCAATTAAGAAATTGCTGCGCGGTGAGGAGAGGGAGGGAGAGAGAGGGAGAAAGAGAGGAGCTGTATTAAAAATGTTGACCTTTTAAAAAAGCCATTCAGCATGGTACTGTGGGCTAAGTGGAACTGAATGCTGTTGGACCATCACATTACTTATTCCTCATCCTTTAAAACTGTCTGGTCTCCGGGTCTCAACTGCATGGGGAAATGTAGTGATTTTAGCAGGTCAAAACTTCTCTGAGTCCGAACACAACTGCCTCTCTTAGGGAAGTGCAGTTTGGGAGCAGTGCTCATGGTGCAGCAGTGAGTATAGGGACGGTTCCCAGTCCAGTCACTGTAAGCCAGCACAGAAATAGCCTGCACTTAAATCTGTATTCACATGAATGTCGAATATTAAACAACCCTTTTTAAATCTGTAGTATCACATCAATCCATAAGAGTCTGTAGAGTTTCAACCATGTGAGAACGATAGAGAATGTGTTTTACCGTCCAATAAGACCCGGTCTAATGCTTCACTGAGTCTCTCAGTGGTGGAGTAGTCTCTAACTCAGAGAGCAGCAGGTCCATCTGCACAAAGTAATGAACCACTCAACACCTCCATCGGTGCCTAAGTCTGTGTGTGTGTGTGTCCATGTGCATGTCCAAGACTAGCCTTCCCTACGTTAGCAGGTATGTCCCTAGAGTACGGTACTTTGGGACGTGAGGAAAAGTTTTTAGTGGACTAGCCTACATGAGTGCAGATGTAGGTCTGACTCTTCCCAGAGTATTTATTTTGTCTGTTGACACTCATGCCAACAACCGTATTAATGTGCTGAACATCACAGTCTGCACACACTTACCCCTCGTACCTACACTAAAGCCTGCAGCGTGCAGCAGCAGCACACCGGAGTGAACCGGTCTGTCTGCTCCTCTGTGAACCAGAGCATGGCTAAACCCGGCTCTCTGTAGCTCTTCTAGACTGGGAAGCCACAAGCTAGTGCACACCACTCTACTACTGTGGCCTGCACAGCAAGAATACGCAGACTTAAGCCAAATCATCAAACCTTTTATCAAGACAGTTTTGGATAAGGTCCAAGTCCTGTTTATGTAAATAGTACAGTTAACTTGTAGGCTAGCAGCTGATTCCACTCACATAGGGTTGTCGTTCCCCTCCCCCTTTGCCTTGAAGAACCAACATTTTGATAATTTGTAGGCCTTCATCTTTATTTTTCAAATTGGAGGGATGTACAGTTGAAGTCGGAAGTTTACATACACTTAGGTTGGATTCATTAAAACTCGTTTTTCAACCACTCCACAAATTTCTTGTTAGTCAGTTAGGACATATACTTTGTGCATGACACAATTTTTCCAACAGTTGTTTACAGACAGAGTATTTCACTTATAATTCACTGTATCACAATTCCAGTGGGTCAGAAGTTTACATACACTAAGTTGACTGTGCCTTTAAACAGCTAGGAAAATTCCAGAAAATTATGTCATGGCTTTAGAAGCTTCTGATAGGCTAATTGACATAATTTGAGTCAATTGGAGGTGTACCTTTGTATGTATTTCAAGGCCTACCTTCAAACTCATTGCCTCTTTGCTTGACATCATGAGAAAATCAAAAGACATCAGCCAAGACCTCAGAAAAAAGAATTGTAGACCTCCACAAGTCTGGTTCATCCTTGGGAGCAATTTCCAAATGCCTGAAGGTACCACATTCATCTGTACAAACAATAGTACACAAGTATAAACACCATGGGACCACGCAGTCGTCATACCGCTCAGGAAGGAGACGCGTTCTGCCCCCTCAAGATGAATGTACTTTGGTGCGAAAAGTGCAAATCAATCCCAGAACAACAGGAAAGGACCTTGTGAAGATGCTGGAGGAATCGGTTACAAAAGTATCTATATCCACAGTAAAACGAGTCTTATATTGACAACCTGAAAGGCCGCTCAGCAAGGAAGAAGCCACTGCTCCAAAACCACCATAAAAAAAGCCAGACTACGGTTTGCAACTGCACATGGGGACAAAAATGGTACTTTTTGGAGAAATGTCCTCTGGTCTGATGAAACAAAAATAGAACTGTTTTGCCATAATGACCATCGTTATGTTTGGAGGAAAAAGGGGGAGGCTTGCAAGCCGAAGAACACCATCCCAACCGTGAAGCACGGGGGTGGCCGCATCATGTTGTGGGGGTGCTTTGCTGCAGGAGGGACTGGTGCACTTCACAAAATAGATGGCATCATGAGGAAGGAAAATTATGTGGACATATTGAAGCAACATCTCAAGACATCAGTCAGGAAGTTAATGCTTGGTCGCAAATGGGTCTTCCAAATGTACAATGACCCCAAGCATACTTCCAAAGTTGTGGCAAAATAGCTTAAGGACAACAAAGTCAAGTATTGGAGTGGCCATCACAAAGCCCTGACTTTAATCCTATAGAATTTTTGTGGGCAGAACTGAAAAAGTGTGTGCGAGCAAGGAGGCCTACAAACATGACTCAGTTACACCAGCTCTGTCAGGAGGAATGGGCCAAAATTCACCCAATTTAAGCTTGTGGAAGGCTACCCAAAACGTTTGACCCAAGTTAAACAATTTAAAGGCAATGCTACTAAATATTAACTGAGTGTATGTAAACTTCTGACCCACTGGGAATGTGATGAAAGAAATAAAAGCAGAAATAAATCATTCTCTCTACTATTATTCTGACATTTCACATTCTTAAAATAAAGTGGTGATCCTAATTGACCTAAAACAGGGAGTTTTTACTAGGATTAAATGTCAGGAATTGTGAAAAACTGAGTTTAATATATTTGGCTAAGGTGTATCTAAACTTCCGACTTCAATTGTTGTGTCAGATGTGTTTGATTTTGTAATCTACACACGTTCTGCTAGCTTATCCATTTGCATCTTCATATTAGATATACACAACTACACATTAACCCCTCGACGGGATTGTGGACCCGTCTGGACAGCAGAGCAGAAATGAATTCATCACATCCCAGTCTGACATATCCACGGGTATTTATTATTACGATGATGACGATGGGGATTACTCTGTCTGCCTGGGCATCAGCACACTCAGCCTGTCTAAATGTCATTTCCCTCATGCTCAATGGACATTTATGGATGGAGGATATTTTTCTCCGTTTTTCTCTTCCTCTTTCTATCGTTTCCCCCCCCCCCCTCGCTTTTCCAGATGTAGAATGATCCCTCTCTTTGCCCTCCCCCAGTGCAGTGTTTTTGGCTGCTGTACACCACGCTCTGAGCATTATGTTGCTGTAATAAAAATGGAAGCCGCCTTTCGGGCTACTGCCGTGTTCAGCTCTGGCTCTGCATATCTCATCCTTCTGTTCTGCTGGTCTGTGTAGACTCTAGCTGTAGGCCCGGTGTTTGAACAGGTGTTCAGACCCGGTCCTCCAGGACCACAATCCTGTTTTTTTTGTTGCTCCCAGGCAAAGTGTAAATGTAGCGCTCATTCAAATGCAATAAGGAAAGGTAGCAAACTCTGGCCCTCAAGGACATGAGTTATTTATCCTTGTGTTGAGAGAGGCCCAGAGAAGCTTAGCTGGCTTCTACAGGGCTATCTGCAGGGGTTGATGGGTGGCTCAATGTTTCAAATGGGTTCAACATGTCTGTGTAACTGTATGGGGAGTAGTGGTGTGCTTGAAGACTCTACTTCACCTCTGGTGTCCCATCAGACATGGTTGCTGCAGGATACCTGTTGGAGATCAGAGGATGACAGAGTAGTTCATGTAGTGGTTGTGAAAGAGTGGATCCTAGGGACTACCTGTCTCCTGTTACACACAACCGGGTTTTCAGTTAGGAAAATGTGGCCGGCGGCATTTTAATTTACCGGACTCGTATGCATCGGGTGTGTCATCTGATTGGGGCGTCCACCCACGGTGCTCAGCATCACATTTGAGATTATTGTAATTCACATTAACAGAACATGCAAGTCTATAGGATTCAACAATGTTCGGTCCTCCTTACCAAATTCTGATTCGCACTTTGACGATTTTAGAATAATTGTGCACGTTTACTTTTCCTCCGCCAACAAGATGAGTAACAAACTGCAAAATCACAAGCCTATTTTTAATCTACTATCCCACGTAGTAGAAAAGTTGACGTATTCTATTGGTCAGCTTGTTGAGAAAGAAATGGCCTATTCCAAACAGACTCTGGGACAGTTGTGGCATGATAGATTCCAAAGTCATACAACCAGAAGGCCCAGGCGACATAAATGCAACAGATCAGAACGTTTAGCATAAAATGTTGATAAACTATTATTTCTATACATTATAAGCGCAGCAATGCGCACAAAGCATAATGCAATTAGCGGGAAAACACCAGTCACCACCGCACGTGCAAGCAGTTTCATGTGACAGATGAAAATATCAGTTCGAAGAGGGGAGATGTAATATGTAACAACTAACATGGGTTGCTAATATGACTAGGATTGTGCCTTTGCCTACTGGATAATGAAATAAAGTTGATATAAAATAATTGACTCCATGGATATGGTCAGATTTTTGGCTCGTTTTCCTACATATTATGAGGCATGCAAGGTAAGGCATGCCTCATAATATGTAGGAAAACGTTCAGGTTTCAAACATATAAGTATATGTTTTGAAAACGCCTACTCCATCCAGCTCATTGCAAAGTGGTGTGTGACGTGCTGAAGAAGCCTGCCTTCCGTTACCTGTGCATTTGCTGTTTTGAGACGGTGTAGCAGCAGCTCTCGCGCTGTCTGACAGATTTTTCCGCTCAAAGACTCTGAATGCTGTATGCATGAAATAAACGAGATGCGTAACGAATATACTGTACACGCGCACCAATTTAATACCACTAAATGATGCTAATGAACCTATAGACCAATAAGCATGACCAGTCAAATGTATTTACACTGACTAGTATTTCCATCAATCAATAGGATAAAAACCATTCTTTCACAATGGGATTTTTTCTTCTTCTCCTGGACAATAGGCCGGTGCCAATTTTGTTTAGCAGCTTTTGTATTTTTTTGCTATTACAGGTTTACAGAAACCCTGACACACACACACACACACAAAATGAGTCTATTAGTTCCACACTTGTCACATGCCCTCCCCTTGGCATGGCATGACATGGTACCCTGGCAGTGGTCCCTGCTGTCAGGGCTGGTTAGGCCTAGGTGAGCTGAGACATGCCACCCAGCCAGCAGGGGGGTTGAAGGGGAAGCAGAGAGCACAGCTGGCACTGGGAACTGTGCTGAGCCTCTGTGCCTTACTGGGCCTCTGTGTGCTCTGCCTGCTTTTATAACCTCTAATCCAGTCGGGACTGGAAGCTCTGCACTGCATCCCGGTCTGGGTCCACAGGTTTCCTGTTTGAGGTCGATGTCTTTATAGCACTCTGCAGCTCTCATACTGAGTCATACAGTGGCATGGTGACGAGCCTCTCTTCCAGTCTCTCTCCTGATCATCATTGGTCCTCCTGTCCTCCTTTCTCTAATGAAATACATCACTCTTTCTTTCTCCCTCTCTGTCTTTCTGCCCCCTCTCTATCCCTCTCCCTTTGTATTACTCGCTCCAACCTTCTCTCTCACCTCCCCACCCCATCTTTCTCTTAGTCTCCCCCGCTCCTCCCCTTCTCTCCTGGTTCTCAGACGAATGAAAAGGATCCTCAAATTGGATTACAGAGCTAGGTGAGATGGGGATGAAGGAATTGGTTAAGTTGGGCCTGGTTAAACTTGTTAGGAATCTCTCTCTACAGGCAGCTCCGACCCTGCTGCACATTTATGCAATTACACTGAAAACTGGTCCACATCCTGTCCCCTCCAGGGTAATCTCTGCTCTCCTGACCTCCATAAGCACTCTCTGCTATTGGTTAATACATGCTTTGTGCCCTAATGATCTATTGAAGACTTTAATAATAACTTTAAATAATACCTTCTTAACCTTCCTCTCAGTTCAGTATTATATTTGTGGAAATGCACAAGATGCACAATAAGAAATAGTGATTTTTGTAGACCAGTGTGTGTGTGTTGTGTGTGTGTGTGTGTGTGTGTGTGTGTGTGTGTGTGTGTGTGTTTAGATGAGGCTGAGATCTTGACCGTCTGTCTCAGTTCTCTTCTGAGATGCCAGTGCAGGTCACGATCTTCCAAACCCTCCTGAATAAGCCTCGGACAGCTTGTCTCCATCTTCTGAGAAGAAAATGCACTATAGTTATTTCTCCATGTTGTCAGATTCCTATACTCTACCATAACTGTTTTGACTGATTTTAAGGTGTGAGAAATGTTCTATTTCCCTGTTATGAAATATTACATCTCCTGAAGAACGTGCCACGGCACGATGCAGGCGTTCCACTGCAAACCGAGCTGAACAGGGTCTGAACAGACGGAGCAGAGCACTGATGGTACAAGACGACAACCTGTACGTCTCAGGTCAAAACATGGATAGCCATTGCTATCCATAACGATCATTTTGAAAAGATTGTCAGTTACATGATTACTTTAGAGAGGAAAAACGACCGTTATGGATGTTACGCCCTCCGTTATGGATGTTAGGCCCGCCGTTATGGATGTTAGGCCCTCCGTTATGGATGTTAGGCCCTCCGTTATGGATGTTAGGCCCGCCGTTATGGATGTTAGGCCCTCCGTTATGGATCTTACGCCCTCCGTTATGGATGTTACGCCCTCCGTTATGGATCTGACGCCCTCCGTTATGGATGTTAGGCTCTCCGTTATGGATCTTACGCCCTCCGTTATGAATGTTAGGCCCGCCGTTATGGATCTTACGCCCTCCGTTATGGATCTTACGCCCTCCGTTATGGATGTTAGGCCCTCCGTTATGGATGTTAGGCCCTCCGTTATGGATGTTAGGCCCTCCGTTATGGATCTTACGCCCTCCGTTATGAATGTTAGGCCCGCCGTTATGGATGTTAGGCCCGCCGTTATGGATCTTACGCCCTCCGTTATGGATGTTAGGCCCTCCGTTATGAATGTTAGGCCCTCCGTTATGAATGTTAGGCCCGCCGTTATGGATGTTAGGCCCTCCGTTTTGGATCTTACGCCCTCCGTTATGGATGTTAGGCCCTCCGTTATGGATGTTAGGCCCTCCGTTATGGATGTTAGGCCCTCCGTTATGGATGTTAGGCCCTCCGTTATGGATCTTACGCCCTCCGTTATGGATCTTACGCCCTCCGTTATGGATGTTAGGCCCTCCGTTATGGATGTTAGGCCCTCCGTTATGGATCTTACGCCCTCCGTTATGGATGTTAGGCCCTCCGTTATGGATCTTACGCCCTCCGTTATGGATGTTAGGCCCTCCGTTATGGATGTTAGGCCCTCCGTTATGGATGTTAGGCCCTCCGTTATGGATGTTAGGCCCTCCGTTATGGATCTTACGCCCTCCGTTATGGATGTTAGGCCCTCCGTTATGGATGTTAGGCCCTCCGTTATGGATGTTAGGCTCGCCGTTATGGATGTTAGGCCCTCCGTTATGGATGTTAGGCCCGCCGTTATGGATGTTAGGCCCGCCGTTATGGATGTTAGGCCCGCCGTTATGGATGTTAGGCCCGCCGTTATGGATGTTAGGCCCTCCGTTATGGATGTTAGGCCCTCCGTTATGGATGTTAGGCCCTCCGTTATGGATCTTACGCCCTCCGTTATGGATGTTAGGCCCTCCGTTATGGATGTTAGGCCCTCCGTTATGGATGTTAGGCCCTCCGTTATGGATGTTAGGCCCTCCGTTATGGATGTTAGGCCCTCCGTTATGGATGTTAGGCCCGCCGTTATGGATGTCTATATATAGACATTGAAATCTTAAAGATTTCTTGGCTCAAAATCTATCTTAACGCATTTGTCATTTTGAGGTTTTAAAAAAAAATCTGCAGTAGGCATAGTACATCATGATCGTATAATTACAGGCAGTCTGAATATAGTGTTCAAGGCCAGGCACCACAACCTAATACATTATCTTTTTTTCTCTTCATCAGTATGATTTGTATCCAAGATACTGCCAATCCACTTTTCTGGACACTGAATGAAGTCTTTATATTTTGGGGTGCTTTCAGTTGAAAAGTCACACCAGGGCTTTTCACAGATTATTGATAAATACTCTTCTCATCGTTCTGTCAAAAAAAAACAGTACTGCCATGTATGAGAAATGCACTTCAGCATATATTTGGCAAGAGAATCTTAGCTAGAACACATACATATTCAAGATATCAAAAATATTCAAGATATCAACAATTTCAAGATATCAACAATTGCTTCAGGAAAAGTCTGTAAAGACTACTTCTCAGAACCGGCACACTAAATCTGGTGACTGCAAAAGCTTCTGAAGCTAAGATATCACATCAATAGTGATGGGGAAAATTGATGCAGTTACATATCGAGAATACTTTTGACGATATATTGTATCGTTTTGACTATCGCAATATTCTTTTTGCTAGTTGACTGAACCTGAACCAAAATGTCTGTTTTTCCTTCATAGCTTTTTCTCTATCTTATTTTTTAAATAGAGAGCCAATTTGTTTTCAGCACTTTTATTTCCATCAAAACTGGTTTTCTCAGGGCTGTCTCTTGTCCATCTGCAGCAGACATATGGTGAACAATATGTTTGGACCGTGGAATCGCAATAAAATCACAGTATTGACTCGCAATAAATATAGAATTGTGAGATTTGCAATATCATATCATATCATATATGCACCTAAGTATCGCGATAATGTCATATATTTACAAGACAGAAGAACACGCAAACAAAACTCAGAACACTTACATTTGTTCTGTGTTGCTTCATGAACACTTCATATCCATAACTAACACTGGGTGACAGCTGTGAGTGGAAAAACAAGCTCTGTGAGCCCTTTCTAAAAGCCATGATATACAAAAGTCAACAAACCAAAAAATTTGAGACTTGGCCTTCATGCAATTTCCTCATTTAAACTGGTAAAAAAAAAAAAAAAAACTGCAACGTTTAGACCTTAAGCATAATTGTGAATGTAGTTTCGTTTAGAAATGCCTAACTTTATTTATATATGCTTAGGTTGACTTTCCCACGGAGTCATCCAATGTTTGGGATAAAACCAGAAGGTTTTTTAAAGAAAAGGAGCTTAGGGTTAAATCAGACAGACATCTAGTTGACTAACTAAAACTGTATAATCGATAAAGATGGTTTAATATGCGTTGAGGCAGCTTCTGCTTGAAAAGAATGTACTATGTTTGTGTCTTTAACCCTGCCAGTTGATGAGAGTAGACTGACAGCATTTATCAGGCTCTTCCTGCCCTACGGTCATGGATGAGAGAGGAAAGAATTCCAGTAGTGTGACATCATCACTCTCAGACAATGGTGGCTTTCTCTTGCTGGGTCACTGAGGTTCTTTACTGTAGCCTTACCGAGTCATCTCAAACTCAATGGGCTGTAGAAATAACAGCGAATCCGTAAGGAGACAGCCCTTGCAGCCCCACATACTTGTTCCCTGGACCCTGGTTAAACCTATTCTTAGACTAAAGAGCACTTTCAATCGAGGTGCGCGTGCTTTTTATTCAAAGAGTTTGATCTGGGTCTGCGACACTGTCCTTCCGAGTTGAAAAGAAAGACCGTATGAACTGTGAATAAGGCGGTCTCAGTCAGCCGGGGAAGTGGCCAGTGGTTAGTGTGACAGCTCTGAAGTGTGTGCATTATCATTTTTGCTTGGCGCCTTGGAACCCCCCTCCCTGACTTGTCAAGGCCGTCCCGCTGAATGGTGATGGGTGAGAGGGCTGGGGACTCCGGTGCCGGCTGGCTCACAGCCTCATCCCTGTGGAGGGTGTCAGGACGATGTGGGAACGCACCTCTGACTGGCCCTGGAAGGAAAAACAGCCTGTCACTGCAATATCTCTCAGACACCACACAGTCTTGCTGGAGACACCATCCAGTAAAAGAGAACACCATATTGTCTCTCTCTCTCTCTCTCTCTCTGTCTCCTTTTCTACTCCCCCTCTCATCTCTTTTACTTCCCCCCACATGTCCCTAATGTCTCTATCTTGGTATCTCACTCTCTTTTTTTCTCTCCCATCCCTCCCTCCATCTCTCTCCCATCCCTCCCTCCCTCCATCTCTCTCCCATCCCTCCCTCCCTCCATCTCTCTCCCATCCCTCCCTCCCTCCATCTCTCTCCCATCCCTCCCTCTCTCCATCTCTCTCATCCATCCCTCCCTCTCTCCATCTCTCTCATCCATCCCTCCCTCCCTCTCTCTCTCTCTCCCCTCTCTCTCTCTCTCTCTCTCCCCTCCCTCTCTCTCTCTCTCCCTTCCCACTCTCTCTCTCTCTCCCATCCCTCCCTCTCTCTCTCTCTCTCTCTCTCTCTCTCTCTCTCTCTCCCCTCCCTCTCTCTCTCTCTCTCTCTCTCCCCTCCCTCCCTCCCTCTCTCTCTCTCTCTCTCTCTCCCATCCCTCCCTCTCTCTCTCTCCCCTCCCTCCCTCTCTCTCCCATCCCTCTCTCTCTCTCCCATCCCTCCCTCCCTCCCTCTCTCTCTTATCCATCCCTCCCTCCCTCTCTCTAACATACCTCCCATCCCTCCGTCTCTCTCCCATCCCTCCCTCCCTCCATCTCTCTCCCGTCCCTCCCTCCATCTCTCTCTCCCATCCCTCCATCCATCCATCTCTCTCTCCCATCTCTCCTATCCCTCCCTCCCCATCTCTCTCTCTCTCCCATCCCTCCCTCCCCATCTCTCTCTCTCTCCCATCCCTCCCTCCCCATCTCTCTCTCTCTCTCTCCCATCCCTCCCTCCCCATCTCTCTCTCTCTCCCATCCCTCCCTCCCCATCTCTCTCTCTCTCTCCCATCCCTCCCTCCCTCCCCATCTCTCTCTCTCTCTCCCATCCCTCCCTCCCTCCCCATCTCTCTCTCTCTCTCCCATCCCTCCCTCCCTCCCCATCTCTCTCTCTCTCTCCCATCCCTCCCTCCCTCCCCATCTCTCTCTCTCTCTCTCTCCCATCCCTCCCTCCATCTCTCTCTCTCTCTCCCATCCCTCCCTCCTCTCTCTCTCTCTCTCTCTCTCCATGAATAGACACCAGTCCTTGTGCTGTTTATCCTCAGTGTGCAGCAGCACTAGATATCTCCTGGATCAGTTTGATTTATTCCTTATTAGACCTGCAGGTGCTGGCTGCCCTCCCTCCCTCCCTCTCTCTCTCTTTCTCTACTCCCTTCTCTCTCTCCCTACCTCCCTCCCTCTCTCTCTCTTTCTCTACTCCCTTCCCTCCCTCCCTCCCTCCCTCCCTCCCTCCCTCCCTCCCTCCCTCCCTCCCTCCCTCCCTCCCTCCCTCCCTCCCTCCCTCCCTCCCTCTTTCCATAAGCCGTGTTTGATAGACACATTTAACATAGACCAGTGCTCTGCTCAGTGTGTCGCTGAATAATTCAGTACATTTAAGATGAATAAGAGAAGCTGGTAAAAGGGAGAGGCTCTTGTGTGGTTTGGAAGTAAAGCGTGAACTCCCAGCTTAGTGGTTCATTTGATTACTTACCTCGAGTCCTGAGTGTCACACACACACACACACACACACACACACACGGTAGGTCTCAGCCAACCTGGATTACAGGGCAGAGAGGCTCCGCTCTGCCAGATGTCTTACAACAACAGCTGTGTGACAGACACTCGAGGGCCAAGCCTAGGCCTGCACACAGTCAGTCTGAGACCCACACAGACCATAGTGGTGGATGGCACCACCCCTCTGAGATTGGCTTCATAGTGTATGTGCGTGTGTGTGTGTGAGAAACATGTTCTCCTCTCTCTCTCATGTTTTTCTAGGGTTGCACGGAAACGGCTCACCTCGTCATTTTATTCATGCGTGTGTATTGCCGGTGTTCGTCTGTGTGTGCATTTTCGCGTGTTAAGTGCCTTGCTAACTAGGGCAGAGACGATTCCTTAGTATCGTGGGAAGGAAACAAAACGCAAAGTGGATTCAACTTCTTCAGGAAAACGGCGCTAATATTGTAAACAAGCATCATCGTGTTGTCATCCAGAGTCACATTGACTTATTTTCCTAGCTACAGCACACAATATTTTACATGCAGCAGGTTTTTAAAGGACCAAAGACTTTTTGCGTTTTCATTTTTGCCATGGAAAGAATATCGCGATAAGGGCATCGTCACAGCCCTACTGTTAACCCCACCCTGACCTAACAGTATCTCTCTCTGTGTCTCTCTCTGTGTGTGTCTCTGTGTGTCTCTCTCTGTGTCTCTCTCTGTGTGTCTCTCTGTGTGTCTCTCTGTTCCAGAAGGACCCCATGAAAGATGACGGAGGAGGTGATCGTTGTAGCCAAGTGGGACTACTCGGCTCAGCAGGAACAGGAACTGGACATCCGGAAAAACGAGCGTCTGTGGCTCCTGGATGACAGTAAGACGTGGTGGAGGGTGAGGAACACCTCCAACCGCACCGGCTACGTCCCCTCCAACTACGTGGAGAGGAAGAACAGCTTGAAGAAGGCCTCGCTGGTGAAAAACATCAAAGACACACTCGGTGAGTTGGGTTAAGTGTGTAGGTGGGTGGACGAGGGTGGGTGGGTGGGTGGGTGTGTGTGTATGCGTGTGCGTAAGACAGGGCATCTCTCTTCTGTTTTCTAGGGGTGCACAGAGGCGGCGCGGCACACACAATCTCTACTTTGGGCTAAGTAGTGTGTGTGTGTGTGTGTGTGTGTGTGTGTGTGTGTGTGTGTGTGTGTGTGTGTGTGTGTGTGTGTGTGTTTTCTTCTCTGCTGTTTTCTAGGGCTGCCTCCACAGAGGCGTCTCACCTCATGTGATTAATGCGGATGAAACACTGTTAAATGCTTGACTACCTCACACACTTAACAGTCTCCAGTTAGCAATGATTTCTCAAGGATGGTGATTTGTAAACAGTATGTTTTAATACAGAACAGTTTTGTTTTGTAAGGCATCCCTTAGGCTGTTAATTATCAAGCCAGGGAAAGCTGGTGTGATCGATCTGGAGAAATTCCGGCGTTGAAGCATCTTTTTCCAAGGTCAGAGGAGGTAAGGACTAATTAAATAGGAAGTGCAGGGGTTTTCTTGGATGGACAACCGCTAGGATTAGCTGATCTCTGGTAATTCTCGCTGTGGAATAATAGGGTAGAACTCTCACCCTTATTAGGCTAATGAATTCATCTCCGGTGCTACAAACTAAGATGTTCATACTCACAGAGAATTGGAGATTATTTCCAATGGAGCGAAAGAGCAAGATAATGCCATTTTCATTTTTTACATTTTTTTAAATGGTCGACACTCAAGAGTGATACTAGGCAATAGGAACTGACGTTGTGATGAGATGGAACCTTGCCATCCAGTGTTATCAGTGAAGAATAGACGCTTGCATCAGAAATGCACAAGATGGATGAGACGTCTAACTGAAAGATTAGGATAACTAGCCAAGAGGATTTCTCCCACTGCTTTGCCTAGTTGTCAGAGGTCTTGACAGACAATGCAATTAAAAACCTGCAGATTGTCTATTCCCAGTGCACACACACACACACACACACACACACACAGAGAGAGAGAGACCCAGCCGTTCGTTCTAAATGTTCCATTGCCATACTGGCTGGCAACGTTCTTATCCCTTCCTTGCTAGATAGCCAACTACGGCTAACTTACAGTCACGTCAAGAAGCATCCAGAATAACAGCGAAGTAGCTGCATTTGCGTTTGTTTAAGCTGTTTTCTAGTGACATTTATTTGGGTACATCCATAACAATGAGCTAATGATGCACAATTTCGCCTGGCATAGAAAATGTGCTCTCTCGTCAGGACACTTGTTCAGAGGAGCTAGCTAACACAATCACTTCCAACTGAAGCTGGAAAGACTGCAAACTATCTGCACTACGTTTCCTTTTACCTTTTTTCAATTGACATTTCTTTGTATACGTCTATAAAAATGATGCTGATTCATGATTTCGACTGGCTGAGAAAAGCTGCCCGTCTGTCTCGTCCTGACTACCGACCCCGACGCGTTCATTACTACGGGACAGCTGGAGATCAAATGTATAAATTGTCTGGCTGGGCTGATGAGACCGTAGATTGTGCAGTGAGATGGAACAGTGTAAATAGGCATTTCCACGTCATAGCTTTAGCCGGTGGTAACTTGTGGAATTAACACCGGCTGGAATGCGGTTTTAACCAATCCGCGTCCAGGATTAGACCCTCCCGTTGTGTAAATAGTGAGCGACCTGAGGGTGATTTGTGCCGCTAACAGTGACACATGCTCTTCCCTATCAATCCAACTATTGATCATTGAATATAACCCTGGAGATAGTGTTTAAAGGGGGAACTCTAAATCCACTACAGCTCTCTTTGTTCTCTGGGCCCAGAGCGCTGAGAGCACTGAAATAATGTTGTCAGGCCTGTAGTGAGACAAAGAGCTTTTTAGCTTTGCACGCACGCACGCCACACACACACACACACACACACACACACACACACACACACACACAAAGCCAGATCACAGGAGCATAGCTGGAATAGTTATTGAGTGTTCTCTCTCTTTGAGATCGAGGCAGATGAAGTGGGAGGTGAGTGTTACAGCTTTGTGCATTCCTCGCACTCAAATACCATCAGCTGTACACCGTGATTCCTAATGCGGACACGCGCTTAAACATACGCTTAAACGCACACACGCCTTGAACGCAACCCCACACACGTGAACTTGCTGACTGCTATGTTCTTGTTGTATTGAATTGGTTGCATCCCCAGTGGGGATGAGTAGAAATGTCAGAACATAAACCAATCATCTCCAGCCACCTGCAACAACCTTGGCTTCCTCCAAGGACAACCCCTGTATGTGTATGGCTGGACCTCCATCTGTTTTCTGATTGGTTATTACCAGGGTTACTTCAACCAGTGACACGTATGCCTTCTCCAAGGCAGGTGTTATGCGATGTTTTCACTGGAATCACCTAGAGAGACAATATTTGCTTTAGTCACCAGTTGATTTGAATCCTACTTATTTTCTATGTTTATTTAGTCAGAAAGCTGTGTGTGTGTGTGTGTGTGTGTGTGTGGTGTGTGTGTGTGTGTGTGTGTGTGTGTGTGTGTGTGTGTGTGTGTGTGTGTGTGTGTGTTCGTTCCTTTGTAGCGATTGAAATGACCTCCGTTTCTGTTTTGGCGCTGCGTCTACTGATAGGCTTCCAGTGTGTTCTTAGCTCTCCATTGGGTGCCTGTCAGTATAATGCTCTGCCTGTGGAAACGTTGGCTCCATTCACCTTCCCACAGAGAATGACCTGGTGCCAACCCAGCTAGGATGAAGCTCAACTCAATGTCCTCAGTTCATCTCAATGGAACAGTTCACATTGGGTGCATCAGAAATAGGCGCCCTGTTCCCTATATAGTGCACTACTTTTTTTTTTACCAGAGCTCAGGCCAAAAGTAGTGCACTATATAGGTAATAGGGTGGCATTTGGGACACAGACAGTCTTGCCAACAGGAATCTTTCAAAACAACTAAAACTATAATCTACCTTAACGTTTCTTTACGGGCTATTGAATAATCATGACATTAAACAAACAAACATGAGCTGGGTAATGAACCAATAAGGCTCGAGGGGGTCTGGTATATGGCCAATATACCACAACTAAGGGCTGTTCTTGAGCACGACGCAACGCGCCTGGATGCAGCCCTTAGTCGTGGTATATTGGTCATATACCATAACCCGCTGAGGTGCCTTATTGCTTTTAGAAACTGGTTACCAACGTAATTAGAACAGTAAAAAGAAATGTCTTGTCATACCCGTGGTGTGAGTCCGATATACAACGGCTGTCAGCCAATCAGCATCCAGGGCTTGAACCACCCAGTTCATAATGACAAATAAATAATGTTTGCCAGAGATGAGGCTAGTTTTTAAAAGTGGTTGACATAAGGCAGTCAAGTAGATTGAATTGTGTTTAAATTAACCCTCCAAGTCTGATGAAGATATTTTTAAGAAATGACTCTTGCTTATCAGTGATTCTGTAAACAAGGTGGTTAACAGAGGCCTTTCCTCTTGATTAACTACGTTCTCTATGAGTCTTGACACTCTGCAGACCTCATTCTGGTGTGCTACTTCCGTTTGATTTGATGTTTTTGCTCTCATGATGTCATCGTAATGACGGTTGTGTTCAGGCCACTGTAAACGCCATAGGTCAGTGGCCTGTTGCTCTATCAGTACGCCGTTCAACCATTCAGGGCTGGCAGATGGACATTGTTGTTACGGATTGATTTGTTGCCATGCGATGTATATGGTCACGTTGTCTTTGCTTCCAACTTCCGGGGCCCAATTTAGTATGCTGCTCAGCTAGGGGATGTGTCTTCTAGTTTACCAGTGTTGCTGGTCAGTGCTAAATGTTAGCGTTTTGAAAATGTGTATTTTCAAGCTGATCGTGTTGCAGTCCTGATATAAATATCAATCCTCCGTTAGTGTTTGTCTGGAACCTGTGAAATGCGTTTGACGAAAAGTGGTCTCTGCTTACTCTGAGCCAGATGCTGATACTGCTGAGGTTACTTCCTATCTGATTGAAGAGAGTTGTCAAGGGAATTGAGTCTGGGATGGGCGATCTGAGGACAGTAGAACGGACAGAGAAATGGCTGCTCAGACAAGAGCGACTGAGGCTCGATTTGACAAGTGACAGAGAGCGATGGGGACCCGTAGAGGGGTGTAGAGTTAACCGATAAGAGTGTTGTCTGGGAGACGAGCACTCTCCTCGTCTACTCGCTCCATCCTACCACACTATCTTCCTCTCCATCTTCCTCCATCCGTCTCTTCCTCTAAGTACATCCACACAGCTTTCCCAGCTATCATCCAGGAAAGAAAAACGCCATTTAGAGAAAATGAGTTCCCGTCAAACCTCAGATAATCATCTTACTCTGTTATTCATCAGTGATTGTGGGGTAGATATAGGTAGAAATAGCCTGGGTATTCGTTTACAGTATATCCTCCTTGTGCTGGAATTCAATTTCAGACCGAGGCATGGAGAAGAAAATCAGCTTTATGAAAATTGAATAAAGCGAAAGTTGTTGGCGAGTGATTCATTGGTCTCATACCACACCTTAAGTGAAGTGTCTCATCGGGAGAGAGAGAGAGAGGAAGGAGGGGGAGAGAGACAGAGTGGGAGGAGGGAGGGAGGAGGGAGCGAGACAGGGTGGGAGGAGAGAGAGGAGGTAGGAGAGAGAAGAGGGAGCGAGTGAAAAGAGCGAGACAGAGCGGAAGAGAGCATCGCTGCTTTCATGGACACTAAGTGCCACCTGGACTCACATTCTTCTTGTGGATCACACTGCTACTTAATTGGTCCACCGCCCACCATGCTATTATCTATTATTGGAGACCATCAGCTTTATATTGCAAAGAGAACATTCTGACTAAGCACGGCCTGTTCCATTCGTCAGCACATGAAAAGGGCCTATATCTGGGATTGATACTGAATAGCTTGGCATTCACTTCTCATCGAATGACTTTCTTTTCTCACTCCTCCATGATTAGTGTTACTCTGCAATCACCATTGTGCTACATTGAACAGTTGTCCCCAGGTCCTCCACATTGCTTCCCTGCAGCGAGCTGGATGGGGTTGTCCCTGGCTGTTCTCCTTAATCAGCGTAAATTAAGAGCGTATCGTTAAGCATCGACGAGTCAGCTGTATGGGTCCACACTGTGACTCGCCTCGGGCCTGGTGGAATTGATGGCTTGGTGAGGGCTCAATTGAATGGATGACTTGGTGAGGGCTCAATTGAATAGATGACTTGGTGAGGGCCCAGTTGAATGGATGACTTGGTGAGGGCCCAGTTGAATGGATGACTTGGTGAGGGCCCAGTTGAATGGATGACTTGGTGAGGGCCCAGGTGAATGGATGACTTGGTGTGGGCCCAGGTGAATGGATGACTTGGTGAGGGCCCAGTTGAATGGATGACTTGGTGAGGGCCCAGGTGAATGGATGACTTGGTGTGGGCCCAGGTGAATGGATGACTTGGTGAGGGCCCAGTTGAATGGATGACTTGGTGAGGGCCCAGTTGAATGGATGACTTGGTGAGGGCCCAGTTGAATGGATGACTTGGTGAGGGCCCAGTTGAATGGATGACTTGGTGTGGGCCCAGGTGAATGGATGACTTGGTGAGGGCCCACTCTTTATTTTTATCTTGTCTCATCGCTGCCACCCCAACAGGCTCGGGAGGCGAAGGTTGAGTCATGCGTCCTCCGAAACATGACCCGCCAAACCGCGTTTCTTAACCCAGAAGCCAGCCGCACCAATGTATCGGAGGAAACATCGTTCAACTAACGCCCAAGGTCAGCGTGCAGGCGCCCAGCCCGCCACAAGGAGTCGCTGGAGCGCGATGAGCATAGTAAAGGCCCCCCCAGGCCAAACCCTCCCCTAACCCGGACGACGCTGGGCCAATTGTGCTTTAGGCTCTCAAGGCACTTCCTCACGATTTATGCCTACTTAATAAAAAAAAATATCTTTAAGGTTCCAATTAGCGCTTGTTGTTGTCTAATTAGTATTGTCACTGTCATCGCAGTGTTGCTTAGTGGGGGCGACTGTGAGTTAGTGTGTCGTTACTGTTGTGGCGTGTGAGAGCAACACAGAGTACCTCGTTTGTTGTTGCATGCTGCAGAGGAATGAGCATGAAAGTCATGGATCAGCTGTCCGTTTGCTAAGGAAGGAAGGTATATGTGTGTCATCGCTTAGAAAAGTTGCGTGTGTGTTCATAGACAAGTGTGTGTGTAAATGCCAATCTCCCTGCCTGCCACTTGATCTACAGCCCTTGAAATCGGCCCTACCATGTCAAACAACAGCCCAGTACGCTCCAGTGAAGCCAATGTTAGCTTTTTCCTTTATTTCTGTGAAAGCTATAAATAGTGACCGTGCCTCCTCCTCACAGTTTGTTGTGTGAGGGGTGGACTGGCCTGTTGATGGGGGATAGTTGTGACAGGGGCTAAGTGATGGTATTTCACCATCCTCCGCCCCTCCCCTACCACCGCTCAAGGTCACTGTTTCCCAAATCCCCCCCCCCCCCCCCCAGGCTGAAACAGAAGCAGCTTCTTACCCCAGTTGTCCCTGTGACGCTGCCACTGGCCTTTCTGTGTCATGATGGAGGCTGATTCATGGAGACGAGGGCTGTCTGCTCGTCATTTTAACTCTGAGGGAGTATTATTACATTTGTTGTGGGTCTTATTTGACTCAGTCGGCCCGTCATGCTGTTCGTCTCCGTGTGTGTGTGTGTGTGTGTGTGTGTGTGTGTGTGTGTGTGTGTGTGTGTGTGTGTGTGTGTGTGTGTGTGTGTGTGTGTGTGTGTGTGTGTGTGTGTGTTTCTCAGTATGTACTGTAGGATCTAGTCTATGATTGAACCAGTATCTGGGCAAAGGAGCCTCTTCCGGACCAAAACAATACATTGAAATGTTTTCGCTTCCTTGTGAATGTTTATTTAGTCCTTTATTTGGAAGTACATACCGGTTGTAACGGCAGTAAATGACGATAGGTGCAGCAGGCAAGGCGTATTTAGTGAGTGACATGTATTTTGACATTCTAGCGCTGGCGGAGCTGATGAATGGTAGCTTTCTGGGCAGAGAGGAGCTCTCGTCATATCGTCTCCTCTTTTCACGAGCGTAGAACTATTACAGGAGACGAGACGAGGTCTACGATTTAATCATGTTTCTTGGTCCCTGTATTGCGTGTAACTGGGCATGTGTAAAACTATGTGACGCTTCCCATGAGCAGGTGTGTTTTGTAATTGGGAGTTGAGTTCCACATTTGAATACAGGTGTATGTCTCTGTGTGCGTGCCTGCAGTCCATCTCATCTCCAGGTTTGCTTGCTCTTGGAAGTCTGCTAAGAACGGAGTGTTGCTGTACACTCACAACAAAGACGCTCCCTGGTTGGCTGCGTGCTCCGTCAGAGCAGAAGGCCAGTTAACCGTCAAGAACACAGAATGTCAGGAAGCCGCCTTGTTTCATGCATGAGATGGAGAGTGGTGTAGGACGAAGAGAGATGGGGGGAGATGGAGGAAAGGGGTTGTTTGTGACCTTTCAGGGTGCTCCCCTACCTGGCTGAGAGGATTGAGGTTAATTCTCTCTGACACTAGGCTTTAAATGGCAGTGATTCTCTTCCTTCTGCTTGCATTAGAGATTCTCTATATTGTCTTAAATAGATGTGTAAATGTTCAGAGAGCGAGTTAGGGATTGAGAGTCTAAAGTGAAAGGAGTAACGAGAGAGTCTAATTTTACGGGGGTAGTTTACAGTGGGGGAACGGTTTGGGGGGTTGTTATTGAAAGAGGTTAAAGGTCAATATTTTCCAGCGAGAGAGCCAACCCGAACAAATGGCACCCTATTCCAAATGACACCCTATTCCCTACATAGTGCAATACTTTTGACCAGAGCCCTGTGTTTTGACCGATACCCATAGGGCTCTGGTCAGAAGTAGTGCACTATGTAGGGAATAGGGTGCCATTTTGGATGCAGTCCATGTCCACCCTCCCGACCCACCTCAGTGTCATCCGATCTGCGTTTCCTGTCTCCTAAACAGCCTTCCTGCACAGTGGTCTGTTCAGTAGCTGCCTGAGAGGAATTAACATCGCCTGTCAATACCCAGAACCCCCCTTGTCTCTCCTCTGGCCTTACCTCCAGTTTCCTTGCAGCACTAATTACCCAGACCCCCTCACTCTAGCTGAAGTGTTTGCCTCCCTGGCTGTAGCCTCAGAGAGAGGTGGTGACCTCCTAACCCCGGACCGTCCTCTACCAGCAGTACTAGGAGCTAATTAGCTCAGCTTGCTGCTGCACTTCACTTGCAGGCAGTTTTTTGAGTAGCGTAGCTGCCTGCTCAATCTCAATGACCACGTAGGGCTTTCTGTTTGGAGCAATTTTCTCTAGATGCACGACACTCTAGCCTCAGGACTTTTAACCTAATATGTTGAAGGGGGACTTTTTACTATGTTATTCTGCTCTGTTGTGGAACTACTGCTGAGATCTTCACTTTGTGGTATAGATATTTATTGTCTATTGTACTAAGTTATTTCTCTCTCTCTCTCCCTCTCTAAGGCCTGGGGAAGACGAAGAGGAAGACGAGTGCCCGCGATGCCTCGCCAACGCCCAGCACGGACGCAGAGTACCCGTCCAATGGCGGCGGAGGTAGCAGCGGCGAGCGTATCTACGACCTCAGCATCTCAGCCCTGGTCAAGTTCGCCTACACGGCGGAGCGGGAAGACGAGCTGACACTGGTGAAGGGGTCAAGGGTCATTGTCATGGAGAAGTGTAGCGACGGCTGGTGGCGAGGGAGTTCTGAAGGTCAGGTAGGCTGGTTCCCCTCTAACTATGTCCTGGAGGAGGGGGAGGAGGAGGCCGTCTCGGGGGACCTAAGCGGAGGTTACCCAGGGCAGGGGGCAGGGTTGGGAGGGGTGATCAACGGGACAACCAGGGCGCTCCACACTGTCCAGACGCTGTACCCTTTCAGCTCTGTGACAGACGAGGAGCTGAACTTTGAAAAGGGCGAGGTGATGGAGGTGCTGGAGAAACCGGAGAACGACCCTGAGTGGTGGCGGTGTCGGAACGCCCGTGGACAGGTGGGCCTGGTGCCAAAGAACTATGTGGTTATCCTTAGCGACGATCCGGCCCCCGGGGGTGGGATGGGCTCGGGCCCCCACTCGCCCCACATCAACTACACAGGGCCGGCCCGCGTGGGAAAGTTTGCCGGGAAGGACTGGTACTATGGGGGAGTTACCAGGCATCAGGCAGAGTGTGCGCTCAACGAGAGAGGAGGTCAGGGAGACTTCCTGGTCAGAGACAGCGAATCATCGGTGAGTGGTCGAGAGAGTATTGTGATTGGTTGAAATGGGGGGAGAACAGTTGATTTGTGTTCCTGATTATGTATATAATAATGTACTTTATGGTTTACAATAGCCTTATCATACTGTGTTTTGAGCTGTTTTTATTGGGAAAGCTGTCTTGAGGGAAACTGCATTATTCAGTGGGATGGGTGGACTTTACAGTAGATCTATAGCCCCCTCTAGTGGCTTAAGAATGAAACATCATGGCAATAATCGTCCATTTCTTTATCTCTCTCTCTCTCTCTCCCTCTCTCTCTCTCTCTCTCCCAGCCCAGTGATTTCTCCGTGTCCCTCAAGGCGATGGGAAAGAACAAGCACTTCAAGGTTGCACTGGCGGAGGGGGTCTACTGTATCGGCCAGAGACGCTTCAGCAGCATGGATGAACTGGTGGAGCACTACAAGAAAGCCCCGATCTTCACCAGCGAACATGGAGACAAACTCTACCTGGTCAAACCGCTGCTGTGACCACACACATGCTCGCATACATTTACATACACACACACTCACACACACACAATCCGTACCCCGGTGCTCGGCCTGGCCTAACAACAAGCCTTATTACTGGACTTGCCACTGACTGATTGAGCACAGCAATATCCACTGGTCTGCCCATGCCCCTTCAATACAGGAGCTAACAGTCACCATAAACTCAACAGAAAACAGTTAGCACATAGAAAGACTCAAATGGTACATGTTGGCCACCGTAGCTCAGATTCCTTTCAGAATAATGACATTGAGTCCTGTCCAGAAGTGTCCAGAGAACGCCTACACTAAGGGGCCATCTCTAAGCCTCTGCTCTTTGCCTTGGCTGACAACTCCACCTCCTAGTATAGCCCTGCCGGTGCCTCTAGGTTTCTGGAGTGAGCACGGATGGGGAATTACAGTCAATGGTTCCTTCACAACAGCTACATGCACCATGAACGTGAATATTTAATGTGTTGACATTGACATCACATTATCACTGGAGATCTTTAGATTTTTTGGGGAAAACAAACTAGAGGAGAGAAACAGCTCTTCTCTTTTTGCTTGTCTCCAGCAGGTGTTGTTACTTTGTCAGTCGTTATCAAGCGACCCGTCGCTTGCAGAAAGTAGCATTACGTTTCCATAAAGACTGTTGTACCAGAAAGAAAGGCACCACAAATGGTACTGTATTTACCAGGTAAGGAAAGGACGCCCTCTGTAGGTGTATTGTGGAATGGACACCGTCAGTAAGCTGTGTTTGAATGTCCGTGGATGTAAACCAACCGATCATGTGCCACACCCCCATACTGCTCAAATGTTCCCGGAACGTTCTCTTCCAATCCACCGCTTTCCTCAACGTCCGACGGAGGTTCAAGAGCGATAGGAAAACGTTTTGTTGGTTCTGTTTGCCAATGAGTCTGTTCAACATTTGTTTCCTGCTTTTAAAAAAGAAAAACTGTCTTAATGTTACTGAGCACTGTTATTTAAATCTTGTTTTCAGCTGTGTATGTATATTTAAAAAGAAGAATAAGGTGAATATTATATGAATTTAGATACAGCTAAAAGGTACTGTACTCCAAGACGGTGTGGTGACTGAGGAATGAAATCCTTTTATTCAATTAAAAGTTTTTCCAAAATAAGCTTTCTGGTTGCACATTTGTCTGCAGTGTGTCATTTTTTTCCCTTTCATCTTCTTAAATTCAAATTGCATTTCTTTATTTACCATCTTCCACCAACAGATGGCAAAGTTACTGTAGGTAGGATTTCATCATTTCAGGACCTGAAGGCCCATCCTGATGCAAGAGCTTCGGTTAACCACAAAAGTGCTTGAATGCGACTCCTTAATCCTGATGTGGCATGAGATCTGGGGGGGGGTGGCACCCTATGGGCCCTGGTCAAAATTAGTGGACTATTTAGGTAATATGCTGTCATTTGGGAAGCTGACACTGCTTCTGATACCTTACAACCTAACTCATGGTAGCCATGTTGTCTGTCTCCTAGAGATAAATGAGTAGATATAAACTCAGCAACAAAAAAAACACCCTCTCACTGTCAACTGCATTTATTTTCAGCAAATTTAACATATTTGTATGAACATAACAAGATTCAACAACTGAGACATAAACTGAACAAGTTCCACAGACATGTGACTAACAGAAATTGAATAATGTGTCCCTGAACAAAGGGGGGGGGGTTCAAAATCTAAAGTAACAGTCAGTATCTAGTGTGGCCACCAGCTGCATTAAATACTGCAGTGCATCTCCTCATGGACTGCACCAGATTTGCCAGTTCTTGCTGTGAGATGTTACCCCACTCTTCCACCAAGGCACCTGCAAGTTCCCAGACATTTCTGGGGGAAATGGCCCTAGCCCTCAGCCTCCGATCCAACAGGTCCCAGACGTGCTCAATGGGATTGAAATTCAGGCTCTTCGCTGGCCATAGCAGAACATTGACATTCCTGTCTTGCAGGAAATCACGCACAGAACGAGCAGTATGGCTGGTGGCATTGTCATGTTGGAGGGTCATGTAAGGATGAGCCTGCAGGAAGGGTACCACATGAGGGAGGAGGATGTCTTCCTTGTAACGCACAGCGTTGAGATTGTCTGCAATAACAACAAGCTCGGTCCGATGATGCTGTGACACACCGCCCCAGACCATGACGGACCCTCCACCTCCAAATCGATCCCGCTCCAGAGTACAGGCCTCGGTATAAAGCTCATTCCTTCGACGATAAACGCGAATCCGACCATCACCCCTGGTGAGACAAAACCGCAACTCGTCAGTGAAGAGCACTTTTTGTCAGTCCTGTCTGGTCCAGCGACAGTGGGTTTGTGCCCATAGGCGACGTTGTTGCCGGTGAGGACCTGCCTTACAACAGGCCTACAAGCCCTCAGTCCAGCCTCTCTCAGCCTATTGCGGACAGTCTGAGCACTGATGGAAGGATTGTGCGTTCCTGGTGTAACTCGGGCAGTTGTTGTTGCCATCCTGAACCTGTCCCGGAGGTGTGATGTTCGGATGTACCGATCCTGTGAAGGTGTTGTTACATGTGGTCTGCCACTGCGAGGACAATTAGCTGTCCGTCCTGTCTCCCTGTAGTGCTGTCTTAGGCGTCTCACAGTACGGACATTGCAGTTTATTGCCCTGGCTACATCTGCTCTCCTCATGCCTCCTTGCAGCATGACTAAGGCATGTTCACGCAGATGAGCAGGGACCCTGGACATCTTTCTTTTGGTGTTTTTCAGAGTCAGTAGAAAGGCCTCTTTAGTGTCCTAAGTTTTCATAACTCTGACCTTAATTGCCTACCGTCTGTAAGCTGTTAGTGTCTTAACGACCATTCCTCAGGTGCATGTTCATTAATTGTTTATGATTCATTGAACAAGCATGGAAAACAATGTTTAAACCCTTTACAATGAAGATCTGTGAAGTTATTTGGATTTCTACGAATTATCTTTGAAAGACAGGGTCCTGAAAAAGTGCCGTTTCTTGCTGAGTTTAGCTAGCCAGATCCAGTACCGGTGTTGCCGAGATGTAATCCTCCTGTACAGCTCCTCAGGGACAAACGGAGGTAAATGTGGACTGTATTTGAGGCCCCCGTTGTGGTCGTCTGTGGTTGAGGCGGTGGAGACGTACATAAAGGGGAACCAAGAGAGAACACAATCCTTGGCTCCCAGTTACAGTATGTGAAAGACCATGTAGTGTTTGTATAGTTTGTCTTTTAGAATATTATAATGTATGCCATTTAGCAGATGCATTTATCCAATGTCACCAATGCATACATTTTCTTATGTAGGTTATGAACTTTTGTCACTTTCAAGATCAAGATGTGCAGGTATTGATCGAACGTTTTACTGTACATGAAAGGATGATTGATGATTGTGTTTTATTAAATGAATGGACAAATTTTAACAGCCATAATATTGCCATGCTCAGGAACATAAGCAGTGGTAAGTTATCTAGACGGGAACGATTTGTCTGCATCGGACCTAGCTGGTGAGGGGTAAGAGAGTGTTGACATTCCCCTGCTCCCATGCTCCATCTCCCCTTCGTCCACAAAGGAAGCCTTTCAGTCCGTTGACATGTCTGCTTCAGGTGTGAGAAGTGGAGACTGGGTAGAAAAGAGAGGGCGGTTGGTTCGGAGTTGAGGTATGGCATGTGGATCTGAAGTGTGAAGGACCAACATATCCTGGACAGCTCTGTTTACTGTATCTGTCCTCCCATCCAGGGTCTGGGTATATCTGGACATATACGCCCAGAGCAAGAGGACCAAGAGCCCAGATCCAGATCCAGCACCAGGTACCTGTATCAGTGGAAATGAAGATTGTTTATTGATTTTGTTTTGGGTGTTTTATCTGTTTACTGGGGGAAAAAAATGCCAACGTTGCACCTGCTGCAAAATCTGAAATGTACCTTGAAATGTTACAAGTCTTGTTTCCTGATTCAAACCTTCTTTGTTGTGTCCTTCTGTTGTTCTCTGACACAACTCCTCTCCCCAAGAGAAACCTTAAGATGTTACAGAACAAGCAAAACCATGCGGGGGTAAAAGCTGTGACAATATCTCACTGTTTGTGGTTGTGTTTCTGTCTTTGTGCGGCCTACCACAGTGTAAAACCATGCCTCGTCTTTGTGCCTCAATGCTGCTCTGGGTCGTCCTGCTGGGTCTCCTCTCTCTAACAGGTAAGTCAGTCTGTTAGCACGCCACAGAGGGGAGAGCCTCGGAGCCTGTGCCATTTTCATCAGTGATAATGGAAGGCATCCAAAAGGCCCCGGCGAGCACAAGACATCTCTTCAACGTCATTTTAACCTATTTTGCGCATAAGGTATTGGATTGTGATGTGTTGGATTGTGATGTGTACTTGGATGAAACTCAAGTGTGAAGTGGTGGCGGCAGCCTCCTCTCTTCAATTCATCTCTCCCAATATCTCTGTGGGCTGATGTGAAAGAACTGAGAAAAGAGAAAAGTTCACTAGCTCTCTACTGGGTTCTCGGCTCTGGGTGCTGTAGATGGATAAGAGGAGATGGATAGAGGAATCCTCCACTGTTGAGACGTTAAAAGTGAGTTAAATTTGACATCTGAATGAGACTGTTATTGGCCTGCTGTTGTCTCTTACTGCAGTCTGGAGCAACTCTCAGAAACTGTCAACTGGAACTAATTACCTTGGAGATGCAGCCGGACAGTCAGTCAATTTGTTTCTCTGGAGGGAATGTCGTCCATTAGTTCACTAGGAATGTAACCTTCTGACAAACTACTCTGACATTTCAACAGCCGGTACAGTCAACAGCAACAAATAAAAGACCAGTATTGATTATAGTGTTTTTACTGGGTTCTGTCTCGATGCATCAAATATGAAGTTTAGTCCTCAACATGTCTCTTTACATTGTTTATAGTCACACATTGTTCTGTCAATTTGGATTTTATTGTGGAATATGAGGAGAACGTTTTGAAGCTTTTTCTTTCAAATGAAACGGATGCCCTCCCATGATATACGGTGTTCTTTGTATTGGTATAAGGACAGTTGGTACCATTTCTTCAACAGTACACCACAATACTGTGTATTTAATTGAACAGAGCTTCTTCCTGCGTGCCTTGCCTACATAATGCATGTGCAGTATTGGCTATTCAGAGACATAGAGCCTTTGTCACAACATCACTCCGAGACATTTGATTGAGTGGAAATGACGTTGCTTTGATGAAAAGCATCTGGTTGTGGGTTATGTGGGTCAGAATAGACCAGTCGTAGTTCGTTCCCTTCTTTTGCTTTCTCCCTTTTTTCGTTTTCATTGAGACGATAGAACTATTACACTGTGTGCCTACCTTGCTTAGCTCTCTCTAGTCTCTGTTGACCAAGCTGAGCGTTTACCTTTCCCCTTCCCTATGTGTCCTCCCAGACCTGGGTCCAAATACTACTCAAGATTTTTCTAATACGTTTAGCGTTTGCTTCAGTCTGCCTGGAGTGCCAGATGGGCAGGGTTTGTATTTTTTCGACTATTCTATTGGTTCTATTGTGCCAGGCATGCTCAATCAAGCCCAGATAAAGTATGTTGAAATTTATTCAAATAGTGTTTGAACCCAGGTCTGTTTCTCTCCACTGGGCTTTACCTTCTTCTTTGATCTGCCCCGACCTTCCTATCCTCTGAGGAGATTTAATAAAGGCTGTGAATGTCTGAATGTCAGAGCAGTCCAGGGCCAGGCGCAGCACATGGCACTTAGCAGTCAGAGCCCCCATATCCTCTTCATCCCCTGTCTTACACCTCACTGCCTCTGTCTCCCTCTCTCTGTCTGCAACACCCCGTCTGCCAGTCTGCTGCTGCCTGCCCAGTGTTTTGGGCAATGTCAGCGATAGAGACAAGGAGGGAGAGAGAGTTGATAGACAGAGATTTAAAAAAAAGCACTCCTCAGTTAGACTAATTCACTTTATCTCTGTTTTGTCACAAGTCACCCATCAACAGGGCTGTGTGAGTCACCATGAAGACCCATATGGTGCCTTCGGTCTGAATAATTCCTGTCTTTTCTCCCTCGAACTCAGGGGCTGAGGAAACAGCAGGAGAAGAAGGCAAAGGTGAGCGTGGGAGACTGGGTAACCAGGGGTTACCAAGATGGGGTTGGATTTAACCAAACCAGACCTAGCAATGTTGATTCAATATTTTGAGTTGTGCAACTATAGCTTGAAGATGTACACTGAGTGGACAAAACATTAAGAACACCTGCTCTTTTCATGACAGACTGACCAGGTGAATCCAGGTCAAAGCTATGATCCCTTATTGACGTCACTTGTTAAATCAGTGTAGATGAAGGGGAGGAGACAGGTTAAAGAAAGATTTTTAAGTTTTGAGACAATTGAAACATAGATGTATTGTGTATATGTGCCATTCAGAGGGTGAATGGGCAACACTACATATTTAAATGGCTTTGAACGAGATATGGTAGTAGGTGCCAGGTGCACCGGTTTTAGTTGGTCAAGAACTGCCACGCTGCTGGGTTTTTCACACTCAACAGTTTCCTGTGTGTATTAAGAATGGTTCACCGCTCAAAGGACATCCAGCCAACTTGACACAACTGCGGGAAGCATTGGAGTCAACATGGACCAGCATCCCTGTGGAACACCTTGTAGAGTCAATGCCCTGACGAATTGAGGCTGTTCTGAGGGCAAAGGGATGGGGGGGTGCAACTCAATGTTAGGAAGGTGTTCTTAATGTTTTGTACATTCAGTGTATGTACACACACAGCAAGGGACAAGGAGAGAGGTCAGAGGGACAGATGTAAGAGATGACTTCCTTGGTGCCTCCACACTACGTGGTGTTGTTCCTTATCATATTCCTATAGTCTCTCACTCACAACGTTGTTATGTTTGAGTTGGGAGCTTGTGGAGTGTTGTTGTCCTAGCCTGCTTTCCCAGCGTGGACCTGGCCCTCTCTCCCACCACCCCACAGTGAGAGGCCTACCTCTGGGCTTAGGGGATGTCCGGCGCCCCTCGCCCCAGACTGGTCTTTAATCAACCATAAGCCTGAGATGCTCAACGGGGGCTTTGGTTTCAATTTGAAGAAGAGCCGTTTTTTTACAAGGTATTTTATTGACTTTGATTAAAGGAATGCGGCTTAAAGATCAGGTTGTAGTGAAGGGGTGACAGAGAGGTGAACACTGAGAAATGAACGAGGCTGCTATGGTTGGTGTAGCAGGGAGGAAGGCTGGGAAGTGGGAAAATTGCCAGGGTAGATTTTCCCATTGGTGAGGAAGACTTCCCTTTAGCAAAGGTTCCGTACAGTGGTTCTATCACTGTCACAAACACACATGTGTAATCAATGAATACAGATTGTGTGTTGATTTGTGTATTACACTGAAAAGAATGTATGTAGTAAACGGCTATCAATCCATGTCAAGTTGTGTCATGTGTCCAGTCTTAGTGAAGTGCAGTATCATTCACTCAGCCTCTGATTGGTTCCCTTTTGACGTCCTCTTCTCTTCTCGTGCTCTCATTGGTTCCCAGCAGCAGATTTGGGGCGTGAGAAGCGCAGCATGCCCAACTGGGCTCTGACCTCCTCTGACTTCTTCGGCTGGGTGGAGGCCCTGCGCGAGCACGCTGGTTATGAGAAGATTGAAGACCTGGCCAGAACCTTCTGGGCTCACTTCCCCTCCGCCAGCCGCCTGGGCTATGAGCTGTCCGACCCTGACGAGGAGTGAGGAACCAGAACCACAACAACAACGACGTATATAAAAACTGGTGAAGGATCAGTTTTGCCTTTTTAGATCCAAAAGAATAAGAGTATATGGACAGGGGGAACCTGAGCCTAGATCAGAGTAGGAATGCTGATCTAGGATCAGGCCCCCCTGTCCATGTAATCTACTGAATTGTGATCTAAAATGAAGAAACTGACCCTAGATCAGCACTCCTATTCTGACACACTTTATGATTACGGGACCAGAACTAGAACCAACATCTCTCTACTGCATGCAAGTAGTGTAAATTGTATATAGAGGCCTACACTATATACTTGTAGGCCTACTTGTATATAGAGGCCTACTCTGTCCTCAGAGGACCCTGGAAAAGACATGTATTGACATTCACCAAAGAGGAGAAAGGGAAGGGATGGAATGTCTGCATGGAGGTCATGTGATGCTCAGTGTAGGTGGGATAGACAGAGAACACACGTTGACAGCAGATCAGGCCTCTCATACACTTGACTTTGCCTTGTTTTGTGTCCATGAACAATAAATCTGTATGCGTTCTGTGTGTGAAACTGCTTTTCCACGACCCAATTAAACTCCCAGGGCCCTGGAGATTTAATTCTTGTGAATAGTCTGTTTCTTTAAACTTGTCTTGAACAGCCGTTGCATGCAAAGCTCTCCTCCCAAAAGATGTGCTTGGCGCAGAAGTTAAAGTTGTTAAACAGTTGATTGATGGAAAAGTACAATCGTGCAGCAGCTATCAACATGTTTGTCTGTCAGAATCCTGGCTCGCTTGAAACTACTACTCAGGTCTAGTTTCCTGAACACAGATTTAGTTTATTCTTGGACTAAAAATAACTTGCTTACTAGGCTTAATCTGTGTAATCAACCATATGCAAATCCACATACCAGAGATGTCTGTAACTATTGAGTGATTCAAAGAGCAGGGATGTGGGTGTGTTTGAATACTCCAAGAATTCATCTTTTACCTCTTCATATCTGTGTGTTCTTTCCCCTGGCGGAGATCAGAGAGAGGCCGTGTAGCGCCGTGCGGGGGCAGGGAACAGGACATGCTGTGTAGTGGTGTGCGGAGTGATCACGCAACACGGGGGGGGGGACTTTACCATTAATAACACACTCTTTAAAGAGGAAGCCCTCCCCCAGTTGCCATGGTAACCGAATGGACGGAGGGGATAGGATAGGTGGATGTAGAGTTGTTATAAGGATGGGCCCCAGACCCAAGGGGATGGTGTCAGGTTAAGATGGGAGTGTATCATCCCCATTGCCATAGATACACAGTACACCTAAACACTTATCTACGGCTGCCGGTTCGAAGAAATCACGGGCAAAAGGAGCATTGAGAAGCTGTGTGTTGTGTATAAATCTCATGAAGCGTGACCTTTCTCCTATTTCTTCGAATCTACCCAGCTTAAGTGTTAGTTATTCCACAAGTGAGTGTGTGTGTGTGTGTGTGTGTGTGTGTGTGTGTGTGTGTGTGTGTGTGTGTGTGTGTGGTGTGTGTGTGTGTGTGTGTGTGTGTGTGTGTGTGTGTGTGTGTGAGAGTGAAAGAGCGCTTTTTGCCCATCTCTGTGACTTCTCTTTGAAGCCTGTTTCACAGCAAAGACCAGCCCTGAGCTGAGTGCAGGTGTTCCTTCCTCTCACAGCAGCACATTCAGGAATGCAGACTGAGCCTCTCACTCTCAGGGTACGTGCCAGGCAAACCATTCAAACCCCAAGGTTAAGGTGTGTTCCATCCCAGTTTATAATGCTATTCACAGATTATCACATACTAATCACAAGGGGAATCTCCCCTGTGTGTATGTTCCTTACAGACAGAGGGGTCTATCATGTGACTCCCATGCAAGCTACAGCAGCTGAGTTCTCTGTGTATCTTGACTCTTGGGGAAGAGTCAGTTTGCACGCTGACAGATGTTTGCCATATTGTCCTCTGTCGATTGGTGAAGCAGTGGCTCCCTGAAAGCCTAATCGACCATTAACTGAACATCGCCCGCTCAAGGATGGCTTGCTTTGAAGCGCAGAGAAATACTTTCATTAATTTCATCTTGCCATAGTAAACAATGGAATGTGATCAAATGCTTGCGTTGGTAAATGTATTAGATCTAATTTACTAACAAGGTAAAGAGAAATATTTGATCCCACAGACAATGATATATACAGTTGAAGTCGGCAGGTCACATACGTACACCTTAGCCAAATACATTAAACTCAGTTTTTCACAATTCCTGACATTTAATCCCAGTAAAAATTCCCTGTCTTAGGTCAGTTAGGATCAGCACTTTATTTTTAAGAATGTGAAATGTCAGAATAATAGTAGAGAGAATTATTTATTTCTGCTTTTATTTCTTTCATCACATTCCCAGTGGGTCAGAAGTTTACATACACTCAATTAGTATTTGTTAGCATTGCCTTTAAATTGTTTACCTTGGGTCAAACGTTTCGGGTAGCCTTCCACAAACTTCCCACAACAAGTTGGGTGAATTTTGGCTCATTCCTCCTGACAGAGCTGGTGTAACTGAGTCAGGTTTGTAGGCCTCCTTGCTCGCACACGCTCTTTCAGTTCTGCCCACAGATTTTCTATAGGATTAATGTCAGGGCTTTGTGATGGCCACTCCAATACCTTGACTTTGTTGTCCTTAAGCCATTTTGCCACAACTTTGGAAGTATACTTGGGGTCATTGTCCATTTGGAAGACCCATTTGCGACTAAGCTTTAACTTCCTGACTGATGTCTTGAGATGTTGCTTCAAAATATCCACACAATTTTCCTCCCTCCAGATGCCATCTATTTTGTGTAGTGCACCAGTCCCTCCTACAGCAAAGCACCCCCACAACATGATGCTGCCACCCCTGTGCTTCATGGTTGGGATGGTGTTCTTCGGCTTGCAAGCCTCCCCCTTTTTCCTCCAAACATAACAATGGTCATTATGGCCAAACAGTTCTATTTTCGTTTCATCAGACCAGAGGACATTTCTCCAAAAAGTACGATCTATGTCCCCATGTGCAGTTGCAAACTGTAGTCTGGATTTGTTATGGCAGTTTTGGAGCAGTGGCTTGTTCCTTGCTGAGCGGCCTTTCAGGTTATGTCGATATAGGACTCGTTTTACTGTGGATATAGATACTTTTGAACCTGTTTCCTCCAGCATCTTCACAAGGTCCTTTCCTGTTGTTCTGAGATTGATTTGCACTTTTCGCACCAAAGTACATTCATCTCTAGGAGACAGAACGCATCTCCTTCCTGAGCGGTATGACGGGTGCGTGGTCCCATGGTGTTTATACTTGTGTACTATTGTTTGTACAGATGAACGTGGTACCTACAGGCGTTTGGAAATTGCTCCCAAGGATGAACCAGACTTGTGGAGGTCTACAATTCTTTTTCTGGGGTCTTGACTGATTTCTTTTGATTTTCCCATGATGTCAAGCAAAGAGGCACTTACTTTGAAGGTAGGTCTTGAATGTATCCACAGGTACACCTCCAATTGACTCAAATTATGTCAATTAGCCTATCAGAAGCTTCTAAAGCCATGACATCATTTTCTGGAATTTTCCAAGTTGTTTAAAGGCACAGTCAACATAGTGTATGACTGTAGTGTCTGAAAACTTCTGACCCACTGGAATTGTGATACAGTGAATTATAAGTGAAATAATCTGTCTGTAAACAATTGTTGGAAAAATTACTTGTGTCATGCACAAAGTAGATGTCCTAACCGACTTGCCAAAACTATAGTTTGTTAACAAGAAATTTGTGGAGTGGTTGAAAAATAAGTTTTAATGACTCCAACCTAAGTGTATGGAAACTTCCGACTTCAACTGTATTTACTAACAACAGACTGGTAGCCAATTAGTGTGTATTACAGACATATGGTATATATTGAGTATATAAATAAATATTGGGATTGAGACAGACAACAGGCCTGGAGGTGAGTCTTGTTCTGTTTTTAAGTTGTGTCCTGTGCTTTTTATTTACTGTTGATATACAGTCTGTACACCACAGTAAGAAATAGACCGGTAGCTGTACCGTCTCTCCCAGGGACAAGGACAAAGATGGTTTGTCCATAATGTGGAATAGACACAAACACTTTTTCACAATGCCACACTAACAAACACAGCATTGCTTGATTTGCAAGCTGCAGAGAGGTTCAATGAGGTATTCAACACAACAAAAGAGGGCACATTGTTGCCTTGCCTCCTGGCCCCATCTGCAATGAAGAGAAAGATAACTGATGGCAAATATCCAATTATTGATTTCACATATAATGCCTTTAACACCTCTCCTACCTTCAGTTCAGTGAGCGGACAAGGACGAGGTTATAGTATGTCTTATACATGGTGGTGTCATCTTGGTTGACAGGAATCAAAAGTATGGAAATATATACAGTACCAGTCAAAGGTTTGGATACCGCTACCGCTCATTCCAGGGTTTTTCTTTATTTTTACTATTTTCTACATTGTAGAATAACAGTGAAGACATCAAAACTATGAAATAACAAATATGGATTCATGTAGTAATCAAAAAAGGGTTAAACAAATATATTTTAGATTCTTAAAAGTAGCATCCCTTTGCCTTGACAGCTTTGCAAACTCTGGACATTCTCTCAACCAGCTTCATGAGGAATGCTTTTCCAAAAGTCTTGAAGGAGTTCCCACATATGCTGAGCACTTGTGGGCTGCTTTTCCTTCACTCTGTGGTCCAACTCATCCTAAACCATCTCAATTGGGTTGGTCAGGTGATTGTGGAGGCCAGGTCATCTGATGCAGCATCATCAATCTCCTTCTTGGTCAAATAGCCCTAACACAGGCTGGAGGTGTGTTTAAGGTCATTGTCCTGTTGAAAAATAAATGATAGTGCCACTAAGCCCAAACCAGATGGGATGGCGTATCGCTACAGAATGCTGTGGTAGCCATGCTGGTTAAGTGTGACTTGAATTCTAAATTAATCACTGACAGTGTCACCAGCAAAGCACCCCCACACCATCAATCCTCCTCCATGCTTCACGGTGGGAACTATACATGAGGAGATCATCCATTCACCTACTCTGCGTCTCACAAAGACACAGCGATTGGAACCAAAAATCTCAAATTTGGACTCATCAGACCAAAGGACAGATTTCCACCGGTCTAATGTCCATTGCTTGTTTCTTGGCCCAAGCAAATCTCTTCTTCTTATTGGTGTCCTTTAGTAGTGGTTTCTTTGCAGCAATTCGACCATGAAGGCCTGATTCACACAGTCTCCTCTGAACAGTTGATGTTGAGATGTCTGTTACAGTGGTGATTTTAGCATGTAAATTTTTTTGATGCATGCCAGCAAAGACACTACACAACACAACACTAAACAATGCAACTCTAAACAATACATGAATTGCACTTTATAAGCGACAAGCGGTGCCCACAAACTGTTAAAGCTGTCCGAACAGCAGACCTTTCCTTCCAGCACAATGGAGTGAATCCTTACCACTGCTACACCTGGCTATCAGCGGAGCCTTGTCTGGCAGCAAAACAGTTAATTCAGCCTCGTTTACTGCCTTTAAAAAAAACATAGCTGATATGACTGACTTGCTTAACCTATTACATCTAGACGTTCCGCTAGCGGAACACCTGCTCCAATATCCAATGATAGGCGAATTACAAATTCCTCAAAAATACAAAAACTTCAATTTTTCAAACATATGACTATTTCACAGCTATTTAAAGACAAGACTCTCGTTAATCTAACCACACTGTCCGATTTCAAAAAGGCTTTACAACGAAAGCAAAACATTAGATTATGTCAGCAGAGTACCCAGCCAGAAATAATCAGACACCCATTTTTCAAGCTAGCATATAATGTCACAAAAACCCAGAAGACAGCTAAATGCAGCACTAACCTTTGATGATCTTCATCAGATGACAACCCTAGGACATTATGTTATGCAATACATGCATGTTTTGTTCAATCAAGTTCATATTTATTTCAAAAACCAGCTTTTTACATTAGCATGTGACGTTCAGAACTAGCATACCCCCCGCAAACTTCCGGGGAATTTACTAACAATTTACTAAATTACTCACGATAAACGTTCACAAAAAGCATAACAATTATTTTAAGAATTATAGATACAGAACTCCTCTATGCACTCTATGTCCGATTTTAAAATAGCTTTTTGGTGAAAGCACATTTTGCAATATTCTAAGTACATAGCCCAGCCATCACGGGCTAGCTATTTAGACACCCGGCAAGTTTAGCCTTCACCAAAATCACATTTACTATAACAAAAATTTTCTTACCTTTGTTGTCTTCGTCAGAATGCACTCCCAGGACTTCTACTTCAATAACAAATGTTGGTTTGGTCCCAAATAATCCATCGTTATATCCGAATAGCGGCGTTTTGTTCGTGCGTTCCAGAAACTATCCGAAATGGTAAATCAGGGTCGTGCGCATGGCGCAATTCGTGACCAAAAAATTCTAAATATTCCATTACCGTACTTCGAAGCATGTCAACCGCTGTTTAAAATCAATTTTTATGCAATTTATCTCGTAAAAAAGCGATAATATTCCGACCGGGAATCTCCTTTTCGGCAAACAGAGGAAAAATCACAAAGACAGGGGCGGCCAGGGCATGCGCCTAAGCCCACAGTCCCTTGATCGGCCACTTGAGAAAGGCGATAATGTGTTTCAGCCTGGGGCTGGGATGACGACATTCAGGTTTTTCCCGGGCTCTGAGCGCCCATGGAAGACGTAGGAAGTGTCACGTTAGAGCAGAGATCCTTTGTAAAAGATAGAGATGGCAAAGAAGTTCAAGAAATGGTCAGACAGGCCACTTCCTGTAAAGGAATCTCTCAGGTTTTGACCTGCCATTTGAGTTCTGTTATACTCACAGACACCATTCAAACAGTTTTAGAAACTTTGGAGTGTTTTCTATCCAAAGCCAATAATTATATGCATATTCTAGTTACTGGGCAGGAGTAGTAACCAGATTAAATCGGGTACGTTTTTTATCCAGCCGTGAAAATACTGCCCCCTAGCCATAACAGGTTAAACAAATGTAGTTTCTACTGACAATTGAGATGTACAAACTATGGCATACGGGAACAATGAGCGGATAAGAGGCATTCTGTAATTTCGATTAAGACAATGAGCGAGCGACGACGGACGTAGGCAATATAACTATATGTTCAGCACTTTTGAAATGTACAGCGACAGAATGCAGAACATGGGCCACTCTTCCAGTATTTTCCCTGTACGCGAAGTCAGATAAGGGGGGCATATAAGCAGACATTAAAATCTCTTACGATATTAGATGATGACATTTCTCAAAAACAGGTTACATGAGTCAGAACAGTAATGTTAGGCAAAATTAAGAGGTGAAAATAGCCCAAATGATTAGGGTTACTAACATCTTACTACACAACATCCACTTAGCTACAGTATACATATCTCCCTGGCATATTACAGCGTTTATGCAGCAGCATACAATACATTTTTCGACTCACTCCTTGGCTTGTGATGTGCTCACTTAAACATGAAGGTGGCGCGGCGGTTTTGTCATCAAAGTCTGGCATTCTCTGGTGCGAACTCGGGGGAAAAAAACACACAGCCACTCCATTGAATAGCAGGCTACTGTTACTGATTGTTTTGCACTGCTTGCAGTTAGCCACTGATTCCTTCCAAATGACTCATTGTTGAATTTGCAATTTCTAACTTGTTGTGTAATCTTTATGTCCAATAGCCGTTGAGCACAGATACGTTTTATCTATAATTTCTCTTCATAATTTCTCTTCATATGACAAGGATTAAAAAGGATTTGCTAGTAGATTGTCGAATGATGACTGCTAGCTAAGACTTTGAAAGTAAGATGTTGACATGATCAGTCCAATCAAAGCTACTGTAGATATAACGTGATTTGATGTCATTCTATCTGTGGCCAATGACCTTAAGCCTTCTTGGATGGGCACTTCTAATATAACTCTATGGGAGTACCCAAGGGGCAAACATTTTCAAGCTCTAACGTTAGACTTGGGGGTGACGTACTGTCCCATGAGTGAAAGAAAACTGAGCCAATCATGACAGAAAACTGAGCCAATCAGGCGCAACGCTCTGTATTTTCTGCTGGCTTGCCCCACCACCACAGAAAGCACTGAGCTAGGCTGAAACACCTACATTTTGGAACTGCCTTACTCAAGAAAGCAAAAAAGAGACCATGTTTGTATGATTTTATTAACGAAATGAAATATTATTTTTTTATATTGTTTGCAAACTGATATGTGACACGTATTAATGTCAAAATAACAAGCAAAACAGGCAAGCCTAAAAATGTGGGGCCCTGAATGATGGGTTGCCACTGGTCTGTTACTTGAACACTGTGAAGCATTTATTTGGGCTGCAATCTGAGGCTGGTAACTAATGAACTTATCCTCTGCAGCAGAGGTAGTTCTGGGTCTTTATTTCCTGTGGCGGTCCTCATAACAGCCAGTTTCATCATAACACTTTTGCGATTGCACTTGAAGAAACTTTCAAAGTACTTTTCCATATTGACTAAACTTCATGTCTTAAAGTAATGATGGATTGTTGTTTCTCTTTGCTTATTTGAGCTGTTCTTGCCATAATATGGACTTGGTCTTTTACCAAATAGGGCTATCTTCTGTATACCACCCCTAATTTGTCACAACACACCTGATTTGGCTCAAATGCATTAAAAAGGAAAGAAATTCCACAAATTAACTTTTAACAAGGTACACCTGTTAATTGAAATGCATTGACTACCTCATGAAGCTGGTTGAGAGAATTCCAAAAGTGTGCAAAGCTGTCATTAAGGCAAAGGGTGGCTACTTTGAATAATCTCAAATATATAATATTTCGATTTGTTTAACACTTTTTTAGTTACTACGTGTTTCCATATGTGTTATTTCAAAGTTTTGATGTCTTCACTATGATTCTACAATGTAGAAAATAGTACAAATAAAGAAAAACCCTTGAATGAGTAGGTGTGTCCAAGCTTTTGACTGGTACTGGGAAAAGGGTGCAGAATTGGGACAATTTAAAATCAAATGTACTGCCCCCTACCTGTGTAGAGAGGACTAGTCTCCATGATCTTGGGGCTCTGACAAACTTCAAAGAAAAGTAAGGAAATTTAATTTAATTCAAACGTTTTTTTTCTCTGTGGGGATGTGTTTTTTCATGTTCAGAAGCATCTGTCCTTCCCTTGAGATATTTTGCTCTTTCTGCATGGAAACATGCACTTCCTTGAGCGGTGTTCCATAAATATGGTCCCAGATTTGTTGATTGCAGCATCATGATGCTATTTAAGTTACTACTTGGTCTGAAAAAAGCACACAGGAAAATTATAATTTATTGCTGAATGTGTGGAGGAAATATGATATGGAGGTTTTCTGTGTTGTCTTTGAGGAAATGTTTCTGTTCTCAGTGTTTCTATGACATCATTGGTCAGGCTTGACAGTTGTTTGACAGTTACAATTTCCACTTTCTGTGTAAAGACATTGGACAGAAAAACAACAAAATATCTCAGTAAGAGAAAGCACAATATCTTAGCTGGACACTACTCTAGATGTAGCAATGCTCGGTCACACTTTATTTGGATAGTCCATCTGTACATGCTCTACAGATAGTTTGTTGATAGTATGACAATCTGTTGATAAGCAACTGCTTGCTATGGTTAGGGCTAGGTTTAGAATAAGGGTTAGGGGTAACGGCTAAGGTTAGGGTAAGTGTTAAGTTTAGGGTTAGGATAAGGTAATGGTTAGTAGATAGTTGAAGTGTTACTGATAGCTTGTAGATAGTCTGTAGAGCATCTTCAGATGGACTATCCAAATAAAGTGTTACCCATCCAACAAACATATCACCCTCACATTAAACGAGAGAGAATAACTGAGTGCTTCTGTTTGGCTGGGTCTTCCTTTTACGACATTCCTGAACCGGCACAAGCAGGTTTTCCTCCAGGAAAGAATGTTTGTTCTCTGGGCCTGTGGGGAGACTCCTTTCCACTGCTCCTGCTTCTCCTCCTGCTTCCTCTAACCACTGCTTCCCGAGACTCAGAGAGACGTCTGGGACTGAGACGGAGACCATGGCTTTCCACAACCTCTGTCTGAAGGTTCTACTGCTAACTGCCTTCCTCTCCTACTGCGCTCACTCAGGTAAAACCCTTCCGTGACTCACATCCATATTGTACATTTGTGATTGAGTGTAGTCACTGACCCATCACATTTATACTGTAAATTTGCAGGTTGATGCATTCAAATGTCATAGTATGTTGCCACGTGACAAAATTGTTACAAAGAATAGAGATTTGGAAAGGGGTGCCTGCATGCCTGTCTCGATACATTTTCCCATCTCACTTTTTTTTTGAGATTGCTGAGATCAGCCGAGACTGGATTTTTTCTTCTTCCTGAGGACAGTGTGACATCTGATTTTGAAAGAGTTCAGTGGCTATTCTATCCACCTTGTAGCCACCATCTTGGATTCTCTGTAGGAAGCTTTGATTTTTGAAGTTCACCGGGAGAAAGAATAATGGGAAAGGGAGAAAAAAGGAGAGGTAAAACCAAGAGAATAGCAAGAGGGAGGGAGAGTAAAAAAAAGCGGGTGAGAGAGAGAGAGAGAGAGAGGGATTGAAGTATTTCTGTGTGGAGGACAAAAGGAGGTCAAACCAAAACACAGCTCCTGGAGGGAGGATTTCACACCCTCGTGTCACATTGTTTGTCCGTGAATATCACCCTCCTACCGTCTACTGTCTGCTAGCTAGAGGAAGGTCTCCGCTCTCTACCTCTCTAACCGGCTGTCTAATATCAAACCAGACCCCACTACATTTAAAAAACTACATCGATTCAACCCATCCATTACCCTTTACACTTGTGGGAATTGGCCTATATGGATAGGGCTACATCGAAATGTTTCTTACAGAATAAATATGAAAAGCATACGCATAATCGTGGTAACAGTTGAAAGGGAACAGTTTGGAGATAATGGGAAAATGATTAGACCAAAGTTGGGCTCACTTGACACAAGACTGAATCCAAACATTATACTGTTGATTTTATGTGCATTTTACTGTACTTTTTGCCACATTTGTTGAAAACAAAATCTGAAAATACTCTGGATATATTCTTGTAACATGACGATAATATTTCTGGAGAATGTGGGGTAGGTGCAACAAAAACATTTAAAGGGTTTGAGTGAGAGGTCTAACTGGTGTCTCTAAGTGGTCACACTCCTCTCCAAAGTGGGCACAGTTCCTAAGCAATGTCAATGCACTTTTATGACTCAAAGAAGAGTCTTCATTTATACGTTGTTGTTTTTTTGCGCTCCTAGCTGTGCCATTGAGGAACTAGAGCAAGCTTACTTGTAGTTGTTTCATTTGGAACACAACCCCGCATCCCTGCTTTGGTAACACTTTGATTAACTGGAGTGTTTTTCAAGTATTGGTATGGTGAATGGGTATGAAGGGAGGGATATACTAGGTTTTTGTATACTGCACAGGTCTGACGTCTTGATAGGAGAATTGTAAACACTTAAATGTTTCAGAATTAGATTTGTTAGATACTCCTTTCATGAACTCTCTCTCTGTCATAGGGCATAACAATGATATACACTGAGTGTACAAAACACCTGCTCTTTCCATGACATAGAGTAGACTGACCAGGTGAATCCAGGTGAAAGCTTGAATCCATTATTGATGTCACTTGTTAAATCAGGTTAAAGAAGGATTTTTAAGCCTTGAGACAATTGAGACATGGATTGTGTGGATATGTGTGCCGTTCAGAGGGTGAATGGGCAAGACAAAAAGATTGAAGTGCCTTTGAACAGGGTATGGTAGTAGGTGCCAGGCGAGTGTGTCAAAAACTGCAACGTTTCCCGTGTGTATCAAGAATGGTCCACCACCCAAAGAACATCCAGCCAACTTGACACGACTGTGGGAAGCACTGGAGTCAACATGGGCCAGCACCTTGTAGAGTCCATGCCCTGGCGAATTGAGGCTGTTCTGAGGGCAAAAGGGGGTGCAACTCAATACAAATATTTTGTACACTCACTGTGCGTCTTTCATAGTAATGATATAACAGTTGATACAAAGTGATTGTAATGTTTAGATCAAGTAGAATGTATCTGATTTGTCTTTATTTAACCTATTTTTGTCTGTGCGTCTCCAACAGATGGCGCAGGGGAGAACAAGCTCCACAGACTACTGAAGAAAAGAGATGGTAATATGGATTATGGCTGTTTTTCATGAGAAACATCTCACAGCTGAGACTACACACACACTGACTACACTGAGCCACGCTACTGTAACGTCTGCTTCCAACTCACGCTCTCAAACACATAGATCCCCTGAACGCAGCTCACTTTCCAGCTCACACTCTCAAACACATAGATCCCCTGAACGCAGCTCCCTCTCCAGATCCTAATCACCTGAATTCTGATCACTTGTTCACACAACTGTATGTCATTTACACACACTATTTAGTTCAGTTCATTGCACCCCATCATTGTGAGGTATTGTTTGTTTTTGTCCACATTCTATTCAGAGCTCTGTTTATTTCCGTATTAGTCCTCCTGTGTATCGTAGTTTTTGGCCATCCTCACTAACGATGCCTTTTTGCCTGTTCCCTGCCTGTACTTTAACCTATCAGATTTCCTGTCGTCAACCTCTTTCCTGATCTCCCGGACTATGTTATTAGCCTTTTCCCTGCGTGTTCTGTTACCTTTTTGGATTCCGTGTGTATGACCTTCTGCCTGTCCCTGGACACAGCTACCTGCCTCCTCCTGTGATCCTTTGCTAACAAACACCTGCTGCGCCCTGCGCTTTAAACCAGCTCTCTGTCTCCAATCGTATTCATTACAACTACATCCACATGTCTGCATCATTAATGTCAGGAAAACAATTCACCTTTCACTTGCCTAGTTAAATAAAGGTGAAATAAAAATAAATAACTTTATCGACAAATCCACCTCAGGCGGTAATCTTTTCACACTTGTCTAGCTTTGAATAGCCCTGTCAAGTTCAGACAGACCTCCATGGCACGCAGCACACGCAGTCCTCTGTGGGATGAGTGCCTGGACTGATAAGTGACAGTCTCAGATGATGATAGCTTCATGAGTCTTATTAATAATATAAAAACACCCGTTGATATTTATAGAGTGTCGCTGATGCAGCCTTAGGCTCCTCTCCTGTCTGTCCTGGCTGCTGCTGGTCGGTCAGAACCACTCTCTCTCTCTGTCACTGACAGCTCCCCTGCTTCCTACACACTTCCCCTGCATCTGACCCTGCTGTAGGCAAACAGGTGTGCTTATTGACTTCTTTACATCCACACCTTGACCCATGACCTCTCCTTACCTGTATTTCCTTAGTGGGCGGAGGTACGAAGCCTGTGTGGGTGGCGGTGGCCCCCTCCAAGGCCAAAGAGTTCCTGACATCCCTACGGAGGCCCAAGAGGAACATCTGGGACCGCAGCAGGCCAGATGTGCAGCAATGGATCATGCAGTTTATGCACATGGGGTATGACGAGGCGGTAGGTGCACTGCACACTGCACCCTTCACAATGCACTGCACTCTGCACACACAGACGCTTTACCCATTGGTCAGTAAAGCATTCCTACAGTCCTTAGAGTAATCCGATCTAGTAAACTACAACTGCATCATATACTATCATGTATTATAAAGTGGGTGGTTTGAGCCCTGGATGCTGATTGGCTGACAGCCGTGTTATATCAGATGGTATACCACGGGTATGACAAAATATTTATTTTTACTGCTCTAGTTATGATGGTAATCAGTTTATAATAGCAATAAGGCACCTCTGTTGTTTGTGGTATATGACCAATATACCACGGCTAAGGGCTGTATCCAGGCATAATGCAAGAACAGCTATTAGCCGTGGTGTATTGGCCATATACCACACCCCCTCATGCCTTATTGCTTAAATATACAATTCCATGTAACATTACAAATAACTGGCTCAAAGGAAGAATGACCAGCACAGTACCGGCACATTCCTATTATGTTCCTTATACCATTAATCTAATCGGAATTATTTTCCTTTAATATGGTTATAGAAACTCTGACTATTTTTCCTTCCTTGTATAAGTCCCATGGTGGCATTTACAGGAATGATAGGTAAACATATGAAAAGGTCAGTCTTTGTGTTTGCTTCAGTCTCATACAGGCTGTACAGAAACATGGCTTCCCGTCTACAGCAATGTCTTAGCAACACAATGCAACCACTCTCCGCCGTCTAGACAGCTCGATTAGAAAGTGTGTGTGTGTGTGTGTGTGTAACCTCTCTACACTGTCCAGACAGCTCTATTATAGGGTGTGTGTTGATATTTATATGAAAGCTAGCGAGGCTGTGTGATTGGATTAATGTCGGTATCTGTGACACATGTCTCTTACCGGGCCCAGCAGCTGCCCCCTGTGTGTGTCAGTTCATTCCAGCTCCAACATCAGTCGATGAAGGGCCGTAATATTTCCCTCACGTCTGCGTCCATCGTCCAACAGCGGCGGACCTGTCCAAACCTTCTCGTCACATAAAGCCTAATAGAAAATGTGTCAGTTAATTATTCAAGACAAACAAGCACAAACGTAAGGCTGCCCTCTAACTCCAGTCATACTCTAACTCAGACACACCGTCCCTTCCAAGACTTCACCTATTCAGACATATTTACACTACTTTAACTTCTTATGGGCAGGTGGGACGGTAGCGTCACACCTGGCCAACATCCAGTGAAATTGCAGAGCATGAAATTCAAACTACAGTATTATAAATATTTAACATTCATAAAATCACAAGTGTAATACATCAAAATAAAGCTTAACTTCTTGTTAATCCATCCGCTGTGTCAGATTTCAAAAAGGCTTTACGGCGAAAGCATACCATGCGATTATGAGGACAGCGCCCCGCATACAAACACATGAAAAACATATTTCAACCAGGCAGGTGCGAGTCAGAAATAGCGATATAAAAAATGCCTTACCTTTGATGATCTTCTTCTGTTGGCACTCCAAAAGGTCCCAGTTACATCACAAATGGTCCTTTTGTTCGATAATGTCCTTCTTTATATCCATAAAAACTCAGTTTAGCTGGCGAGCTTCAGTCAATAATCCACCCAGTTTCCCTCCATCAAAATGCATACAAAATGAATCCCAAACGTTACTAATAAACTTTTCCAAACAAGTCAAACATTTATAATCAAACCTTAGGTACCCTAATACGTAAATAAACGATAGAATTTAAGATGGAGAATCATTATTGTCTTTTCCGGAGAAAAATACCAAAGAACGCGCTCTCTTCTACGTGCTTGGAAACACTACAGCCAAAATGGGAGCCACCTAGAAAAACTTCAATTTCTGGCTCATTCTTCCAAAAACCAGCCTAAAACTCTTTCTAAAGACTTGACATCTAGTGGAAGGACTAGGAACTGAAATCTGGGAGGACTTTTTTTGGGGGGGGGATGGTTTGTCCTCGGGCCTGCCATATCAGTTCTGTTATACTCACAGACATAATTTTAATAGTTTTAGAAACTTTAGAGTGTTTTCTATCCAGATCTACCAATTATATGCTTATCCTAGCTTCTGAGCCTGAGTAACATGCAGTTTACTTTGGGCATGCTTTTCATCCGGACGTCAAAATACTGCCCCCTACCCTAGAGAGGTTAAGTTGATTTCCCGCTGGGGTCATACATTATATACAACAACAAAAATATATGCACTCAATGTACTGCAAGTCACTTTGGATCAAAGCATCTGCTATTATGATATTATTTCATTGTATGTCCAGTTGTCCTTGAGTTGGATCTCTCCAACTGCATCTGTCACACAAATACACACACTGTGTCTTCTAACAACTTGTCTCTATTCACTCTCATTCAAACAAGTTCACGAGTCTTCTAGCTTGATTTTGTTAACGTTTTATCTCTTGTTGTCCATCCATCCCACAGAGGCTTGAGACTGACCTGTCCTACTGGATGGACCTGGCCCGGTCGTCAGACCAAGGTCGCCAGCACCATTATGACGAGAACGCCCCCATCGTGCCCCAGGACCCCGGTTCCTACAGACACGGCGCCAATGTCAATTATGACTACTATTAATTGGCCCGCAACAATCACATGAGCTTAAAGAGAGAGTTCTGCGATTTTACATAGTAAGATATATGTTCCCTTAGACGACTTCAAAGTAAGGAAACAAATATGTTGTTTTGTAAAATCGCTGAACTGTCCCAATCACATGAGTGCCTCCCTCTTCTGCCTTCTACAACGTATCCCTCTGATGTTATTCTGCACACATACAGTAATGTAGCCTTCTCTGTAATGCAAGAAATGGAGCTAAGACATGCCTGTCCCAGACTATGGATTGGGTCTTACTGTCTCTACATTGTATCCTTTGCTGTCTGGGAGATTGAGACCTGCTGGTGTACATGCTGTGATGGGACCACAATGCATTGGGTTGATCTGTCTGAATAACTAAATAAAGACAGTCAAAACCTTTAATAATTCATGACTCTTGTACATGTGTCCAGTGTGTGGTGAACCAGCAGACTGTACAGATACAGGCAGTACCTCAACCAGCCTGTAGATTGGATGCCAATCTATCCCTAAACTGATGCAGAAAAACAAACCATCATGGTGAAATAAAGGCAAAGGAGGGGCGACACAGCAAGCTGAGGAGACAGCAACACCAACCACAGTCAACAGTTTAATGGAAGAAAAAGACAGAGGTTAAAAGAGGAGAGAAACTAGGTAGTGAATGCTATCCCTTCTAACCTGTGGTTTGTGCCACTGAAATTGATTTTCTGTGTGATTGGGAAGAGTTAGTGCTATTTTGAATCCTTGGGATGTCCCTACCCTAAACCCTAACCTTAACATTAACCCTTAACTTAACCATTTAAAATGTCAACTTCATTGTGTTCAAGTCAGAGTAGGGACATCTCAAGGTTCCCAGATAGCACTGACCGATTGGGAAGGTTTCTGCCACTAATGTGTAATTAAAGTATGTTCTGTTTGAGTTGTTTGAGTTGCTCTCTGTGATAGGGCTGCCTTATACAACTGTCAACAGTCAGAAACAAGCAACAGTGGATGATAAATGTTCCACTCTGAAGCACAATGGAATATCTGTCAGTGATTTGTTCATGTCCATTGTCTCTTACAGATAAGACAGAGTCTTGTAGTTAACTATTGAATTTTGCAGTTGCTGTACACCCACACACTAAACAAATCTGTAGAGGGGGCACGACTTTGTAGACAAACAGCAGTATGGACCGGGAGTAAAGTTCTGAGCGGTATGTTATTGCTTTCATATCCCTAGCTTACTGTACATCTCATAAGTTCTCCTGACCTGCTGCGAAAGTCATTTCTGAAATAAGCTGTGTACCATCTTGTCAAAACTACTTCTCTGTCAACACTACACCAGGGAGGTTGCTCCCTGCTCTGTCCGCCTCACCGCAGGGACAGAAGTCAGAATATTTCCTCTGATAATAGCTACATTCACACATCACTGTTTCCCATCTTTCTATTTCACACAAATCAGCCTTATCGCAGCCAGTTAGAGTTCCTGCCTCTAATTTATAACACAAACAAGTTGATCTGTCATAGATTTGAATAATGATGTATACTAATGTTCAAAAGTTATGGGGTCACTGAGAAATGTCCTTGTTTTTGAAAGAAAAGCACATTTTTTGTTCATTAAAATAACATAAAATTGATCAGAAATACAGCGTAAACATTAATGTTGAAAAATGATTATTGTAGCTCGAAACGGCAGATTTTTATGGAATATCTACATAGGCGTACAGAGGCCCATTATCAGCAACCATCACTCCTATGTTCCAATGGCACGTTGTGTTAGCTAATCCAAGTTTATCATTTTAAAAGGCTAATCGATCATTAGAAAACCCTTTTGCAATTATGTTAGCACAGCTGAAAACTGTTGTCCTGATTAAAGAAGCAATAAAACTGGCCTTCTTTAGACTTGTTGAGTATCTGGGGGGGGGGGGGGGGGGGAGCGGGAGTAGACGGGAATAACGTGACACTAGAATTGGAAAGAATACAACTGGAAACCTGCTATAAAAGAATGAGAGACATCAGGGAGAATGTATTGCCTTAAAGCTAGAATCCTTAATTGAAACAATAACAAAGCATCCCCCTGACTCTGTTTTGGTAAAAAGCTGAGGGATGGGCCTGGAGAAACATAACCACTCTCAAATTCATGTAGAGACCTGTGGATGCAAGGACTGAATATCCATGGTATTAACGTTTTAGTTTTAACCATATTTTGATGCTTTACAGTGTTTTATATTGTTTGCAAACATTGGTGTAAAAAAAGCTTATAATTTGTGTTCTGATGGGGTATGACAGTTGAACTAAGGCATTTATAAGTTCTATTCTTTGACAATCAATGGGTATATATCATTAATTTATTGCTAAAAACATTTGATGTAGCAACTAAGGATTATAGCTTTAAAAAATGGCATGTTGACTATCATTTAATCAACGGCCTTGGATGCATGCCCCTGGGACACTATACACCCCAGCAAACAGCTCAGCCCATCAGCACAACATAGCTTCTACATGACAGTTTCAGTTCATTAGACAAATGCTCTTTCAGAGCCGTAGATCTCAGGGGGGGTGTCATGGATTAATTTAATTGATTTGGGTTTGTTTATCAGCGCTCTGCTTAGTGGAGGATGTGTATTGCACGGCCATAGGCTACAGAGCTAAACAAGGGCCGAGCCAGAGGGCTCAATAGCTGTCCGTCTCACATGAGAAGAGGTCTAAGAGGCAGGTGTTGTAGATAAATACTAGCAAGGCACTTGGAGACTGGAGTGTTTAATTACTGTGTAGAATATAGGGTCTAACAAGTCATTCTATATTAATGTTGAATATAGGATCATTGGAATATAGGATCTATCTTTATTTTCAAACAGTCCATCATATTATAGATTTGTGTGATGAGATTGGAGAAGCGGTGGGCCAATACAGTAGAAATGTGGCGGTTAAAGTAATGTTATATCGTATTTGTGTTCTATCGATTCCCGGGGTCATTTCATATTTTCATGTGTATCTGAGTGCTTCGCCGGTATGACGCATCATACTGGCTGTATTTCTGCCTGCTTGCATGGTGAATAGCTCAAAGATGCACAAATACGATATAACATTCAAAATGGGTGAATCTTTACTTTAACTAAGTTGATAGAACTGATGCCACACGCACACAAAGAGAGACACACCGAGAGACACACACGCACACATTTTTATGATGCACTAATTAAAGACAATATAACTGCGAGTGTCACTGACATGCTTCCTGCAATTTATAAAAATAGAATAGCGGTATACATTTTTTTCTATCAAGGATGATGGAAGTAGGTCCCAGGTTCAGTCAATGTAGATGAGTTTGAAAATGTACAGTTGAAGTCGGAAGTTTATATACACTTAGGTTGGAGTCATGAAAACTAGTTTTTCAACCACTCCACAAATTTCTTGTTAAACTATAGTTTTGGCAAGTCGGTTAGGACATCTACAAGTAATTTTTCCAACAATTGTTTACAGACAGATTATTTCACTTATAATTCACTGTATCACAATCCCAATGGGTCAGAAGTTTACATACACTAAGTTGACTGTCTTTAAACAGCATGGAAAATTCCAGAAAATTATGTCATGGCTTTAGAAGAGCTGTGACAAGCCGAAGAACACCATCCCAACCATGAAGCACGGGGGTGGCAGCATCATGTTGTGGGTTGCTTTGCTGCAGGAGGGACTGGTGCACTTCACAAAATAAATGGTTCATGAAGGAGGAAAATTATGTGGATATATTGAAGCAACATCTCAAGACATCAGTCAGGAAGTTAAAGTTTGGTCGCAAATGGGTCTTCCAAATGGACAATGACCCCAAGCATACTTCCGAATTTGTGGCAAAATGGCTTAAGGACAACAAAGTCAAGGTATTGGAGTGGCCATCACAAATCCCTGACCTCAATCCCATAGAAAATTTGTGGGAATAACTGAAAATGCATGTGCAAGCAAGGAGGCCTACAAACCTGACTCAGTTACACCAGCTCTGTCAGGAGGAATGGCCCAAAATTCACCCAACTTGTTGTGGGAAGCTTGTGGAAGGCTACCAAAAACATTTGACCCAAGTGAAACAATTGAAAGGCAATGCTACCAAATACTAATTGAGTTTAAGTAAACTTCTGACCCACTGAGAATGTGATGAAAGAAATACAAGCTGAAATAAATCATTCTCTCTAATATTATTCTGACATTTCACATTCTTAAAATAAAGTGGTGATCCTAACTGACCTAAAACAGGGAATTTTTACTAGTATTAAATGTCAGGAATTGTGAAAAACTGAGTTTAAATGTATTTGGCTAAGGCGTATGTAAACTTCCAACTTCAACTGTATGTCATTCAATCCATGTTTGACTCCAGCACAGCTTGCTAACAGCCTAAGCACTTCCTCTCTGCACCACATGCTATGAAGTAAAACCACTTTGGGATGAGAATCTGGCTCGTCAAACAGACAAGTTAGAACAACTGCAGTTGGAGCTCCATTGACAGATCATCTACCTCTACCGGGATGTGAGTCATTTTCTCTCAAACTCCTCCATGGTTGAGGATGCCTGCAGATAGAAAAACAGATCTTTTCATATGATCCCTGCTCCTCTAGTTTCGTTCATTTTGAAAAATGACAATAGCTCAAATTGAAGAAGTTTATGATGGTCCAGATAGATGGTTCCTATGCATCATCATAATCCACACAGGACAGGCAGAACTTGATGAAAGCACCCCCCTGAAGCCACAGGCGATGTGGTCACACGACACTGGAGAATAATCAGCAAAGATCAGTGTTGCTTATTGACATGTGAGATGAGGTAACGGGAAAGTGGATATGATGTTTCTGTCATGTCTCATCAGACAGAACTATTTCTACAACGATCCCTAGGCCTCTGTCACAAGCTTTCATCCTAAATGGCACAAACGTCTATTGAAAACAATCACTTTCATCATAAACTTCATAGACTCAAAACATCAGACATAGCCTACATCTGCATGAAAGGTCTACTCTAACTAAATCACCCTCTGCCCTCCAGGACCTTAAGACCGAATCCTGGTTAGAAGCCAAAGAGGAAACAGAAGAGATTTAAAGTCCTCTCTCTTTTCACATCCAGTATTCATCCAGTATTCCCCTGGGCTCACACCAAAGTCTCTATGTGTGATTGGCAAACCATGTTCCAACCCCAAAGAGAGATACTGGTCATGTCTGACTTTTATGCAGTATGCAGTGAAGACCGGCCACTAAATTACTGACAGGGACAGAGGACAGTCAGGTATACATTGACTCACAGGGAATTTTTTTATGACACTTCAGAATTATTTGAGAATGACAAAATGTGACATTTCAACCATAGAGGGAAATAATAGAGGATAATAAAGTTTTGTAATGTAATCTAAAACCAAATCATAAAAAAGAATGGTCACATGGGTGCTCTTTGGCCTCTACTGGTCCGGGTTGAGGTTTGTTTTCTCACCAGAGCGTGGGCGAGCGTGGGCGAGCGTTGTAGTGTGAGTGACCTTGTCTAATAGCCGAAGGGCAGCCCAATGCCATGCCTAGTTACCACCTCAGCGTTTAATGAACTTATTCTGACTCTCCGGCCTCCTGATGCCTTCTCTGGACATGGCATATGCTATGAACATATTTCACTTAGATGCTCTGGGCGGAATACAGACATGGAAACCAAACAGAGGTAACTGGAATATGAAGCATAAATCTATTGAAGTGACATATGAAAGTTTTTCTTTTGTCATTTATTATTTAAATAAAATATTGTATTTATAGTATCTCTTAAAAAAATACAATATAAAATATAATTTATCAGAAGCAATGTGGAAGCTTGTCCCAACAATATAAAATATCATTTATCAGAAGCAATATGAAGTTTGTCCCAACAATATAAAATATTGTTTATCAGAAGCATTATGAAGTTTGTCCTAACAAAGTTGTCTTTTGCGTGATTTGTGATATCTTATGTTATAGTCTTGTTCAGTCAATCATGAAGACAATAACAATGGTGACCTTTTAAAATGAGGGATCAGACTCATTTCACAGAAAAGGGATTGATGTTTTGAATTTCAGGAAAACCGAACAAATTTGAAGTCCTGATGGGTTTTTTGCCTCAGAAAGGTAATCTAATGATTGTGGCACAAAATCGATTGAGTCATCTTGATGAGCCATTAGAGTCTGTCACTCTTTTGTATCCAAACGATGAGAATTTAAAACCAACTATTAAACAACAGACAGATTTGTCTGGAAACCTTTTGATAGCACCTTTTGTTTATGAACTTTCTTTCTGCTTCACCAAATACCTTTTTATTGCACTAGCAAACCTCAAATTACAAGAAATGTTCAAACGCTGCATTGAGATCCTGAGTGGCGCAACAGTCTAAGGTGCTGCATCTCAGTGCTAGAGGTGTTGTTACAGACCCTGGTTCTATTCCAGGCTGTATCACAACTGGCCGTGATTGGGAGTCCCATAGGGCGGCGCACAGTTGGCACAGCGTCGTCCGCGTTAGGGTTTGGCCGGGGTAGGCCGTCATTGTAAATAAGAATTTGTTCTTAACTGACCTGCCTAGTTAAATATAGGTTAAATAAATCATTAAAGTGTCCTTAACCCAATGAGTCCCACCACGACGCCAGCACGTTTTCGACTTCTAACTCCTTTTAAACATTGTGCGTTTGAGCAGACTTCTGGGTTGTAACATTTGATTTGTCTGTTTCTTCCGCATCTGTTGGTACCACTAGTCTGTGTGATTAACAGGGGCTGAGCTAAAGCTGTGTTTGTGAGACAAGGGAGGATGCCTGTAGGGGCCCGGGGCCCGGGGCCAGGTCTTTTTATTATAGTATATAGTGTCTGAATGATTTGAACTAAAAACTATTAAAGGCTGTCTATGAAAGGCTGAGACTCTCACGAACACAAACATATTTGCTCTATGACACTTCTATATAGAAGATAATAGTAAATCCCAGGACATAGTATCTGTAATACTGTAATAAACTTACATTCTTGCTGTCACAAACTCTAAACTCAATACAGTTGTCACTGACTAGTTGGATATTCATTTCGCACTGAGCAAACCATTTCTGTACTTACAGCATTCATCAATTCCTTTTTATCAGGGGTTTTTATTGACATTTTTCAACATTTGTCAATAAAACTCATGAATGCAACTGTTTATGTCAAATAGCTGTGTGTTCTACTTGTAGCCCTGGTTGTCCTGAAAAGAAAATGGTAAAACATTTAATTGTGAGTTTAAATATAAGGGCTGGACATAAATGTGTTTTTTTGCTGGGGTCTCAGGACTGACGGGGTTAAATAATCCTCTCACTTTAGGTCTTGGTGGGGTGTACAAAGAGCTCTCATCACCTCCAAACAGAAATAAACCCTTTCTTCTTTGTCTGAGACGTCATAGATCGGATCATACGTCATTCCAGGTCACAGTATGTCATAATGGTTGCCCTTGATTAACTCTGTGTCCTCAACTATCTTTCCAAGTGCTTAAATGTCGTCATCGTCATTCTCTTTCAGTCTCTATACAGGTCTCTGCAGCAGTCTTACAACCATTTACATGCAAAGTGCAACACTTTCCGCAACCTTCTAACACCCTACCACACCACCTCTCTCTCCACCACACTGTAAAACTGTCTTGTTGTTTTGACAGTATTATACAATAAAACTAACAGTAAAGTATCATATTCATTATTTTCAGTAAATTGCCATAAATGACAATGCACTCTGGGTGATTTTAGGCGTAAACAGTAAATTATATCGTAAATTCCAAAGAAACGTTGGTTTTACAGTACATTACTGTAACTGCACAGCATTGTTGGATTGGCAACTGGCAACTTTTCAAACAGTTCTGAGTGATAGGATTGAAAGATGTCTGAATATTACACTGTAATGGAAAACTGTGATCTACATGGTACATTTTTACATTTATCAACAGTAAAATACTGTGAAGCACTACACTCCAGCATACTGTAAATTATGGTGCATTGTGGGAAAATGTTGTGGGCAGGGAAATAATTGCTGTATTTCAAAAGGGTACTGTAATTCCACCCCATAGAATACAGTACTGTACCATATTTTTGGAGCGCCAAAAACCATTTGACCACACTGTAAAAACGTTAACTTGTTTTTATGGTAACTTATTGGCAGCCTGTTACCTGTAAGTTACTGTATTTTTTTTACAGTATGTTACCGTTAATTACAAAGAAATTGGTTTAAGATAAGTTATTTTGTGGGTATAAGAAGTTATTTTGAGCCAGAAAGAAGCTACATTTGTGCTACACATTAGTGAGAGTGCTGTACCAATTTAACTGATATGTGGTAGTAGTGCCACAACAATTAAATGTGTATTGGGGACAGATTGAAGTGGCAGCAAGTCTCAAACCTTTAATGGTTGAGTACAGTATTTGCCATGTCCTTTGCCCTGTAGTCACCTCCAGTTTGGAATACCAAAAGGTGGTATTTTATAGCACTTGCACTTTCAGAGGCCTTAGCAAAGACTTCCAAACTGGCATTCATTGATATTCTGTAATATGTAAACACATTACCTAGCAGCCAACATACTTTCACGAATCCCATGCAATTACTGTAAAATACTGTAAAATATAAACCCCATCTGCTCTTATTGAGTTTAATTCATCCATTCGTTACAATTACCAAAATAAGATTACAATTATGCACTGTACTGTTGTTTTATGGTAAAACAAATATTACAGTAACACTATTGGATATTTTCAGCATCTTTCTTCCCACGCCAAATATGGTGATGGATCTTTGATGTTATGGGGCTATTTTGCTTCCGCTGGTCCTGGGGCCCTTGTTAAGGTCAATGGTGTCATGAACTTGACCAAGTACCAAGACATTTTAGCCCAAAACCTGGTTGCCTCTGCTAGGAGGCTGAAACTTGGCCACAAGTCGATCTTCCAGCAAGACAATAACACCAAGCACACATCAAATCCACAAAGGAATTTCTATTGACCATCACAGTCTCTGGACTTGAACACTGTTGATGGTTTGAATTGAAGAGGGCAGTCCATAAGAGCAGATAAAGGATATCAAGGATCTATATGGAGGAATGGTCTAAGATCGCTCCCAATATGTTCTCCAATCTCAAAAAACGTTTTAGAAAAATAATCTGTGTCATTATTCTCACTTGGGGAGGGTGCTGGAGCATTCAAAACAGGGGTGCCAATAATGTTTTCTCATCTTTATGAAGGGTGCCAATCATTTTGGACCTGACAGGTTATACAGTGCATTCGGAAAGCATTCAGACCCCTTGACTTTTTCCACATTTAGTTACGTTACAGCCTTATTCTAAATGGATGAAAAATATATAATCAATCTACACACAATACACCATAATGACAAAGTGAAAACAGGTTTTTAGAATTTTTTGCAAATGTATTAAAAATAAAAACAGTATTACCTTACTTACATGAGTATTCAGACCCTTTGCTGTGAGACTCGAAATTGAGCTCAGGTGCATCCTGTTTCCATTGATCTACAGAAGATGGCAAGTTGGCGCCGACAGACATGGCAGCTCTACTTCTAGCTCCTAAGCAACTTTACAGTATTTCGTTTTTTTGTGTGTTATGTACATTATTAGCGCAGAACGTTTTTTTTGCTATAACATACAGCCGGAAATAACTTGTGGATACCAGAACGGCGTTAACTCCCAGCATTACGACCAGGAATATGACTTTCCCAAATTGGATTCTTTGTTTGTACCCACCAGAGCAATTGATCTCATCCCAGAGGCTGCTCCAAGACACCGCCAGCGGAGAAGAAACATTCGGAGTGGACTTCTAGTCCGACTCAGGAGACATGCACACCATCCACTGCTTCCGAGCATATTACTCGCTAATGTTCAGTCTCTGGACGATACAGTAGACAAGCTCAGGGTGAGGATCTCCTTCCAGAGAGACATCAGGGACTGTAACATACTCTGTTTCATGGAATCATGGCTCTCTGTAGATATACTTTCCCCGTCCATACAGCCAGCTGGGTTCTCAGTACATCCCACAGACAGGAATAAAGAACTCTCCGGGAAGAAGAAAGGCGATGTTGTATGTTTCATGATTAACTACCCATGGTGTGATTGTGATAACATACAGAAACTCATGTCCTCTTGTTCACCCGACTTAGAATACCCCTCAATCAAATGCCGACCATATTATCTCCCAAGAGAATTCTCTTCGGTTATAGTCACAGCTGTATATATTTCCCCTCAAGCCAATACCACGACGGCCCTCAAGGAACTACACTGGACTTTATGTAAACTGGAAACCACATAACCTGAGGCCGCATTTATTGTAGCTGGGGATTTTAATAAAGCAAATTTGAGGAAAACGCTACCAAAGTTCTATCAACACATTGACTGTAGTACTCGCTCTGGTAAAACACTTGAATACTGCTACTCTCCCTTCCGGGATGCCTACAAGGCCCTCCCCCGCCCTCCCTTCGACAAATCAGATCATGACTCCATTTTGCTCCTCCCTTCCTATAGGCAGTCACTCAAACATGAAGTACCCGTGCTAAGGTCTATTCAACGCTGGTCTGACCAATCGGAATCGATGCTTCAAGATTGTTTTGATCAAGTGGACTGGGATATGTTCTGGGTAGCCTCTGAGAATAGCATTGATGTATACACGGACACGTGACTGAGTTCATCAGGAAGTGTATAGGGGATATTGTCCCCACTGTGACTTTTAAAACCTATCCAGTTTGCAATCAAGGATTACAAAGGGAAAACCAGGCACGTCACAGATACCGACGTCTTGCTAAACACCTTCTTTGCTCACTTTGAGGATAGCACAGTGCCACCGATACGGCCCGCTCCCAAGGACTGTGGGCTCTCGTTCTCCGTGGCCGACGTGAGTAAGACATTTAAGCGTGTTAACCCTCGCAAGGATGCCGGCACAGACGACATCCCTAGCCGCGTCCTCAGAGCATGCGCAGACCAGCTGGCTGGAGTGTTATACGGATATATTCAATCTCTCCCTATCCCAGTCTGATGTCCCCACTTGCTTCAAGATGTCCACCATTGTTCCTGTATCCAAGAAAGCAAAGGTAACTGAACTAAATGACTATCGCCCCGTAGCACTCACTTCTGTCATCATGAAGTGCTTTGAGAGGCTAGTTAAGGATCACATCACCTCTACCTTACCTGCCACCCTAGACCAAGTTGATGCAATCGCCATCGCCCTGCACACTGCCCTATCCCACCTGGACAAGAAAAATACCTATTTAATAATGCTGTACATTGACTATACTGTAGCTTAGCCTTGAACACCATAGTACCCTCCAAGCTCATCATTAAGCTCAGGGCCCTGTGTCTGAACCCCGCCTTGTGCAACTGGGTCCTGGACTTCCTGACGGTCCGCCCCCAGGTGGTGAAGGTAGGAAACAACACCTCCACTTCGCTGATCCTCAACACATGGGGCACCCACAAGGGTGCGTGCTCAGCCCCCTCCTGTACTCCCTGTTCACCCATGACTGTGTGGCCACGCATGCCTCCAACTCATTCATCAATTCTGCAGACGACACAATAGTAGTAGGCCTGATTACCAACAATGACGAGACAGCCTACAGGGAGGAGGTGAGGGCCCTGACGGAGTGGTGCCAGGAAAATAACCTCTCCCTCAACGTCAACAAAACGATGGAGCTGATCGTGGACTTCAGGAAACAGCAGAGGGAGCACACCCCTATCCACATCGACGGGACCGCAGTAGAGAAGGTGAAAAATCGTCAAGTTCCTCACTGACAATCTGTAATGGTCCACTCACACAGACAATGTTGTGAAGAAGGAGCAACAGCGCCTCTTCAACCTCAGGAGGCTGAAGAAATTCGGCTTGGCCCCTAAGACCCTCACAAACGTTTAATGATGGGCTGTACAACGCCTGCAACTGCACTGTCTGCAACTGCACTGTCTGCAACCGCAGGTGTCACCAGAGGGTGGTGGGGTCTGCCCAACGCATCACTAGGGGCACACTGCCTACCCTCCAGGACACCTACACCACCCGATGTCTCAGGAAGGCCAAAAAGATCATCAAGGACATCAACCACCCGAGCCATGGCCTGTTCACTCCCGGTTACTCAACCCTGCACCTTTGATGCTGCTGCTCTATATACATAGACACTTGCCACTTTAAAAATGGAACACTACTCACTTTAATAGGTTTTACATACTGCTTTACTTATCTCATATGTATATACTGTATTGTATTCTACTGTATTTTAGTCAATGCCACTCCGACATTGCTCGTCCTAGTATTTATATATTTCTTAATTCCATTCTTTTACTTTTAGATTCGTGTGTATTGTTGTGAATTGTTAGATACTACTGCACTGTTGGAGCTAGGAACACAAGCATTTCGCTACACCCACAATAACATCTGCTAAATATGTGTATGTGACCAATAAAAGTTGATTTGATTTTAGAAACATCTCATGGATGATCAATGAAAACAGGATGCGCCTGAGCTCAATTTTGAGTCTCATAGCAAAGGGTCTGAATATTTGTGTAAATAAGGTATTTGCAAAACAACCTGTTTTCGCTTTGTCATTATGGTGTATTGTGTTTAGATTGATGAGGAAAACATTAATTTGTTCCATTTTAGAATATGGCTGTAACGTAGCAAAACGTAGAAAAAGTGAAGGGGTCTGAATACTTTCCGATTGCACTATATTATGAAACTGACCCTCTTCTTCTTCTCTCTCCTCAGTGGCACCACCACACATTGGACAAGGCTCCTTCAGCTTTATTACAGATAATTGGCAGACAAGACATGGAATAGCTTTCCCCCTGATGGTAATAAGACCCACACACACAAACTCCTCAGCCTTTGTTCTCACTGCTGCTGGACCAACTAGTCTTAATGAGAGACTGTCAGTCTTCATGTGTTCAACCACATGCTGCTAATGCCGCTTGGCCCCTAAAGCTGTTCCAAAACCCAGAAGAAATCAGAGAATAATGTTTCAGGTCCTATTGCTCTCATATAATCAGCTCTGGAGAGGTTAGGTTAGCATTGCTGCAACAGCAAGGATGTGTATGCGTTCATATCTTTGAAATCTGTCTTCGTACTCTTCACCAGGTCTCCACAGGTGTTAATCTGATAATGCGTGCCCTGAAGCTCTGCCTACGTATCAATCAAGGTTACGCCCAGCACTCTCATGAAGTTCCTAATGTTCCATGGAGATAGTCATGATAGGGTTCCACAGTGTGTGTGTGTGTGTGTGTGTGTGTGTGTGTGTGTGTGTGTGTGTGTGTGTGTGTGTGTGTGTGTGTGTGTGTGTGTGTGTGTGTGTGTGTGTGTGTGTGTGTGTGTGTGTGTGTGTGTGTGTGTGTGTGTGTGTGTGTGTGTGTGTGTGAGTGTGTGTGTGTGTGTGTGAGTGTGTGTGTGTGTGTGTGCGCGCGTGTGTGTGAGGGGTAATAACCAATCTGTGGAGAGGTGTAGAGCAACATGAGATAGAATGTGTTAGAGCAGAGCTGTTTCTATAGGAGAAAAGCTGTCCCTATAGGAAATAAAGAGAGGAATGCTCTCAGTCAAACACCAGGTGTACCAGCTCAAACTTATGTGCTGTTCAGACATATTTAGAATGTTGAACTTATGGCACGACGTGGCATTTTCTTTCCATGACAAATGAGGTGTACAGGTATACCGTATGTTGTATTATGTTACACGATTCCACAATGCTCCACATGTACCCACCAGGGGTTTATCTCCACTGGTACAGCATGAAAAGGTCATGGCCCTTGACTAATACCCCTTACATTCTCAACAATGCCTCGATATATAAAAAATCAAATAGGAATTCCATGATGTCGGCAGTGTTACAAAGTGTGAGGGGATTAGCAAAGGAATACAGGAAATAGCGGACAAAGATGATGGGAGAGTCTCACTGTCATGTATACTCCCTCTCCGGCCTCTAGGTCACCAGGCTGCTGATCATTTCGCACACCTGTCACCATCATGCGCACCAGCGCTTCATGACTCTCACCTGGACTCCATCACCTCCTTGATTACCTTCCCTATATCTGTCACTCCCCTTGGTTCTTCCCGCAGGTGTTATTGACTTTGTTCCATGTCAGTGCGTTGTTCCTTGTTTTCTGGTCCGTTTATTTATTAAACACTCTGTACTTGCATCCCGACTCAGCGCATTTGTTACAGATCAACACCTCACCAAAGGGAAGCATCAGGGAGTTCTTTTTCTTTTTATGTTGGAGGTGATGTTGGGTCTGGGTTCTGCTGCCGGAGCAACCGAGGATGCCTCAGCCGACTCATCAGGCTTTCATGCCTCAGCCGGTACCTCGGGGTGTCAAGACTCGTTTGGCGGGTCAAGTGTCTGTTACCGAGGATGCCTCAGCTAGCTCGTCAGGCTTTCATGCCTTAGCTAGCTCGTCAGGTTCTCAAGATTCGGTGGGCTCGGTAGGCTCCCATGCCACAGCTGGCTCAACAGGCTCCCGCGCCCCAGCCGGCTTGACAGGTTCCCGCGCTTCAGCAGAGGTGACCGGTCTGCTCCTGATCCCCGGGATCGTCCCTTTTGTCAGCGTCCTGCGGCTGGAGCCACGCTTCAGGGAGGGGGTACTGTCATGTATACTCCCTCTCCGGCCTCTAGGTCACCAGACTGCTGATCATTTCGCACACCTGTCACCATCATGCGCACCAGCGCTTCATGACTCTCACCTGGACTCTATCACCTCCTTGATTATTTTCCCTAGATCTGTCACTCCCCTTGGTTCTTCCCGCAGGTGTTATTGACTCTGCGCCATGTCAGTGCGTTTTTTGTGTTCCTTGTTTTTCTGTTTTGTTTATTTATTAAACACTCACTACGTGTACTTGCTTCCCGACTCAAAGCGCATTCGTTACACTCACAATTATAAGCAAAATCCCAAGAGCCTAAGGTAACATAACAACGTCGTAAACTCTATGCAGCACAAACCCATGGAAAAAAACTAAGGGCCAAGCCAACAACAGTTGGACAACGTGTTATTGCTGGAAGAACAGTGACTTGTTAAATTGACTAACAGCCAATCCACTTACAATCTGAATCTCTAAACTATCCCCTCTTCTGCTGTGAGAATATGCACCAATAGTCACATAGCGATATGAGGGGGATTTGGAAGAAGTGGGGAGAGGGGAGAAACCTCATCTGCCTTGCCCTACAGCAACAGTGTGACTAAATGTGTAGAACTCAGAGGGAACTATTCAGAGGGGACTCCAAGTTTTGTAGAGCTAGTTGAGAGGGCCTGATGAATTGATCTCATTTTCAGTTATTATTGATGCCGGATTACAAGACGTCTCATGACAGTGAAAGTCCGATTGACCTCAGGCTCAGTTTAATCCACTTTATAGTGCGACTCACAATTAAAGGCAATGTTCCCAGGGTCGCAGAGACTGCAGATTGAATAATATAATTCATCAATGCATTTCTTGATAGTCCCCCCAGAAATGTAAATCGTGTGGTAAATCACAACTGGCCTGGTACACTGGTACGTACAACCAAGGCTAGGAATGTCTATACACTCAAACTAGCAAGGGCAATGATCACAAGTCAGTCATAACGTGGCTAATAGGCGAGCGCACATGTGTCAAACAAGACCAGCGATCCCAATAGGACACACAAGCGAGTACAAATAAATCAACAGATGGGTAATCTACTTCATGAAATTACAGCCTGACGCACTCGCATCAATTAATTCATCTTCAATTGCGCTGCTTTTGTGTGTCCCGCGGCGGATAGATGGTATACAGACACATGCCACAGTCCTAGCTAGGCTACTAAAATGTTGCAGTCTGGCTTGGGCTTTTAAAGCTGGACATTAATAACCAAAAAACTAAACCTGCAACAAAACATCATGCAAAGGAGAAACATGTAGGTCTATTACAGCAACATTTGAGCATTAGCCTAGGCTGGCTACTCAACTACATTACATTTTGAGTGCACCATACATACAGCAATGCTGCATTCAACCGCACCAGTGATCCATGCACTGCAAAAAAATGTAAAACATGTATACATTTTACAACAACCAATAGCAACTGTTTTGTAATTTAGAGTTATTAAATACTTTTTGTTTAGGGTCGCAGCATATTATGTACATCTGCAAGCAGCAAAGGCTGGACACATTATTTATCTCTTCTTTTGTTTCAATATGTTAAAATGCTATATACAGCAACCTATGTACAGAAGTAGACATTATAAAGGGACATTTTCAAATAAAACAATGGCCAGTTTGGGTCGCAGTTGCAAGTTTTTTTTGTAAAATTAAATAGGCTGTCACGTCCTGACCAGTAAGGGGTCATTTTGTTATGATAGTTTGGTCAGGGCGTGGCAGGGGGGTGTTTGTTTTGTGTGTTTTTTTTTGGGGGGGGTTGATCTATGTTATTCTATTTCTATGTTTAAATATCTAGTTTTTCTGTTTCTATGTTGGAATTGTTTGGGGTTGGTCTCTAATTGGAGGTAGCTGAATCTCATTGCCTCTGATTAGAGACCATATTTATGTAGGGGTTTTCTCATTGTGTTTTGTGGGTGGTTCATTTCTGTTTTGTATTACTTACCTGACAGAACTGTTTGGCTGTCGTTATTGGTTGCTTTGTTTCACTATTCAGATCAAAATAAATACATGATGAGCACTAACCACGCTGCACCTTGGTCTACTCCTTCAGACAGCCGTTACATAGGCCATGTCTGGCCCGCGAATTCATAGTTTTTTTCAATATGGCCCATGCGCTGATTGAGTTTGACACTCCTGAGCTAGCGTATCTATTTATTTAGCAAGCTAAACACTTGGAGCAAGCTGCAGAAGGCCTACTAGCTGAAAAAGTTTGAGAGGGTGTATCTAACGTTCCCTTGTTACATTTTATCTCATCTTGCTCTGGCTAGCATTAGTTGTTAATCTTGTTGTTGATGATGTGCATAAACAACTGAGTGGACTCCAGTGGTATTTGCAGAAATCCATTCAGGTGTATTTTGTGGCTCTTTGAAAATACATTTAGGTGATCTAAAGTCATGCTGTTGCTACTGCCTGTAAACACACAGTCCAGTTCAAACTGAATGATGGCAGGCCCGTGTGGCAAATGGCTTATTTGCATATATTGGCCTACAGTAGCTCTGATTGACTAGACTCCGGTCCTGGACAAGACGTTTTTATTTGGTTTTATTTACTGCAGTGTCTATTAATTGTCCAAATGCACAGGCGCTTTCCCACTCTATATTGCTATAGAATTTTCACAAATGCCTTACTTTAAGTCATTCTCAAACATTCTATGAATTGATGAAAACGACCATATCTTAAGTGCTTGCTTGTCAGAAAATGTAGGTGTCATATTCTTCCTGGGGTTGTATATGAACAAATTTTAATAAGATTTCATGTTGCTAAAATGCTGTTGGATTCACTTTAAAAATAAAGATGAATCACCTTTAACCTTGATGTGTCCCTCCATCCATACTCTTCATCCACCAATTAACAGAATTATGAATTATTTCACTCTGCATTAAACGCACAGCAAATCAAACCCTGGCTCCTCTGTCGGCTGATATTACTGGGGAAGACTGATGATAAAAGTGTTGTTTCCTTCTTATACTAATATATTACATTGGAGAATGTGACGAGTATAAGCTAAGACTAATGATTAGCTTATACACTAGCGCATTCTCCATACTGTATCTTCCACTCCATGCACATTCAGTGCAAGCCCATACACCCTCAACTCACACCCTCTGTGTTTGACAAATAATGATGACCCAGATGATTCAGACTAGATATCATATATAAGTTGCTCTTATCATGGAGACAAAGCTCTGACATCTTTTCATGCTCTGACTGATATTGTGCCACTACCTAAGTATTACACCTATTCCTTTATTAAACATGTATCACTGATTAACCCCTTCAAATAGTGTTAAACAGCTTAAACAACAGCAAAAACCTTTATCAGTTCACAACCAGCTTGTGTCTGTGTGTGTGCGTGCATTAGTGGAGGCTCCTCAGAGGGGAGGACCATTCTCAGTGAATTTCATAAAAATAAAACTTGTAAAACATTAAATTTATCCTTTTTAGATAAAACTATACTAAATATAATCATATCACCAATAGCACTGTAGTGTAGCACCATGGTGTAGCTGGAGGACAGCTAGCTTCTGTCCTCCTCTGGGTACATTGACTTCAATACAAAACCTAGGAGGCTCATGGTTCTCACCCACTTCCATAGACTTACACAGTAATTATGACAACTTCCGGAGGACATCCTCCAACCTATCAGAGCTCTTGCAGCATGAACTGACATTGTCCACCCAATCAAAGGATCAGAGAATGAATCTGGTACTGAAAGCATAAACTACAGCTAGCTAGCACTGCAGTGCAATACATGTGGTGAGTGGTTGACTCAATGAGAGAGAAAGACAATAGTTGAACAGTTTTGAACACGTTAATATCTTCCAAAATGAAGGAGAAGCAAGAGAGTAAGACTTAGTTAGCTTCTACGGGATCGGTGTCCCTATACCGGGACGTTTGAGCTAACGTGTGCTAATGTGATTAGGACGACAGTTGTAAGTAACAGCAAACTTTCCATGGCAGAAATCTTAAATTCTTGTTAGTCTAACTGCACTGTCTAATTTACAGTAACTATTACAGTGAAAAAAATACAATGCTATTGTTTGAGGAGAGTGCACAACAACAAAACCTTTTATCACGGCAACTGGTTTGATACATTCACCTCTGAAGGTAAATAATGTACTTACATTCAGTAATATTGCTCTGATTTGTCATCCTGAGGGTCCCAGAGATAAGATGTAGCATAGTTTTGTTTGATAAAATCCATTTTTATATTAAAATGTAGGAACTGGATTCTACAGTTTGAACCCCTGCTGTCTCTGGTTCCAAACCCACCCACCCCGCCCGGCCATCTGGATGTTTGAAAGTTAGTAAATAAGCTAATGATCCATCATGTATGACATTCCTGGAAGTGTGTAAACTTAAATGTTGTATGTTCTCTATAGTTTTGTACTTGAAAATGTATCAATTGACCAATTCAGCACATTTGGGCAGACTTGAAAACAAATATTGTCCAGTATTGCAATGCTCCACTGGATCAATCTGAAACTTTGCACACACACTTCACAAGCTGCTCTGGCTTGGCATACTCACTGGTCAGCAAGTTGGTCGGTGTGGATCACAAACGGCTCCAGCAACTTCAAAAGCTGCTCTAGTTTGGCCCAGTCACGCTCCGTCGCTCACCCTCAAATTTCTTCCCTGTTAGCTAGTGATGGAGATGCACAAGCTAGGCCTTTCTGAAACATCGGCATCTACTGGTAGCATCTACCCGACAGATTCAGAAGCTTGAAAACCCCATTCAAAAAAAGCTTGAAAACCCCATTTGATTTTTGGCCAGTTTAGAAGAAAAAAACTCGAATTAAACATATAATTGTTTTTTTCGTTTTGCAGTCAAAGATAATAGCAGTCTCGCTGAGGTCATTCCGTTCCTACTGTCTAGTAATTGTCAGGTGACTATTCCTGTCAAAGGGGCGCTAGTGAGCTGACTACCTAGCTGACGTGTTAAGCATTTTTCCTGTCAGAGGCGCTAGTGAGTTCACAATTAATTGATGTGTATGACAGGGTGGCACTCTTGAGTATTCTCACTGATGTGTAGTCATTAATATGAACACAGTTTGGCACTCGTGAGTACCCAGTTGCTTTTGAGCACCTACTTATACCATAGAAGAGAAGAAGCTATAGAAAATGGTGCATTGTATTTGTTCTAGAAGAGACTGTTGTTTTTATAGCTCAATGGAAGAGACAGGGCAGGACTTCATAGGTATGTTTTATTGAAAGCTACGGTAATTATTTAATTTGATGTCAATACATTGAAGTGGCAGTGTTAGCATGATTTATCTGTAGAAAACACTATGTTAATGAAATGTAAATCTGAAAAGAAGTGTCACAGCTGTCGTGGAAGAGAGAATGGGACCAAGGCGCAGCGGGTTGTGTGCTCAACATATTTATTAAATAAAATGAGAACACCACGGAAAAACAATAAACAAACTAAAGACAGGAACAGAGAAGCAGGCTCAACAAAAACAGCGCTCTCAAACAACTACCCACAAGTGACAAACAAAAACACACACCTATTTATAGGACTCCCAATCAGAGGCAACTAGAAACACCTGCCTCCAATTGAGAGTCCAGCACCCAACCTACACATAGAAAACTACCCTAGAACATACACAACACAAACCCTCTGCCACGTCCTGACCAAAACTAATACAATTACTCCCTCTGGTGGTCAGGAAGTGACAAGAAGTGTATGAAAATCAGTGTGCATGAACAGCGACTACTTAGCTAGTTAGCTAGCTATTTCACGTTAGCTATATTATTAGACTGTAGGTAGCTAATTGTCATTATAATTACATGCTTTGTCTCGTAGTAGCTATGTCTTGATATTCATATTCAACAAATATTCATATACATTTGCATGAATGCATCTGAAGACTGGGATGTATTCTTTAGTGAAGACCATAGCCAACTGTAGCGAATCATTTTGCAATGTGCCAACATTTTGCAAGGAAAGTCTGATTTATTGTACAAATTCAGATTATTCCCTCCCCGCTTCAATCCATTTGCTTCTGTTTGGTTCCTAGTGAATCCAAACTTGAAAAATATGTCTGCACTCTTGTGAGGCTAGCCATTGTGAACAATCTGATTGCTACATATATGGTTTATTGATTAGGTATTCAGGCTGTATGATCTGATTGCTGAACTCTTTAGAATGCAACAATGGTTTCAGGACAGGTGGGTGAGATATTTATGATGATACAAAAACTATGGTGATTTGAGTTGTTTGAGACAAGCCCTGAGTGGCTGGAGTGATATAGCTAGAGTAGCCAGCTAGCTAGCTAGCTGCTAGTTAGCCATCTCAAGCTACTGTTACATTTGATTAAAAGTTATTCTTAGGTCGTTTTTTGCCTCTTTAACTACCTGGCTATTGATTTGAAATGTCATTCTCATCTACAGTGCAATCAGAAAGTATTCAGACCCCTTCATTTTTCCACATTTTGTTACAATATAGCCTTACTCTGGAGCTCTGTCTGAGTGCCCATCGCGTTCTTGGTCACCTCCAAGGCCCTTCTCCCCCGATTCCTCAGTTTGGCCAGGAAGAACCTTGGTCGTTCCAAACTTCTTCCATTTAAGAATGATGGAGGCCACTGTGTTCTTGAGGACTTCCAATGCTGCAGAAATGTGTTGGTACCTTTCCCCATATCTGTGCCTCAACACAATCCTGTCTCGGAGCTCTACGGACATTCCCTTCGACTTCATGGCATGGTTTTTGCTCTGACATGCACTGTCAACTGTGGGACCTTATATAGACAGGTGTGTGCCTTTCCAAATCATGTCCAATCAATTGAATTTACCACAGGTGGACTCCAATCAAGTTGTAGAAACATCTCAAGGATGATCAATAGAAACAAGATGCACCTGAGCTCAATTTAGAGTCTCATGGCAAAGGGTCTGAATCCTTATGTAATTAAGGTATTTCTGTTTTTAATACATTTGGCAACATCCAAAAACCTGTTTTCGCTCATTCATTATGGGGTATTGTGTGTAGATTGATGAGGAAAAACATTAATTTAATCGATTTTAGAATAAGGCTGTAACGTAACAAAATGTGGAAAAAAGTCAAGGGGTCTGAATACTGAATGCACTGTAAGTACCAGGTAATAAGTTGAAAATTTGCTAAATGTAGATTACATTTACATTCTTAAGACAGCTAGGTGGAAAACCACATATCAGTAAGTACATTTTTCCTCAATAAAGTAGTTATCTGCAAAGTCAGAGCTAGTACAGGGGAAAAAAGTTAAGTGCGAGTGTTAGTTCACAAAAGTCTTTTTTTTGGGGGGGGGGTGGGCTCCAGGGGGAAGCTGGTTCCACCATTGGGGTGCCAGGACAGAGAAGAGCTTGGACAGGGCTGAGCGGGGTGGGAGGGCCAAGAGACCAGAGGTGTAGGGTTTGAGCATAGCCTGAAAGTAGGGAAGGACAGTTCCTCTTGATGCTCCGTAGGCATGTACCATGGTCTTGTAGTGGATGCGAGCTTCGACTGGAAGCCAGTGTAGCTGCATGACATGGGAGAACTTGGGAATGTTGAACAACAGGCGGGCTGCAGCATTCTGGATAAGTTGCAGGGGTTTGATGGCACAAGCGGGGAGCCCAGCCAACAACAAGTGGGAGGGGGACACCGTGGAGTTGTCAACCGTGATGGAAAGGTAGTGGAGTGGGTAGAGACCTATCCTCTCCACGTCACCTGGTACTGTAGGAGCAGCCTGCCAGCTAGGATGCATTACAAGAATGTGCAGAGCATGAGACACCCAGCCCTGAGAGGGTGAAGAGGAGGATCTGATGATTCACGGTGTTGAAGGCAGCAGAAAGATCTAGGTGGATAGGAGAGAGAGATTGAGTCAGCTTTGGCAGTGTGTTTAGCCTCCATAAGAAAAGCAGTCTCGGTTGAGTGACCCGTCTTGAAGCCTGACTAGTTAAGGTCAATAAGATTGCTCTCAGAGAGATAGCCACAGAGTTGGTCAGAGACAGCATGCTCAAGTGTTTTGGAAAGAAACGAAAGAAGGGATACTGGTCGGTAGTTTGATGGCAGAGGAGTCTAGTGTTGGTTTCTTGAGGAGGGGAGTGACTCGGGCCATTTTGAAGTAAGAGGGGACACAGCCAGTGAGGAATGGGAGAAGGTCCACAGAGATGGTCTGGAGAAGGGAGGAGGGGATTGGGTTAAGTGGACAGGTTATCGGGCAGCCGGACCTCACTAGTTTCAGGATTTAATCTGGAGGAGAGGGGAGAAAGAGGTAAAATGTAGGGTAGTTCTGTGCGAGTGGGACCAGTGGACTCAATAGGCTGAGTGAATGAGGAGCGGATGTCGTCAACCTTCTTTTCTAAGTGGTTGACAAAGTTGTCCACAGAGAGGGAGGAAATTGTTTACTAGGGTCAGAAATAGAAACTTGAAATCTTGATAGTGATAGAAAGTGGCTTTAGCAGCGGATACTGAGGAAGGTAGAGGAGAGTAGGGTCGAAGAGGCAGAATTAGGTGGTTGGAGAAGGGTTTAGCTAGGGTTGGAGGAGTAGCTAGGGTTGGAGGAGAGGAAGACAGGCAAATAAACGAAATAGTGATCAGAGACCTGGAGGGAGGAGGGTTACAGTTTGTTTAGTAGACGAACAGCCTCTAGTAAAGATGAGGTCAAGCGTATTGCCTTCCTTGTGAGTGGAAGAGGATTGGGAAAGGGTGAGGTCAAAAGAGGCAAGGAGGGAGGAAAAAAATAGTTGGAAATAAATTAATCAAAGACAGACGTCGGGAAGTTTAAGTCGAAGTATTAAGAGGAGTGAGCCATCGTCAGGAAATTATCTTATCAAGGTGTCAAGCTCATTAAGGAACTCTAAGGGAACCTGGTGGGTGATAGATGACAATGTTACGCTTGAGTGGAAAAATGACAGTGACAGCTTGGAATTCAAATGAGGAGATGGAGATGGACAGGCGAATGAGGGAGAAAATATCAAATCTCCACTTATAAGAAATGAGTAGCCCTGTGCCACCACCGCGACGACCAGACTGAAGGGACTGAAGGGCAGCACAGGCTGCCAGAGACCAGCAATTCCATATGGGTTGTGCACGCAGGGTACACTAAATTAGAAGGGTTGCTGTACGGCTGGGAGTGTCTCTAAAGCCTACAGAGAAGGAGAAAACAGGTATAGAAAACACACACACACATAGTTACCAAAGCTACAAAAGAGATACATTAGATGATCTGAAAATAACTAGGTAAGATACTGAAGTGAGAGAGTGGTGTGGGGCCTTCCTCTCTTTCCTTCCTCTAATAACTCGGCAGAACAACTCAACAGAACTGTCTTAGTTTTGCTACAAGACCGCCGCTGACACCGCCGCCACTGAGGAAACAGGGGAGACTGAAGAACTAATAGTAATTGCCTTGCAGAGGTGAAGAGCCTACCTCCCGGAAGTAATTGCTGATTGCCTGGGAGAGGAGACACCACTTCCCCTCCAGTACGGCCACTGATTACAGAAACAACAGTCACAAATTACCCTGCCCCTTAATCCTGGTTGATGTGTTAACAGCCTTCTGCAAGTTATGAGCAGTCAGCAGTTCACATACCAGGTAAGCTACTGGGAACACAGGCAGCACGTAAAGTATAGGCCCTAGCTAGCAAAAAGACAGTACTAGACAACAACAGATTAAAAAATATATATATACTTATCACTTCTGGAGATATCAGGAGTCCTCTAGCTATAGAACACAGGAGGTTGGTTGCACCTTAATTGGGGAGGATGGGCTCGTGGTAATAGCTGGGTGGGCTCGTGGTAATGGCATTCTATAGCCTCCACTGCTATAGAATTAAGCCAGTTGTGCTGTTGTGTCTGCATTGCAAATAGAGTCCTATTTGTAGATGGTCAATTTCAGTACAGATGTGGCAGACAATAACCTATGTGAGATGAATAAATGCAAGTTGTTTGAAATGTATATTTTTATTTAACATTTATTTATCCAGGTTAGTTTTATTGAGCAAAAATCAATTTTTCAAGAGAGACCTGGTCCAACCAAGACAGCAGATATTAGACGTACCATAACAGACATACACACCATAAACACAATATAGAAGTAGACGCACATACATTACCATAACAGAGTATTTGGAATGATTATAACAAAAAACACTAACAAACAAACAGAAGCGCATGAAACACACGTGTTGAGTTGCCGTCTTGATAGGATGAGATCTAAGCCTTTGCTTCTTACTACACTGTGTCTCCATGTTGCCTGTTGCCCAGCATTGTGCCAGTGTCTCATACCCTGCAGCCTGCAAAATTGCATGGCAATAGTTGCTCAACAACTTGGCAGTAGCTCAGTTGGTAGAGCATGGTGTGTGCAACGCCAGGGTTGTGGGTTCAATTCCCACGGGGGGCCAGCACAAAAAAAAAAAGAAAAATGTATGCATTCACTACTGTAAGTCGCTCTGGATAAGAGCGTCTGCTAAATGACTAAAATGTAAAAATGTAATGGGCTATATTAAAAAGAGTCTATGCTAAACAGATTTGTGCATGGAGGATGTTGTCACGTCCTGACCAGTAAAGGGGTTATTTGTTATTATAGTTTGGTCAGGACGTGGCAAGGGGTATTTGTTTTATATGGTTTGGGGTGTGTGTGTGTATGTAGAGGGGTGTTTGGTTTATGTATTCCGGGGTTTTTGTCATTGTTCAATGTTAGTGTATTTCTATGTTCTGTCTAGTCATTTCTATTTCTATGTTTAGGTAATTGGGGTTGGGGCCTTCAATTGGAGGCAGCTGTCTATCGTTGCCTCTGATTGAAGGTCCTATAAATAGGAATGTGTTTGTCATGGGATTTGTGGGAGGTTGTTCTTTGCATAGCTGTGTGTTGCCAGCAAGACTGTTTGTCGTCCGTTTGTTTTTCTTGTTTCGGTGTTCTAATAAAATTAAAATGAGCACCCAACCCGCTGCACCTTGGTCCATCCACTACGAAGGCCGTTACAGAACCTCCCACCAACCACGGACCAAGCAGCGGGCCCAGGAGGAGGAAGGATCCTGGGCCAGGGAGAAAAGGGAGTGGAGGACATCGTGGACATGGGAGGAGATAATGGCAGGGGACAAGACCCTGCCATGGAGACAGGTGGAGACAGCAAGAGAGGAATGGAAAAAGTGGAACGAAGACCGGGACTGTTACAGGGGTACACGGTTGGCATTTAAGCCTCAGAGGCAGCCCCAATAAATAAATACAAATTTTGGGGGGGGGCACACAGGTAGTTTGGCAGGGCCAGGATTAAGCCGCAAGCCAACTCCCCGTGCTTATTGGAGGCAGCCTATTACTGGTCAGGTCCCGTGCGTTGGAGTGATGCGCACGGCGTCGAGGCCAAGCATTTATAGGCCGGTGTGCCAGCGCCCCGCATTTGCCAGGGGGAAGCGGGCATCCAGCCAGTAAGGGTGGAGCCAGTACTGCGCTCGAGACCGCCAGTGCGCCTTCACGGTCCAGTGTATCCTGTTCCCGCTCCTCGCACTAGCCGTGAGGTGCGTCTCCAGTCTGGCACATCCGAAGCCAGCACCACGCACTAGGCTTCCAGTGCGTCAGCCCAGTCCAACTCGTCCTGTTCCTGCTCCTCGCACTAGCCCTGTGGTGCGTGTCCTTAGTCTGGCGCGTCCTAAGCCAGCCCCACGCACCAGGCCTTCCGGCAACGGTGCCTCGTCCAGAACTTCCGGCAACAGTGCCTCGTCCAGAGTGTCCGGCAACAGTGCCTCGTCCAGAGCCTCCGGCGACAGTGCCCCGTAGAGAGACGGCCCACTGTCCGGAACCAAGAGAGACGGCCCACTGTCCGGAACCAAGAGAGACGGCCCACTGTCCGGAACCAAGAGAGACGGCCCACTGTCCGGAGCTCCCAGAGTCGTCCTACAGTCCGGAGCTCCCAGAGTCGTCCTACAGTCCGGAGCTCCCAGAGTCGTCCTACAGTCCGGAGCTCCCAGAGTCGTCCTACAGTCCGGAGCTCCCAGAGTCCAGTCCAGGGTCTACAGTGACAAGCTTCAGGCCGAGGTATTCAGTGGGGGTGGACTGGTCAGATAGGGGACTAAGGCCTGAGCCTGAGCCACCTCCACTGTAGGAGGTTTGGGGAGGGGGGGTGTAGCACGGGAGTCATCGGTGATGGCAGCCACCCTCCCTTCCCTCCCTTTAGTTTAAGGGGTTTATTTTAGTACGCTCATTTTTTTGTTAGGTTTATCTGGGGTCTGCACCTTTTTTTTTGGGGGGGGGGGGGGTACTGTCACGTCCTGACCAGTAAAGGGGTTATTTGTTATTATAGTTTGGTCAGGACGTGGCAGGGGGTATTTGTTTTATATGGTTCGGGGTGTGTGTATGTAGAGGGGTGTTTGGTTTATGTATTCTGGGGTTTTTGTCATTGTTCTATGTTAGTGTATTTCTATGTTCTGTCTAGTCAATTTTATTTCTGTGTAGGTGGTTGGGGCCTTCAATTGGAGGCAGCTGTCTATCGTTGCCTCTGATTGAAGGTCCTATAAATAGGAATGTGTTTGTCATGGGATTTGTGGGAGGTTGTTCTTTGCATAGCTGTGTGTTGCCAGCAAGACTGTTTGTCGTCCGTTTTGTTTTTCTTGTTTTGGTTATAAGTGTTCTAATAAAATTAAAATGAGCACCCAACCCACTGCACCTTGGTCCATCCACTACAATGGCCGTTACAGACGAAAAGGAATGTGTGTGTGTTGCCAGTCTCTTACCTACAATTAAAGATGACATACCATTTTGAGACCCCTGATTTTCACTACTTTTAATTCCTTCTACCTGACACTTTGTCTTCCCATGAGGATACTGTATGTATGGGATTGCAGCAACTCTGTGTGTAGCAGCAGAAGCATAACAGAGGACAGCAACACTGTTTTCAGTCTAAGAGAATTGTGGCTTCACTGATACCTCGCTACTAATATTGATGCTTTCTGTAATTCTACACGTTTTACTTGTTCACTTAACACAGTCAAAACTGTAGTTATGTACAACTACTACTCAGTCAGTAGATTACAAAATGTTTTTTTTACGCTGCAATCAGATGGAGAAAGACAGTGTTGAATAGGTGATATTTTAAGCTCGATTTCCCTCCTGTCCTGGCACACGAAATGAAACATCCAATGTTAATTCTAAAGCCATTGTTATGAAATGTCCTTCAGGAGCAGGCGTCTTTCAGGAGATGAAGGGAACGAAGCAGAGTGGTTCTGGAAGAGGACACGCATGGAAACATCCAGAAGGTTCCATCACTGCAGTACTTCTATGCAGATCTTTAAGAGCATGGGACATGTGGGCTACCTTCAGCAGCAGCAGTGCAATGAGGTGATGGATAGACACTGCAATGTCTTTGAGTCCGCTATGGTAAATTCTTATCCTAAGATAGGAAGTGTTCATGTGTTTTTCATGTGGTTCAGGTGATCAAAGAGAAAGGACACTTGTTGCTGAGACAGGACATTCCAAGCTGTCAGTGTATTCATGGTTTAACAGGCTTATTTCAAATGTAACATGTCAACTACAAGACTTTTGTTCAACTGAATTCTGTACATGTAATTGAAAAAAGTATTTCCTAATGTATCTTTTCCGAAACTCAATATTAGACTATAAACATTTTCAATTGTAATTTTGGGAGCCTCTGACTGTTGGGGTAGTTCCCTTCTGTTATGTTAACGGAGTATTATTTTCTCCCAGAAAGCAGAGCAGACAGAACTGTCCATCTGGCGTTTGTTCCGGAACCCTCAGTCTACAGGTAAAGGTAATATCTGGACACTCATTTCAATAGCAGCTGGCAGCCCAACTCAAACCCATTACACATTATCTGTCTCTAGTGGAGGAATATAAATGTTCCTGTAATACCTGGTCACTGCAACAAATGAAAACGCATGATGTTCGGTTTCCAGTTTGCTCAAAGTCCCATATAGTTCCTTGAGTGCCGCCGTGGTGTCGGCTTGAGGGGCAGATAACGGCCATGACAATAACCGATGTGAATTCTCTTGGGAGGTAGTTGAGTCGGCATTTGATGGTGAGGTATTCCAGACCAGGAGAGCAAAGGGTCTTCAGTTTTTGTACGTTGTTTCAATCACACCATGAGTGACACTCAGGGGAGCAGAAAGCTGCAGCAAGAAAGGATTTTTTTTTACAGCAATCTTAAGGCATCTAGCATACCGCAAAACAAAGATTCACTGGATGTTGACTGATCTTCCATCGAGCCAACTGGAGAGGGAAGAGCAGCCGACTGACCAGGGTAAATTAAAACACTTCATTTTAAATAAAAAGCATGCCGAGATAAAATGCTGATTAACAGCCCCGCTTATCTAATTTTCCTCCGTAATAATGCCAGAGTCTGACAACTACATAGGCAAGGAAGGAGTTTCCACACTTGAGTGCATTAACTGTTTTCTTTCAATAATATAAGGCAATTAGCAGCAAGCTAGTAGGTGTACCACTCACCAGACCATTAGAAAGAGCATCTCAAGAGCACCCAACATCAAAAATGACATTATGTAAATTGGTGGCTCACAAATCACTTTATTTGCATTATTTATGTGACAGGGCCCATTGAATCAGCGCCCCTCTGGTTGGGAGAAAATGTATATCTGCACATATAGGTACAGTGCCTTCAAAAAGTATTCACAGCCTGAATTAAAATGGATTAAATAGAGATTGTGTCACTGGCTTACACACAATACCCCATAATCTCAAAGTGGAATTACTGTATGTTTGCACATTTTTACAAATGAATTAAAAATGAAAAGCTGAAAAGTGTTGTGTCAATAATTATTCAACCCCTTTGTTATGGCAAGCCTAAATAAGTTCAGGAGTAAACATTTGCTTAACAAGCCACATAATTGTCACGCTGTAAAATGATAGGAGACATGCACAGAAATACCAAATAGGGGGTTTTATTTTCTCCAGCCAAACAAAAGAGTGAGGCGTAAACCTCTAAATAATACACGGGACGAGACCCGTAAAACAAGTGCATAATAACACGTTGCATGGAAGCCGATACAACAGCACAGGTACTCACAGGACCACCCCATATGGTAATAATAACCAACAAGGACAATGGGGAACAGAGGGCACATGTATAACATACTAATCAGGGGGAATGGGAACCAGGTATGCGTAATGAGACAAGACAGTCCTGGGTTGGTGGTAATGAATCTAATTCAGTGATGCCTAGAAGGCTGGTGACGGTCAGTAGACCTCCAGAGCTGGTGAATGGAATGAGCTGCAGTACCGGGGGGATCCGTGACAATAATCAGCTGCGTGGACAAACTCTGTGTGCAATAATAGTGTTTAACATGATTTTGGAATGACAACCTCATCTCTGTACCCCACACATACAATTATCTGTAAAGTCCCTCAGTCGAGCAGGGAATTTCAAACACAGATTCAACCACAAAGACCAGCGAGGTGTTCCAATGCCTCGCAAAGAAGGGCACCTATTGGTAGATGGTAAAAATAAACAAAGCAGACATTGAATATCCCTTTGAGCATGGTGAAGTTATTAATTGCACGTTGTTGCTCAGTTGCCGGAGATGAAGGAAACTGCTCAGGGATTTTACCTTGAGGCAAAGGGTGACTTTAAAACAATTACAGAGTTTAATGGCTGTGATAGGAGAAAACTGAGGATGGATCAACAACATTGTAGTTACTCCACAATACTAACCTAAATCACAGAGTGAAAAGAAGGAAGCCTGTACAAAATAATTCCAAAACATGCATCCTGTTTGCAATAAGGCACTAAAGTAAAACTCCCCAAAATTTGGCAAAGAAATGTACTTTATGTGAATACAAACCATTATGTTTGGGGCAAATCCAACACAACACATCACTGAGCAGTGGTGTAAAGTATTTAGGGGTTCCTCCTTTAAAAGTTGCGTCATACTGTGGCACACCTTGCGGGCTGCTGCAGCATTCTGTGGCATGTCATTTAATTGTCAGCCATTTTTTCTGTTACTGCAAGTTATTGCTAGTTTGACCACCAGAGGGCATCTTTGAGAAGCATTTGATAGTATTCCGTATTGGCATTACCAGAGAATTTAAAACCTTTTTTGTAATAACATAGTATATGGGATTGATTTTAAGAAATGTGGCTTAATTAATTTGATTAATATTATGGCGTTTCTATTCAGAGAAAAATGAAAAACGAAACCTTCAGGGTTTCCGTTAGGATGGAATGGAAAATATGGATTGGAGGATTCTAAATTGTTTGCCTTCATTAGACAACTTTGTTCCAATATTTCTGTAAATCAGTGATATTTATTCCCATAGTAATTCATTATGGATCCATAACTAAATCAACATCTGCATTTTGAAAGACTATTTTTTTATCATTATTTTATTAACGAAATGTGTTTATTTGTTTATTAGGCTACTGTGCAGTCTACAATACATACTGTAGTAAACATGGGAAAGTGACTAATTCCTTACATAAGGGAGAGCAGGCCATGTCTGTACTACAGAATGCAGGGCACGCGGGAGACTGGGGTTATTTCATAGTTCTGATGTCTTCACTATTATTCTACAATGTAGAAAATAGTAAAAATAAAGAAAAATCATGGAATGAGTAGCTGTGTCCAAACTTTTGACTGCTACTTGCTTAATTCATTTGATTAATATTATAGTGTTTCTATTCCATGAAAAATGAAAAACCCTCTGGGTTTCCGTTAAGATGGAACAGAAAATATGGAGCTGTACAACGTGACGCTCATAAATTCAGAGCGTTGTCAGATTGTCAGTTTGTAAATTCAGACCGTTTCGCGCTCGGAGCGCACACTGGACGTTCGGGCCGAGGAGTAGGTTTGATTTGAGCGTTCTGGCCTTACAACGGCAGTCAAGCACCCAAGCTAACGTTGGCTAGCGTGCTAGATACTTCCAGACACAAATGTACCATTCTACTTGCCCAAGCAGAGCTGATGAGGCAGTTTTTGTGTTAACCAGAGCGTTGGCTGACTGTGCTGCTGGAAACAATTTAATTACACTTTTTTCCGATGTTTACTGACACCGGCCATATTCAACGGGTGTTGAGCGCTCGTAAATGTATTATTCTGCGCTCTGGTACACTCAGACGAGAGTGCTCTGAAATCCGTGTAGATAGTAGGCTGGACGTAAGTAAGCATTTCACTGTAAGGTCTACCTACACCTGTTGTATTCAGCATTTCACTGTAAGCTCTACCTACACCTGTTGTATTCAGCATTTCACTGTAAGGTCTACTACACCTGTTGTATTCAGCATTTCACTGTAAGGTCTACTACACCTGTTGTATTCAGCATTTCACTGTAAGGTCTACTACACCTGTTGTATTCAGCATTTCACTGTAAGGTCTACTACACCTGTTGTATTCAGCATTTCACCGTAAGGTCTACTACACCTGTTGTATTCAGCATTTCACTGTAAGGTCTACTACACCTGTTGTATTCAGCATTTCACCGTAAGGTCTACTACACCTGTTGTATTCAGCATTTCACCGTAAGGTCTACTACACCTGTTGTATTCAGCATTTCACCGTAAGGTCTACTACACCTGTTGTATTCAGCATTTCACCGTAAGGTCTACCTACACCTGTTGTATTCAGCATTTCACTGTAAGGTCTACTACACCTGTTGTATTCAGCATTTCACGGTAAGGTCTACCTACACCTGTTGTATTCAGCATTTCACTGTAAGGTCTACCTACACCTGTTTTATTCGGCGCAAGTGACAAATAAAAATGTCATATGTCAAATCAAAGTTTAACATTCTTTTCTGATAACTAGTTCATTGCATCCGCCGTGAAGCCCAGTTTCATAATATGACCATATTTCCCAGCTGCTTGCCGTCGCTTTGAAGGAATCGCGAAAAAACAGGCCTTATTTTAGTGCATTTTTTCCACCCTGCCAGCTCTGATTAGTTCTATTGAGCACCATGGCACCAACTCGCCTCCAGAACGTTCTATTCCCAGTTTAATGTTCAACACCACAACGCCTGCTTCGCTTTTGTTGGCAATGAGACCTGCTCAAGTTGTTTTATAGTTAAAATGTAAACCACAAAAAAATTATATTGAACTATGTGGTCTTCCCATTGTTTCCTATGGGGAAATATAGGCATGTCTGTCTATTTCGCCAAATATATTCAAATGTGTATATTTAGATTTTTTTCAAGTCGGACGCCATTTTAATCATGAGAATCTCCTCTTTCTAATTGTGTAAGCCTGGGCAGCTAGCTCGCTTGTCATCAAATGCTAGCCCCCAAATACATTTTGCCCTTGGAATGCTGAGCTCCCCCTATTGTTTTCCTATGGAGAGGCATGCCGGTCTATTTCGCCAAATATCTCACTGTGTATATTTTGTTTAGTTCAAGCCCGGGCACCATCTTAATCAGGAGAATCTCCTCTTTGTAATTATGTAAGTCTGGACAGCGAGCTCGTCTGTCATCGATCGCTAGACCAGAAATAGTCAGAAGTGTTATTATTTTTTCCCTACTTTCTCATTACGCAGACATAGGCACAGTTGACACCATCGAAGTGCGGATATTTATTTTCTACACAAGGTGTTTTTTTCCAGTTTCGTCCGACAAAACAGATTGTAGTAGTAAAATAAAAAGGGATACAGGCTCTGTGAACATTCGATTCAATTCATTTGCTATGGGCTCACGCTAGTGTTCCAGTTTAGACAACGTTCCTAAACCGTTTTTCAGCCTTGGGTGTATTTTGACTCGTTCTATTGTCCAGCCTATAGATATCGAGAGCGAATTTACGAAAGCACCCGAATGTCCATTGAGAAAGCACAATGACTATACCATTTATCTTAGCTAAGAACGACGGGAATAATCAAGTCAATAAAAGTTGGGTAGATAGCCTATAGTTAATATACTGGTAAGTTTGATGTATAACTACTAACATTAGGTAGCTAGATTAAGTCGTTTTTGGGGGATATCTGTACTTAGTCAGTTAAGAACTGTTAAAGTTGCGTCTATTCGTTTCTGGTATCAGAACAAAATAGTCAGCACATAGTAACTTCTGATTTATTTGTACTTTAATTAATGCAAACACGTGTGTGGTAAATGGGTGGTTCATATATATACGGTCTCTCTGTGACACCTCGCAGGGCAGACAGAAAAGAGAACGACACATCCTTTGTTTCTCTCTTATATACTCTGACAGAGATAGTTCCCGCTCAATGCTGGCCTGTCAGAGGGAGGAGGAGCGTGGTTTAAACTTGCTCCTCCTATCGTCGGCGTGCAGGCTGGTCCCAGCCTAGTGACGCACTTCCTGTCGCCGGGTGTCGTTCTTCCTGTCTTCAGCAGTTGATTTATCCGTAGCTTATATACTTAATATTGTAGCATAGCTTCCCCGGTATATTATAAAGGTTATGCATACAAATAGCCAGTTCAACCCTAACAGAACAAATTCTTATTTACAATGACGGCCTAACCCGGACGACACTGGGCCAATTGTGTACCACCCTATGGGACTCCCAATCACGGCTGGTTGTGATACAGCCTGGAATCGAACCAGGGTCTGTAATGATGCCTCTAGCACTGAGATGCAGTGCCTTAGATCGCTACATTCCTAAAGAAAATAATGTACTTTTTACTCCTTACATTCCCTGACACCCAAAATTACTATTTACATTTTGAATGGTTAGCAGGAAAATAGTCTAATTCACACTCTTAAAACAGAACCTCCCTGGTCATCCCTACTGACTCTGATCTGGCAGACTCACTAAACACAAATGCTTTGTAAAGACTGTAAATGATGTCTAACACGGAACCCAATCCGGCTGCCATCGTGCATACATTTATTTTGTCCCCCCACACCAAACACGATCACGACACGCAGGTTAAAATATCATAAACTCTTAACCAATCATATTAATTTGGGAACAGGTCGAAAAGCATTAAACATTTATGGCAATTTAGCTAGTTAGCTTGCACTTGCTAGCTAATTTGTCCTATTTAGCTAGTTTGCTGTTGCTAGCTAATTTGTCCTGGGATATAAACATTGAGTTATTTTACCTGAAATGCACAAGGTCCTCTACTCCGACAATTAATCCACACATAAAACAGTCAACCGAATCGTTTCTAGTCATCTCTCTTCCTTCCAGGCTTTTTCTTCTCTTGACTTTATATTGCAATTGGCAACTTTCATAAATTAGGTGCATTACCGCCACTGACCTCGTTCGTCTTTCAGTCACCCACGTGGGTATGACCAATGAGGAGATGGGAGAGGCAGGACTTGCAGCGCGATCTGCGTCAGATATAGAACTGATTTCTATTTTAGCCCTTGGCAACGCAGACGCTCGTTGGCGCGCGTGAGCAGTGTCGGTGCAATAATTGAATAACATAGATTTGTAAATTTATTTTGCAACGCTCGCACATGCGACGCAAGCGGTGTAGTCAGCCTGTGAGTGTTGACGTGTCCCCTGGCTATCCGTCAATAAAAATAAAATAAAAAATCATGCTGTCTGGTTTGCTTAATATAAGGAATTTTAAATCAATCAATAAAATGTATTTATAAAGCCCTTCTTACATCAGCTGATGTCACAAAGTGCTGTACAGAAACCCAGCCTAAAACCCCAAACAGCAAGCAATGCAGGTGTAGGAGCACCTGAGAAATTGTGCACAAAATTTAAGAGAAATACGCTTTTTGTGCGTATGAAACATTTCTGGGATCTTTTATTTCAGCTCATGAAACATGGCACCAACACCTTACATGTTTGCTTTTATACTTTTGTTTAGTGTATATTTAAATTTTAATTTGGAGTAAAACTAATTATGATTGGAAGGCTGTCTGAATCATACTTACATCATATGCCAAACACTGAGGCTCATAACGAGGAAATAATTGTGTGCTCCCATTGTACCAGATGTTTTTGGGTCCATTTAACAAGCACCATGCTAACACCTTTCTACCAGATGCTTTCAGGAACAATCCAATGATTAATACCTCCGGAACTCCAGATTTACAACATACAATAGCTCACATATCTATCTCCAATATTGTGAGGATTTCAGGAGTATTACCTTCTCTGTTGATTCGATTTGAAGTAAATCGAAGCCAATGTTATAGCCTTGAAAAGTGTACAAATAATAAACAACAGAAGTAAAAGGAAATATGCCTACTTGCTTTCCTTTGAGTCGTTTCTTAGTTCATAAATTTGATATGAAGAGCAGGATTATAAATTACTGACAGCCATAATCCCTTTTAGATCTAACCCTGCACTTTGAGCATGAACTGGGAATGTGTAATAGTTTAATTGCATATATTAAGATTTATGAAATACTTGCTAATTTTGTACTCTACAAAGTCACTCTATATACCATTGAATATAATGATTTCCCTCATAAAAGAGGCACTGATATGAGATCCTTAAAGAAGACTGTATTCTCACAGACCTGTGTGGCCTTGTCCAATAGACTGGAGGATATTGGAGTATCGACTGAATAGGTCTAAAAAGTGGACTTGGATATTGGCGCACAAATGTATTTCCTGCAGCAGCAACATTAACGTAGATTGGGAATGAAGTGCACACCCTCATTGTGTATGTACAGCAGACACTGGAGCAATACAGATTCTGTTAAGGGACCTGGGGGCAAAATAATATAATGACATAGAATGCAGAATTTGATCCATTCAAGGTTTTTGTCTTAATTTCCCTCTGTGATCTCCACCGGCTGTCCAAGACCAGTCTCGGGTCTCAGAGCCACTGCAGTGATTAAGAAATAGAACATTTGGTGCTCTCGATAGGCTTGTATGGCATGTGGGATCCACTGCTACTTTGAGGGAGATTGATTGTATTTGTTTTGATATTTTCTGGACTGGGAACTGGACTGAACTGGTTTTGTCTCAGGGGATGGGGAGAAATAGAAGATGCAATTTCCGTTGTCATGAAAGGTTAAGGGCATGTTCTGTTTTTTTCTATTAAGCAATAGTCACAAGGGTCATTAAAAGTCCAATACAACACTACAAGGTAATGTATGCAGCCTTGGGCAAGGCAACTGGCAATATTGGTTGTTATTTTCTCGGAATGTTCCATCTGCATATATAATAGCATTTCACATCCGACAAGTTATCAGTTAATTTGACAAATGTGTTTTCAGAAATGTAGACCGAAAATTATCCAGGATACAATCATGCAGAAAGTGTCAAAGTAAACCAAATCACTGTTTCCCCTTCATAGGCAATCTGCACCACAAGCGTACGCTGGTTCAGACAGCCCTGAATAGTTCATCTCAGACAAAATGTGACTTATCTCTGCTGATTCATGCTGTTATCTGAGGATGGGCTTGTCAGATAGCTGGAATAGTCATGTTACCTCAAACAGCTTCTGATCCGTCTACTTTACAGTGTTCCACAGTGTTCCGGAACTCTTGCGGCTCTCCCTTACCCTCCATTTGTCAAATCTTACCATAATTCTATTCTACTGATTCCTGCTTACAAGCAAAAACTAAAGCAGGAAGCCCCAGTGACTCGCTCAATACAGAAGTGGTCAGATGACGCGGATGCTATGCTATAGGACTGTTTTGCTAGCACAGACTGGAATATGTTCTATGATTCATCCAATGGCATTGTGGAGTACATGACCTCAGTCACCGGCTTCATCAATAAGTGCATCGACGACGTTGTTCCCACACTGACCATACGTACATTTCCCAACCAGAAGCCATGGATTACAGGCAACATCCGCACCGAGCTAAACGCTAGAGCTTCCACATTCAAGGAGCAGGACACTAATCCGGACACTTATAAGAAATCCTGCTATGCCCTCAGACGAAGGGTCAAACAGGCAAAGCATCAATACAGGACTAAGATTGAATCCTACTACACCGACTCTGATGCTCGTCGGATACTGTACTGTCTTTACCTTATTAAATTGGTTTAGGATTAGATTTACACACACATATGCAATACTGTACTGTCTGAACCTTAGAAATTGGTTTAGGATTAGATTTACATGCACATATGCACTACTGTACTCTCTGAACCTTATTAAGCCAGAGTCACTGGCTTACTGGTGCTCTTGCATGCCGTCCCTGGGAGGGGTGCATCACTTGAGTGGGTTGAGTCACTGATGTGGTCTTCCTGTCTGGGTTGGCGCCTCCCCCCTTGGGTTGTGCCGTGGCGGAGATCTTTGTGGGCTATACTCGGCCTTGTCTCAGGATGGTAGGTTGGTGGTTGGAGATATCCCTCCAGTGGTGTGGAGGCTGTGCTTTGGCAGAGTGGGTGGGGTTATATCCTGCCTGTTTGTCCCTGTCCAGGGGTTTCATTGGATGGGGCCACAGTGTCTCCTGACCCCTCCTGTCTCAGCCTCCAGTATTTATGCTGCAGTAGTTTATGTGTCGGGGGGCTAGGGTCAGTCTGTTACATCTGGAGTATTTCTCTTGTCTTATCCGGTGTCCTGTGTGAATTTAAATATGCTCTCTCTAATTCTCTCTTTCTTTCTCGGAGGACCTGAGCCCTAGGACCATGCCTCAGGACTACCTGGCATGATGACTCCTTGCTGTCCCCAGTCCACCTGGCTGTGCTGCTGCTCCAGTTTCAACTGTTCTGCCTGCGGCTATGGAACCCTGACCTGTTCACCGGACGTGGTTCCTGTCCCAGACCTGCTAGAACCCTGACCTGTTCACCGGACGTGCTACCTGTCCCAGACCTGCTGTTTTCAACTCTCTAGAGACAGCAGGTGCGGTAGAGATACTCTCAAAGATTGGCTATGAAAAAGCCAACTGACACTTACTCTTGAGTTGCTGACTTGTTGCACCCTCGACAACTACTATGATTATTATTATTTGACCATGCTGGTCATTTATGAACATTTGAACATCTTGGCCATGTGCTGTTATAATCTCCACCCGGCACAGCCATAAGAGGACTGGCCACCCCTCATAGCCTGGTTCCTCTCTAGGTTTCTTCCTAGGTTTTGGCCTTTCTAGGGAGTTTTTCCTAGCCACCGTGCTTCTACACCTGCATTGCTTGCTGTTTGGAGTTTTAGGCTGGGTTTCTGTACAGCACTTTGAGATATCAGCTGATGTAAGAAGGGCTATATGAATAAATTTGATTTGAAATTTGATTTGATGAAATGGGTTTAGGATTAGATTTACAGGCACATATGCACCACTGTACTGTCTGAACCTTATTAAATTGGTTTAGGATTAGATTTACAGGCACATTTGCAATCCTGTACTGTCTGCACCATATTCAATTGGTTTAGGATTAGATTTAAACGCATATATGCACGAATGTATACATGTATGCGTAGGTACACAGAAACACGAACGCACAGACACACACACACACACACAAACTATCATGAACTGCATATGTTTCAACTTTATTATGCCAACATCCCCATTTCAAAATAACTTCTCATCCTTTTTCCATTGCATTAGATTCTTATCAAACAGGTTCATGAGAAGTTGCAAATGTAAGAAAATCCCCTTTGAATCCAACGTCATTGGCATTGGAGCGTGTATACTAAACAGCTGGTGCATCCAAAAACGGCATGATTTTATGTCAAACAGTAAACATTTAGCCTTATTTAGACATAGCACTGATAGTTTAAGCTCTGTTTAGTAAATGAGATCCTCCTTAGGGAGGGGAATACTTGGTAGACTCTACTGGCCCCTAACTCCCCATCTGGCTCAGAGGTAGCTCTCAGTCGCTTGTCAAGTAAACAATCCATTTTGATATTTACATTCCACCAATTATAAGTACTGTATCACTGGGCTCAGATGAAGTTAGAAACATTTTGTGACTGGATCGCTTGGTTTCCCAGGACCCCAATTCGTACCCCATGACAGAATGGTATACTATGATAGAAGTGTTATCTATTAAACCACATATTTCAAGAGGTTGGCTAGAGTCTTCTTCTGGGTTCCCTCGTGGTGCAGTATGATTTCCTTTAGGTATGACTGGTCCAGGTTGCAGTGAGGGTCTTGGTCTGGCTAATCATGGGTGAGAAGGTTAACTAGGGACTATCTGTGAGGACGTGCAGATTGTATCACTGTGAGTGGGAGCATGGAGTGATTGTTGCTTGTGCCGGTGTTGGTATTTATTTCCTGAATCAGGCATGCATTCCTTGTTAATGATGCCCACGATGTTGCTATGCTTGCTTTTGTTTTGGTTCTAGATTAGGTATTTTTGGAGGATCTTAAAATGTGGTCGGTCAATGTTTATAGCTTTCCATTACAGTTTTGCCAGGCCGTCATTGTAAATAAATGTGCTCTAATTAACTAGGTGTTCTTAGCCTGGTTAAATACAATAAACAAATAACAAGTACTAAATCTACTACTGGATATTGTTGCTGTCCATCTAATATAATATGTTACAGGATGGGAGCAGTTGTAGTGATGTGACAGCCAGACAGATGCTTACCCCAATGCTCTTTCTAGTCTACTGAATGCTGGATTGAAAAAGTCAGGGGATTGCAACATCTTAAGCAGTGGTCTGGTCTTCAACCCTGGTCCTGGTTAGTGATTTGTGGAATCCGGTTTTGTGTAGTGTTGGGTAATGCTGGGCTAGAACCAAAGCCTGCAAATCCTGTAGCTTTAAAAAAGCCCTCTGAAGTGAAATGTCATGAAAGTTATTTCATAGACCAGCTGCCTTGAGGAACATTATATGAGAAAAGAATATCTCAGTGTTGCTTGCCAACTTAATCATGTTGTGTAAAAATGAGTTGGTTATGAAATAAACATAATCATTTATGCAGAGTTACATGTGTTTCAGTAGCACTGTGCTCATATATTGAGCAGTTGACAAGATGGCGCCAGGAAACAAGGATGAGGTTTTACGTATTCCTAACCAATTGTGTATTTTGTTAGTTTCTTTGCGTTGTTTGTAACTTATTTTTTTACTTATTTGTACATACTGTACATCTCTTATGACTGAAAATAACTTCTGGACATCAGAACTGTGATTACCGTAATTTCCGGACTATTAAGCGCACCTGAATATAAGCCGCACCCACTGAATTTAAAATAAATAAATTATTTTGAACATAAATAAGCCGCACATGTCTATAAGCGGCAGGTGCCTACCGGTACATTGAAACAAATTAACTTTACACAGGCTTTAACGAAACACGGCTTGTAACAAAAATCAATAGACTTTAATGAAACACGGCTTGTAACAAAAATAAATAGGCTTTAACGAAACACGGCTTGTAACAAAAAATAAAAAATTTGCTGTAAGCTTTAGTTGTCTTTTTGCACTGAGTCAATTCCTCATGCTGCTGTTTCCAATGTCTTATCATCGACTCATTAAGACCAAGCTCCCGTGCAGCAGCTCTATTTCCTTTTCCAACAGCCAGATCAATCGCCTTCAACTTGAAAGCTGCATCATATGCATTTCTCCATGTCTTTGCCATGATGAGGGTGACAAAATGACTACCATAATCAGAATGATGGGAAGTTTGAGAGCGCTCGATTTAATCTAAACAGTAAACAAAAAAGTTGTTTGACCTTAACCCGTTCGGCAATTTCATTGGTCTAAGGAAAGCTTCATGCCGCCAAAAAACTGAGCACGTCACAGAATGTTTTTTTGAAAGAAAAAAAAATTGAAAGCGGGAAAAATCCATATATTAGCTGCGTCATTGTTTAAGCCGCGAGGTTCAAAGCCTGGGAAAAAAGTTGCGGCTTATAGTCCGGAATTTACGGTACTCACCAAGGGCTGGCAGAATCCTTTTTTTCCTTTAACGAGTCCGACGAGCCCGACGTGAATGATATACTGCTTTCCCGGGAACAGGCCCAGATCCCCGACATTTACGTGAAGAGAAGGTGGAGAAAAAGGGGCAAGAGGGCAGGCTGCCTTCTGAGAATTTGTAGGCGATTGAATAAACCCCTCCATTCTGCTAGCAAACGTGCAATCTTTGGAAAATAAAACCGATGACCTATGCGGACGATTAAACTACCAACGGGACATTCAAAACTGTAATATCTTATGCTTCACAGAGTCGTGGCTGAATGACGACATTATCAACATACAGCTGGCTGGATATACACTGTATCGGCAGGATAGAACAGCAGCGTCTGGTAAGACAAGGGGCGGTGGACTATGTATTTTTGTAAATAACAGCTGGTGCACGATATCTAAGGAAGTCTTGAGGTTTTTCTCGCCTGAAGTAGAGTATCTCATGATAAGCTGTAGACCACACTACCTACCTAGAGAGTTCTCATCTGTATTCTTCGTAGCTGTCTACATACCACCACAGACTGATGCTGGCACTAAGACCGCACTGAATGAGCTGTATTCTAGGAAAGCGCTCACCCAGAGGCGGTGCTCCTAGTAGCCGGGGACTTTAATGCAGGGAAACTTAAATCCGTCTTAACAAATTTCTATCAGCATGTTAAATGTGCAACCAGAGAGAAAAAACTCTGGAACACCTTTACTCCACACACAGAGATGCAAACAAAGCTCTCCCTCGCCCTCCATTTGGCAAATCTGACCATAATTCTATCCTCCTGATTCCTGCTTACAAGCTAAAATTAAAGCAGGAAGCACCAGTGACTAGATCAATAAAAAAATTGTCAGATGAAGCAGATGCTAAGCTACAGGACTGTTTTGCTAGCACAGACTGGAATATGTTTCGGGATTCCTCCGATGGCATTGAGGAGTACACCACATCAGTCATTGGCTTCATCGATAAGTGCATCAATGACGTCATCCCCACAGTGACCGTACATACATACCCCAACTAGAAGCCATGGATTGCAGGCAACATCTGCTCTGAGCTAAAGGCTAGAGCTGCCGCTTTCAAGGAGCGAGACTCTAACCCGGAAGCTTATAAGATATCCCGCTATGCCCTCCGATTAACCATTAAACAGGCAAAGCATCAATACAGAACTAAGATCGAATCGTACTACACTGGCTCTGATGCTCGTCGGATGTGGCAGAGCTTGCAAACCATTACAGACTACAAAGGGAAGCACAGCCGAGAGCTGCCCAGTGACACGAGCCTACCAGACGAGCTAAACTACTTCTATGCTCGCTTCGATGCAAATAACACTGAAACATGCATGAGAGCACCAGCTGTTCTGGAAGAATTTGTGATCACGCTCTCCGCATCCGATGTGAGTAAGACGTTTAAACAGGTCAACATTCACAAGGCCGAGGGCCAGACAGATTACCAGGATGTGTACTGCGAGCATTCGCTGACCAACTGGCAAGTGTCTTCACTGACATTTTCAACCGCTCCCTGTCCGAGTCTGTAATACCAACATGTTTTAAGCAGACCACCATAGTCCCTGTGTCCAAGAACACTAAGGTAACCTGCATATGACTACCAACCCGTAGCACTCACATCTGTAGCCATGAAGTGCATTGAAATGCTGGTCATGGCTCACATCAACACCATTATCCCAGAAACCCTAGACCCACTCCAATTTTCATACCGCCCTAACAGATCCACAGATGATGCAATCTCTATTGCACTCCACACTGCCCTTTCCCACCTGGACAAAATAAATACCTATTTCAGAATGCTATTCATTGACTACAGCTCAGCGTTCAACACCATAGTGCCCTCAAAGCTCATCAATACACTAAGGACCCTGGGACTAAACACCTGACTCTGCAACTGGATCCTGGACTTCCTGACAGGCTGTCCCCAGGTGGTGAGGGTAGGTAACAACACATCCGCCATGCTGATCCTCAACACAAGGGCCCCTCAGGGGTGTGTGCTCAGTCCCCTCCTGGACTCCCTGTTCACTCATGACTGCACGGCCAGGCATGACTCCAACACCATCATTAAGTTTGCCGATGACACAATTGTGGTAGGCCTGATCACCGACAACAATGAGACAGCCTATAGGGAGGAGGTCAGAGACCTGGTCGTGTGGTGCCAGGACACCAAGACAGTCGTGAAGAGGGCACGACAAAACCTATTCCCCATCAGGAGACTGAAAAGATTTGGCATGGGTCCTTAGATTCTCAAAAGGTTCTACAGCTGCACCATTGAGAGGATCCTGACTGGTTGCATCACTGCCCGGTATGGCAACTGCTCGACCTCCGACCACAAGGCACTACAGAGGGTAATGCTTATGGCCCAGTACATCACTGGGTCCAAGCTTCCTGCCGTCCAGGACCTCTATACCAGGCAGTGTCATAGGAAGGCCTTAAAAATTGTCAAAGACTCTAGCCACCCTAGTAATAGACTGTTCTCTCTGCTACCACACAGCAAGCGGTACCGGAGCGCCAAGTCTTGGTCCAAGAGGCTTCTAAACAGCTTCTACCCCCAAGCCATAAGACTCCTGAACATCTAATCAAATGGCTACCAAGATTATTTGCATTGCCCCCCCAACTCTTTTACACCACTGCTACTCTCTGTTGTTATCATCTCTGCATAGTAACTTTAATAACTTTACCTACATGTACATATTACCTCAACTAACATTGACTCTGTACCGGTACCCCACTGTATATAGTCTCGCTATTGTTATTTTACTGCTTTTATTTCTCATTCATTTTTTTATTTTAACTGCGTTGTTGGTTAGGGGCTCCTAAGTCAGCATTTCACTGTAACATATGTTGTATTCGGCACATGTGACTAATACAATATGATTTGACTCTATAATTGACAGGTTACATGGCCACTGGTGGATTCACTTGATTTGGCAAACATGTAAACAGAGGACCCAACAAAGCAATCTCACTAACCCAGTCAGTTTGGTTCTGTGAGCTTTACTGGGTTGGAATCGTAGAAAAAAATGATAATTCTAGTTCTGTGGCTGGATCTGCCCACCTTTAACAGTGCAGCATGTAACAGAAAATAGAGCATGGTATGGAGTAAACGTGCTTTGCTAGAGCTCTGCTCAATTTTGAAACAAATGTCATATTTATTTTAACCTCTCTTAACCTATTACTTCAAACATTGTCTGGAAATATGACAAAGGGAAAAGGCACCAAAAAAATTGGGCGCTAAACAAGATAATTTGAATGAGATAGACAACGAACCAATTTCAACATCACCGACCCATGAATTAGCTGAAGATGCTGGCTCCCAAGAGTTCCCCACAGACCCTACTCAAAGTGACCTACTGGCTGCTATAAACTCACTAAGCAAGAAGGTGGACACAAAGTTGGCTGATATCTCAAAGAGTGTTGGGACTTTGACTGAAACTGTGAAGGCAACTAAGGGCAGGGTGCATGAGGTTGAGCAGACGACAGTCGATCACGAGGGCTGGCTACAGGACATAGAAACAGTGCACAACAAAAATGACAACAAAACCCTGAAAGCCCGATTGGAAATGCTTGAGTCGCATTCAAGACGCCAGAACATCCGAATATTTGGGATCCAGTAGGACACTGAGAAAGGGAAACCATCTGAATTTGTCTCGGAGCTGATACCGGCATTACTGGGAAGTGAACAATTCAAAACGGCCATCCTGATCGACCGCGCACACAGATCACAGGCAACGAAACCGGCCAAGGGCGCGCCACGAAGGCCATTCATCACACGGCTGCACTATCCCCAGACCAGGGATCTCATCCTCAAGCTGGCTAGTCAAAAGTTATCCCTTAACTACAACGGAGCCAGGGTGTCTTTCTACCCAGATCTTACTTTGGAGGTGAGGAACCAACGGAAATAGTATGATGAGTTATGCAAGGAATGCAGGGCGGCCAACATCCGATATGGATTCCTCTTCCCAGCCCGGTTTAAGGTGACAGTCGAGGGATCAACACGTACGTTTGACAAACCAAAAGAGGCCGATCTGTACTTGTCAAACAAGCTCCCTGGCTGAGGATACAGAACGGCTGTGACAACCGGCTAAATGACCAAATACAGGCCAGGAATGTGTTTGAATTTCCAGCCTATGTCTTTTCGATCAGAAGATCAGAAATTGTGACTTATATGATAGGTGAGATGTTATGGCTTATGTAGCATTGTTTAGCCTATCATGTTTTAGCGCCACTCACCCGCTAACGTGAGAGTTAAGTGTTATTTAATATTAGTTTATATGCGGAGCATCTATAGACGACGAGTTAGTTCAAGCTATATGTCTAGACACCCTAAGGTTTGTGTGTTAGTCAAGGAGTGCTTCGTTTGGGGAAGTCACTCAGTAAAGGGACGGGAGGGGGGATGGGGTCTGTGTTTTATGTTCACATTTAGTACAGGTGGCAGGACAAGCTCCAGCACGGCGGGACGTTTTTCTTTTGGGTTTTGTATGAAAGCAACCGTTTGCCCTAAAATAAGAAATGCCACATAGTGACCGAGCAGTAGACCTGGTGGAATAAAGATAGTCAGCTGGAACTGTAATGGCTTAGGTCATGTTGTGAAACCAGCTAAGGTTTTTTCTCATCTTAAATCACTGGGGGCTGACATAGTGCTTCTTCAAGAAACTCATATTAAACGCTCGGCTCAGGCCAAGCTACGAGTCGGCTGGATCGGTCAGATATACGTCTAACTTTGATGCAAAAGAAAGAGGGGTAGCAATCCTGATAAAGGAAAACATTCCTTTTGTTTACTCATCCTCGATTTCAGATCCTAATGGTCGTTATATTATTGTGGCTGGTACACTGAATTCGAAACCAATAACCGTGGTCAATTTATATGGACTCAAAATCGATGATCTTTTTTTTTTCAAAGGTTATTTAAGGCCATACCAAATATATCAGATACATGTGTTATTGTTGGAGGTGACTTTAACTGTACGTTAGATCCTATTTTAGATGAACAGCTATCAAGGTCTCTTCAACAATCAAATGCCAGTGTCTGTCTAAATACATTGATGACAAACCTTAACATTGTTGATATTTGGAGACTGACACACCCAACAGATAGGGATTATTCGTTATTTTCATCAGTTTATAAATCATATTCCAGAATTGACTATTTTTAGTTGGACTCCAAACTGATTTCAGCAGCTGCGTCGGTTACCTATCACCCTATTCTAATTACGGACCACTCTCCTCTGTCCATGGTGCTGAAACACGACAACATGTCTACAGGTCGGCGACCGTGGCGCTTAGACGCATACCTGTTGAAAGATGAGACTTGTCAGTATTTGAAGGAGCAGATTGCCCTTTTCCTCTGAGCTAACGACACGGGGGATGTTGACGACTCCACCCTTTGGGAACCTCTAAAGGCTGGGATTAGAGGTTACATTATTTCTTATACATCAGAGAGGAAAAAACGCGCCAATACTAGGCTGAGAGAAATTGAAAGAGAGTTAGGGGAACAGGAGAACGTTTTAGGACGAATTCCTCGAATGCGGTCCTGAGAAGATCACGAAGTTGAAATATGAATACAATACCATCCTTTCGAAACGGGTGGGCTCTTTACTTGCTAGAACGCAACAAAGTTATTTTGAACTGGGTGACAAACCACATAAATTATTAGCAAGACAGCTAAGGCATGTACAGGCATCTAGAGCTATTCACAAAATAAAAGACAAGAAGGGTAAAATAGTAACAGATCCGCGGGATATTAATAAATGCTTTGTGCAGTTTTACTCAGAGCTATATCAATCAAAATGCGATACTACTGATCCACAAACTATGGAAAGCTTTCTCACTGAATGTAAACTTCCTAAACTAGACAGGGGGGCAGCTGCTGCACTCGATGCTGGGATAACTTTAAAGGAAATGAACACAGCGAGAGCACAATTTCCAAACAGCAAGGCCCCTGGGCCCGATGGATATGTAATAGAATTCTATAAGGACTGCGCCAGTCTAGCTCCTTATGTTGCGAATGTTTAAACATTCCAAAGAAAATGCCAAACTCCCGCAAATACTGTATGAGGCTATAATAGCACTGATCTTGAATAAAGATAGAGATTCCATGGAGATGTCGTCTTATCGCCCCGTGTCGTTACTCCCCATAGAAAATAAAGTGTTGACAAAGATATTGGCAAACCGATTGAAAAAATACATTTCTGACATCATACACCCTGACCAGACATGTTTTATCCCGGGCCGACATATATACTACAATTTGAGACGCTTTTTCAACGTAATGTATCATGATCATAAAGTTGAGGCAGTGGTAATAGCTCTTGACGCAGATAAGGCGTTTGCTCAGATTGAGTGGAAGTATATGATGTAGGTTCTGGAGCATTTCGGGTTTGGAAAGGAATTTATTAATTTGATAAGAATTATTTATGCACACCCAATGGCGTCCGTGGTAACCAATCAGGAAATGTCGCAGTCATTCCGCCTGTTCAAGGGCTGCGGACAGGGGTGCCCTATTTCGCCTGCTCTCTTCGCTATAGCCATGGAACCCCTTGCTACTCTCATTCGTGCATGTGCCGATATCGCTCCCGTTAAAATAATAGACACGCAGAACAACATTTCCCTATATGCAGACGATTTTCTTTTGTTTTCATCCAAGCCTAAAACTTATATTCCTCCTTACTTAACTTTATAAATATATTCGGTTCCTTCTCTGGCTACAAGATAAACGGGCAAAAAAACGAATTGATGCCGATATCACGACCTGCTGATATGCAATTTCTGCAATATACCCCATTTAGAACAGTGATGGACAAGTTCACAAGCCTTGGCATTGGTGACAAGAACTTGATCAGCTATTGAAAACGAATTGGGACATGAAAATCTATCGGCTTAAACACAATATAGATTTTTTGAAAACTCTGCCTATCTCCTTGGTTGGTCGTATAAACGCTATTAAAATGGTTGTCCTACCCAGGTTTCTTTACCTCTTCCAATGTCTACACAATTTCATACCACAAAGCTATTTTAAGAAGCTGGATTCAATAGTAATTCAATTTTTATGGCTTAACAAGGCAGCCAGAATTTCAAAGAAGCATTTATGCAAGTACAAGATAGAGGGGGGCTTTGGCCTTCCTCACTTTAAACTGTATTATTGGGCTGCTAATCTGAACATTGTGTCTTTCTGGAGGGAAAGTTTACCTGGGATGCGACAGAATGATATGCCTTCATGGCTTTTGATTGAGCAGGCCTCCTGTCAACGTTCCTCACTCCCTGCACTTGTTAATAGTCCATCATATGTGAAAAAAGCCACTTATGACTCTAATCCAGTCATTTGTCATACTCTTAGGATCTGGAAACAGATTAAGTATTTTCTTAACATACCCACTGTATACATTGACAGCCCGATTTGCCGGAATCATGCTTTCCACCCTGCATTGGATGATATGGTGTTTTCACAGTGGAGGGAGAAGGGGCTCACAACAATTGATAACTTATACAGTCAGGTCAGTTTGCTTCATTTCAGATACCTCCAAATCAGGAGTTTCTTAGGACATATATCCCACAGTGTGGCATTAAGCCAAGTAATCCTACATTAGACAGCCTAATCCTTGTCAAACCCCTTTCAAAAGGGTCGGTCTCTAGACTGTAGGATGTGCTACAGGCCCACATAGAGGTATCCACAGACACTGTTAAAAGGGCTTGGGAACAAGAACTTGGTTCAGAAATCTCAGACGAGGACTGGATAGAAGCTCTCAGGAATATAAACCACAGTTCAGTGAATGCCAGACACAACCTTGTTCAGTTTAAGGTGATACACAGGTTACATTACTCTAAAGTAAAACTGCATAAAATATTCCCGGACATCTCACCACTGTGTGAGAGGTGCAAGCTGGATGAGGGGACTTTGACCCACTGATTTTGGACATGTCCTAAGTTACATACTGACTGGTCTCTCATTTTTGATTACTTATCGAAAGCCTTCGATAGAGTTCTAGCCCCAGACCCATTGATCTCTCTGTTTGGTACAGTTGATGTAAATAACCAGGAGGGAAGGCTGTCTCTCTTTGTACTCTATTAGCCAAAAGGCGCATATTGCAATTTTGGAAATTGGAGACTGTACCTTACCTTTGAAATGTGGTTACGGGATTTAGGGAATGTAATACATATGGAGAAGATTCTATACAATACCTCCAATAGAAGTCCATTGTTTTACAAAATATGGCAGCCGATACTGGATAAATGGTCTAGTCCCGCTTCATAACTGGGTTGATATGCTGCTACTCTGTGCTGTACTCCACTCAATATTTATTTTGGGCTTAACTACACTGCTTGTAATGACTATATGCTGTCTTATACATAATAGGATTTAGTTTTATTGTGTGTATGTGTGAGTTAAGTTTTGTTTTGTCCTAGAAATTGGCCATTCAACAGTACAATGAATGTCAATGTTTGTATCGCTGTCTTTTTTTATTTATTTTTTATTGGAAAATAATAAACATATTACATATATTTTTTAAAGTAACAGAAAATAGACAGATAAATACTAAATACTTGGTAACTAATTTAGGTAACTGCATAATGTTTTCCAGCTTATCTGTGCTCTTTTTGCCCTTCCCTCTTTTGAAAGCACATTGATAGTTATCAGTGACGACCCATCATTCAGGGCCTGTTTTGAGCCCCACATTTTCAGCAAAAAAAGTATAAATAAATAAAACATTTTGAGGGTGGCTTGCAGTGGGGGAAAAAAGTATTTGATCCCCTGCTGATTTTGTACGTTTGCCCACTGACAAAGAAATGATCAGTCTATAATTTTAATGGTAGGTTTATTTGAACGGTGAGAGACAGAATAACAACAACAAAAAAATCCAGAAAAACGCATGTCAAAAATGTTATAAATTGATTTGCATTTTAATGAGGGAAATAAGTATTTGACCCCCTCTCAATCAGAAAGATTTCTGGCTTCCAGGTGTCTTTTATACAGGTAACGAGCAGAGATTAGGAGCACACTCTTAAAGGGAGTGCAAGATCAATGCAAGATCTCACCTCGTGGGGTTGCAATGATCATGAGAACGGTGAGGAATCAGCCCAGAACTACACGGGAGGATCTTGTCAATGATCACAAGGCAGCTGGGACCATAGTCACCAAGAAAACAATTGGTAACACACTCCGCTGTGAAGGACTGAAATCCTGCAGCGCCCGCAAGGTCCCCCTGCTCAAGAATACATATACATGCCCATCTGAAGTTTGCCAATGAACATCTGAATGATTCAAAGGACAACTGGTGAAAGTGTTGTGGTCAGATGAGACCAAAATGGAGCTCTTTGGCATCAACTCAACTCGCCGTGTTTGGAGGAGGAGGAATGCTGCCTATGACCCCAAGAACACCATCTCCCCCGTCAAACATGGAGGTGGAAACATTATGCTTTGGGGGTGTTTTTCTGCTAAGGAGACAGGACAACTTCACCGCATCAAAGGGACGATGGACGGGGCCATGTACCGTCAAATCTTGGGTGAGAACCTCCTTCCCTCAGCCAGGGCATTGAAAATGGGTCGTGGATGGGTATTCCAGCATGACAATGACCCAAAACACACAGCCAAGGCAACAAAGGAGTGGCTCAAGAAGAAGCACATTAAGGTCCTGGAGTGGCCTAGCCAGTCTCCAGACCTTAATCCCATAGAAAATCTGTGGAGGGAGCTGAAGGTTCGAGTTGCCAAACGTCAGCCTCAAAACCTTAATGACTTGGAGAAGATCTGCAAAGAGGAGTGGGACAAAATCCCTCCTGAGATGTGTGCAAACCTGATGGCCAACTACAAGAAACGTCTGACCTCTGTGATTGCCAACAAGGGTTTTGCCACCAAGTACTAAGTCATGTTTTGCAGAGGGGTCAAATACTTATTTCCCTCATTAAAATGCAAATCATTTTATAAAATTTTTGACATGCGTTTTTCTGGATATTTTTGTTGTTATTCTGTCTCTCACTGATCAAATAAACCTACCATTAAAATTATAGACTGATCATTTCTTTGTAAGTGGGCAAACGTACAAAATCAGCGGGGGATCAAATACTTTTTTCCCCCACTGTGTGTGTGTATATATATATATATAATTGAGTTAATAAAGCCACATACAAACAGGGTCTCTTTTTTGTTTATTGAGTAAGGCAGCTCCAAAGTGCAGGGGTTTCAGCCTAGCTCAGTGCTTTCTGTGGTGGTGGGGCAAGCCAGCAGAAAGTACGTGGCGTTACGCCATGATTGGCTAAGTGTTCTGTCTCTCATGGGGAAACTATGTCACCGTGAAGTGTAAAGGGAGACCTCGTAAATGTTTGCCCTTTGGCTGCTGACATTAGAAGTGCCCATCCAAGAAGGCTCAATGTCATTGGCCACAGATAAAATGACGTCAAATCACGTTATACATACAGTAGCTTTGATTGGACTGATCATGTCAACATCATACTTTTAAAATCTAAAGCTAGCAGGCATCATCATGAAACAAGTCGACAATCTACTGGCAAATCCTTTTCAATCCTTGTCATATGAAGAGAAATAATGAAGAGAAATTATAGATAAAACGTATCGGTGCTCATCGGCTATTGGACATAAACATTACACAACAAGTTGGAAATCGCAAATTCAACAATGAGTGGTTTGGAAGGTGAGTCCAAAAACGTATTGTATGCTGCTGCATAAACTATGTACAGTTGAAGTCGGAAGTTGACATATACCTTAGCCAAATACGTTTAAACTCAGTTTTTTACAATTCCTGACATTTAAATCCTAGTAAAAAATCCCTGTCTTAGGTCAGTTAGGATCACCACTTTATTTTAAAAATGTGAAATGTCAGAATAATAGTAGAGAGAATGATTTATTTCAGCTTTTATTTCTTTCATCACATTCCCAGTGGGTCAGAAGTTTACATACACTCAATTAGTATTTGGTAGAATTGCCTTTAAATTGTTTAACTTGGGTCAAATGTTTTGGGTAGCCTTCCACAAGCTTCCCACAATAAGTTGCGTGCATTTTGGCCCATTCCTCCTGACAGAGCTGGTGTAACTGAGTCAGGTTTGTAGGCCTCCTTGCTTGCACACGCCTTTTCAGTTCTGCCCACACATTTTCTATAAGATTGAGGTCAGGGCTTTGTGATGGCCACTCCAATACCCTGACTTTGTTGTCCTTAAGCCATTTTGCCACAACTTTGGAAGTATGCTTGGGGTCATTGTCCATTTGGAAGACCCATTTGCGACTATGCTTTAACTTCCTGACTGATATCTTGATGTTGCTTCAATATATCCACATCATTTTCCTCCCTCATGATGCCATCTATTTTGTGAAGTGCAACAGTCCCTCCTGCAACAAAGTACCCCCACAACATGATGCTGCCACCCTCGTGCTTCACATTTGGGATGGTGTTCTTCAGCTTGCAACCCTCCCCCTTTTTCCTCAAAACATAACGATGGTCATTATGTCCAAACAGTTCTATTTTTGTTTCATCGGACCAGAGGACATTTCTCCAAAAAGTACGATCTATGTCCCCATGTGCAGTTGCAAACCGGAATCTGGCTTTTTTTATGGCGGTTTGGGAGCAGTGACGTCTTCCTTGCTGAGCGGCCTTTCAGGTTATGTCGATATAGGACTCGTTTTACTGTGGATATAGATACTGTACCTGTTTCCTCCAGCATTTTCACAAGGTCCATTCCTGTTGTTCTGGGATTGATTTGCACTTTTCGCACCAAAGTACGTTCATCTCTAGGAGACAGAGCGGTATGACGGCTGCGTGGTCCCATGGTGTTTATATTTGCGTACTATTGTTTGTACAGATGAACATGGTACCTTCAGGCATTTGGAAATTGCTTCCAAGGATGAACTAGACTTGTGGACGTGTAGAATTTTTTTCTGATGTCTTGGCTGATTTCTTTTGATTTTCCCATGATGTCAAGCAAAGAGGCACTGACTTTTGAAGGTAGGCCTTGAAATACATCCACAGGTACACCTCCAATCGACTCAAATGATGTCAATTGACTCAAATTATGTCAATTAACCTATCAGAAGCTTCTAAAGCCATGACATCATTTTCTGGAATTTTCCTAGCTGTTTAAAGGCACAGTCAACGTAGGGTATGTACATTTCTGACCCACTGGAATTGTGATACAGTGAAATAATCTGTCTGTAAACAATTGTTGGAAAAATGACTTGCACAAAGTAGATGTCCTAACCGACTTGCCAGAACTATAGTTTGTTAACAAGAAATTTGTGGTGTGGTTGAAAAATGACTCCAACCTAAGTGTATGTGAACTTATGACATCAACTGTAATATGTCAGGGAGGTATGTATACTGTAGCTAAGAAAGTCATAACGTTACTAAGTGTATGTTGTGTAGTAAGCTGTTAGTAGGCCATGTGACTCACGCTAGTAATTTGGTCCCTTTTCCCCTCTTAATTAGCCAACAGCCATTTTTAGAGAATGGTAATCATCGAATATTTTAAGAGCTTTCATTGTCTGCTTATATGCCCCCGTTATTTTTCCTACTGTTCTGACTTGGTGTACAGGGAGAATACTGTAAGAACAGCCCATGTTCTGAATTCTGTCGCTGTACATTTCAAAACTTCTGAACAAATAGTTATATTGACAACGTCCATCCTAGCTCTCTCATTCATGTCTTAATCGAAATTACGGATTGCCTCTTATCCGCTCGTCGTTCCCTTATGCCATTGTTTGTACATCTCAATTGTCAGTAGAAAACACATTTGTTTAAACAAGTCAGCCATATCAGCTATGACAGTAAATGAGGCTGAGTGAACTGTTTCGCTGCCAGACAAGGATCCGCTGATAGCCAGGTGTAGCAGTGGTAAGGTGTTAGGACTGCTGTTGGGACTGCTGTTGGGATAGCTTTATGTAGGCCCTAACAGTGTGTGGGCATCATTTGTCACCGTTATGGTGCAATGAATGTATTGTTGAGTGTTGTGTTGTGTAGTGTAGTGGCTTTGCTGGCAAGCATCATTTAAAAAATATTTATTTTTGCCCCACCAAGATTTACATGCTAAAAACACCACTGATAGTTCCAAGGCTTGATAATTGAAAACGAAAAATAAATATGTAACGTGTCTTCAAAATCCATGTCAGTACAGCAGATGGTAAGCGAGACATTGATGTTGATTTTTTGGCTATCACATATCTGTCAGTCTCCTTATTTCATCATCATGTGAGTCTAAACCATTAGCAAGTATTGATGTAACCTTTACAGCGTCCACAGACACTGATAGAAAGTGAGGCGTGTTTGGGGAGAAAGCAGAGATGCCCCGGGGAAGCGTGCCAATATGGCATATAGAGGGGAGAGAGGGGGTGGTCGGATGGCATGTTGATGGGAGAGAGGGGATGGGGGTGGATGGCATGGCAAGGGAAGAGAGGGGTGGGGGTGATGAGGGGGTGGATGCCATGGAGCACACCCACTCAATTATGGCAGTGGAGGGAGTTCAAAGAGGGTCGATAGGGTCATTTCAGGAGGTAGACTGATTGAGGTCATTTCAGGAGGTAGACTGATTGAGGTCATTTCAGGAGGTAGACTGATTGAGGTCATTTCAGGAGGTAGACTGATTACGGTCATTTCAGGAGGTAGACTGACTAAAGGCTGAGAATACTGAGCATACATGTATTTAATCATGACAACAATTCCTTTAATTAAATCCCGTCTTATCTTGTAATGAAGACAAAAAATTATCAAAAATGAATGCAACAATTTGTGTCGCCAATAAAAATCAAAGCCAAATAGTTTAAAGGGGAATTTCACCCTGGGGGAATCTGGGTTTAATCATGTCTGAGGACTTTCTAGGTCCGTGAGATGTGTTTCACACATAATTGCACCTCCGTACCTTCAGGCTCTGATCAGTCCCTACACCCAAAGAAGGGCACTGCATTCATCCACCTCTGGCCTGCTGGCCCCCCTACCTCTGCGGAAGCACAGTTCCCGCTCAGCCCAGTCAAAACTGTTCGCTGCTCTGGCACCCCAATGGTGGAACAAGCTCCCTCACGACGCCAGGGCAGCAGAGTCAATCACCACCTTCCGGAGACACCTGAAACCCCACCTCTTTAAGGAATACCTGGGATAGGATTAAGTAATCCTTCTAACCCCCCCCCCCAAAAAAAATATAGATGTACTATTGTAAAGTGGTTGTTCCACTGGATATCATAAGGTGAATGCACCAATTTGTAAGTCGCTCTGGATAAGAGCGTCTGCTAAATGACGTAAATGTAAAAATGTAATAATTGCCCAGGAGGAAGGCAGGTCTGGACTTCGCGCGCTGAATGAGATTCCCTTTGACGGCTTCTGGTGTATTGATGGGGGGGGGGGCGAGATCTGAAAATAAATGTAATCTTGCTTTGTGGCATTTCGCGAAGGCTCTATGTGATACTGATCGCACTATGCGTTTTTGGTTGTCCTTGTTCGATCGAGCCATTGAACACCTTTCAGTGATGTTCCTATCAGCGGATTTATTGCTAAATATACAAGCTGACATTTCTGTCTGACATCTGTTTGATGCTGCAGAACCCCATACAACTTATACAAATATATTCGGTGAATCCATAAAGGCAGACAAATTTTGAGGATTGATCGAAAATATACATATTTATTTTATGGTCCTTTATCCGGCTTCGGTACACTGGCAATGGTGTGTGGCTTGGTGGGCTGTGGTGCTTGTGGCGAATGGTCTTGTCTTGTCTTCGGTGTACAGCCAGATGGATAAGACTGCTGGAAGTGGTGTAGTGCTCGAAGACCGTAGCCACCAATTGCTTGGACCTCTTGCAGAAGATTTGCTCGTACTGCACGTCTCTTGGAAAGACATGGTTGTGGTGTTACCATTTTACACTTTTTGTGGAAGGGACGTAGGGCAACACACCTTTGTTGGTAAAGGTGTCAACGGATTGGGACCTAAGTGTAGACAAACTAGTGTATTGTTTAGGGACAATGAGGGGTATTGGGAGCCGTTTTGAGAGGAAATATCAGTCAACAAAGTGAATGGGCTGGCGGGCTGCTAAAAGTCTTAGGAGGGCAGATCTTACACAGTATGTATTGTTGTGTATGGAAGATTGAGGAGAAATGGCACCTTTCAATCGTTCTCATACACAACAATACATGTATTGTCTCTAAGCACAACCAAAACCCCCTTCCTCATCTCAAAGACCTACCTGAAAACCTCCCCCAGCCCATTGACTTTGACAGATCATTCTTGTCAATAGTAGCAGCGTATTTTTTGTGGACGTGTCTTTGTATTGTGTTTTGAGAATCTGCAGAGAGAAGAATGAGGTGTTTGTGTCATTACTGTGGTCTTGATTTTATACCTTTCAGAGTCCCTAACTCGTTTTTGTCCCACAATCTTGTTGTGCTCCATAAGCGCAAGGTGTGTCCCCTCCCTCATGCTTGTGTACCCAGAATGCCTCCACTTTCAGTAGGGCCTGTGGAAGGACTCCAGATAACCTGAGTTTTACAAATAGAAAAGGTAAAAAGAGAAAAGGGGTATTACATGGGCTGGGAGGTACTCTGTGGTCCTCAGGCTACATCTAACCACACAGAACCCCATAACACAAACCCATACAAACACTACCCAATTCATGTTAATGTCATGCTTACTGCAAAGTGAGCTATCTTAGCCTTCAGCTTGTAAATATTGTGTCAACTTACCATCTTGGGGTTGGAAACACATACTGTTGGAATCAGATTATGTAATGTACCCCCTACAACAAAACACACAACAATACACAATTTAACCACCCCACTAATTGTATTGATCTCTATTAGACTGGCTAGCTTAGCACACCTAACATGGACATTTCAATATTGTCAGCTTGCTGTTAGCAAGTTAGTCACTAAATTGGCAGCGAGATTTCTAGCCATCTGAGAATCAACTAACCAACCATAGACAATGTATACACATTCACCATTACTACCAACACATCGAGAGTGAGTTAGCTATATCTACAATTCTATTTTTAGTAACAGAGTGTTTTCCAGACAAGGGTGGGGAATAAATGGCTACCAGATTGAGTTACATATTTGCTAACGTTAGCTACCTCACGTTAGCTAATGTTAGTCAAAGATAGAGCGAACAGACAAACATGTTTACTCTGCTGAAGGTAGCTACCAGTCTAGCAGTGACTACCAAGACATAGGCAAAATGTATTGACAGTGTGTATCCAAAAGATAGCTAGCTATATGATTTACCTGACGGATATCATAGTTCAATACAGGACTTGAACGTTAGCTAACGTAGCTAGTCGACCTAGTCCAGCTAACGTTACATTACCTCTAATTGAGAATCTTCTGATGGAACATGCACAAGATCAATTATCATTAGGCCTATGCATCATAATTACCTGGAGAAATCTGACCTGCAATTTGTACACAAAGATACTTTACTTGTAATTCGTAAAAACCTTTATTCGTTTTGAATTGATCCAAATGGCCAATTCATCTTTCAGCTATACATTTCAAGATACACTACATGACCAAAAGTATGTAGGCACCTGCTCGTTGAACATCTCATTTCAAAATCATGGGCGTTAATATGGAGTTGGTCCCCCCTTTGCTGCTCTAACAGCCTCCACTTTTCTGGGAAGACTTTCCACTAGATGTTGGAACATTCAGCCACAAGAGCATTAGTGAGGTCGGGCACTGATGTTGGGCAATTTGGCCTGGCTCGCAGTCAGCGTTCCAATTCATCCCAAAGGTGTTCGATAGGGTTGAGGTCAGGGCTCTGTGCAGGCCACTCAAGTTCTTCCACACTGATCTCGACAAACCATTTCTGTATGGACCTCACTTTGTACACAGGGGCATTGTCATGCTGAAACAGGAAAGGGCCTTCCCCAAACTGTTGCTACAAAGTCATGTCATTGTATGCTGTATCGTTCCCTTTACTGGAACCAAGGGGCCTAGTCCGAACCATTTAAAACAGCCCCATACCATTATTCCTCCTCAACCAAACTTTACAGATGGCACTATGCATTCGGGCAGGTAGCCTTCTCCTGGCATTCCCAAAACGCATTTCCACTGCTCCAGAGTCCAATGGTGCTGAGTTTTACACCACTTCAGCCATCTCTTGGCATTGCATTGATGATATTAGGCTTGCGTGTGGCTGCTCAGCCATGGAAACCCATTTCATGAATTATTTTATTTATTTATTTTACATTTATTTAACCAGGAAAAGGCCATTGAGAACCAGAATCTCTTTTTCAAGGCAGACCTGGCCAAGAAGGCAGCAACAATCAATACATTATAGAATTAAAACATACAACAATACAACAACAAAATCCAGCCTAAAAATACAATTTACACTCCTCTGTAACAGAATCTCCCATAAATATTTAAAATTCATGCAGTGGCACTACCACATCTAGATGAAGCATGGATTGTAGACTATTTCATGCCTCTGGTGCACAAGACGAGAAGGCAGTCTTGCCTAATACTGTAAATGTCCCGTCCTGGGGACTTTAAGTAGCAACCAACTAGCAGACCAGGTATGGTAACTGCTGGTGGTGAAGGAGACCAGACTACAGAGGCAAAGAGGGAGTTTACTCAAAAGGGCTTTGTAGATGAACATATACAAATGTAGCTTTCTGCGCATGTAAAGTGACGTCCAACCTACCATTTGGTACAATGTGCAATGGTGGGTGAATGATAAACAGAGTCCAGTCTCTGTAAGACGGAGGAGACTGCATGCATATACAACAAGTCACCATAATCAATTACAGAAATAAATGCATTACAGCCTTATTCTAAAATGTATTAAATTGGTATTTTTCCTCATCAGTCTACCCACAATAACCCACAATGACAAAGCAAGACAGGATTTGAGACATTTTTGCAAATTTATAAAAAGAAACTGAAATATCATAGTCACATAAGTATTCAGACCCTTTACTCAGTACTTTATTGAACTGAGAAGCAATTACAGCCTCGAGTCCTCTAGCGTATGACGCTACAAGCTTGTCATACCTGTATTTGGGGAGTTTCTCCCATTCTTCTCTGTAGATCCTCTCAAGCTCTGTCATGTTAGAAGGGGAGCGTCGCTGCACAGCTATTTTCAGGTCTCTCCAGAGATGTTCGATCAGGTTCAAGTCTTGGCTCTGGCTGGGCCACTCAAGGACATTCAGCGACTTGTCCAGAAGCCACTTCTGCAATGTCTTGGCTGTGTGCTTAGGGTGATTGTCCTGTTGGAAGGTGAAACTTCACCCCATTTTGAGGTCCTGAGAGCTCTGGAGCAGGTTTTCATCAAGTATCTCTCTGTACATTGCTCCGTTCATCTTTCCCTCGATCCTGACTAGTTTCCCAGTCCCTGCTGCTGAAAAATATTCAGCAGCAGGGACTGGGAAAATATTCCTATTCCTCCACCACCATGCTTCACCGTAGGGATGGTGCCAGGCTTAGCATTCAGCCATTTACTGAGGAGTGGCTTCCATCTGGCCACTACCGGAAAGGCCTGATTAGTGGAGTGCTGCAGAGATGGTTGGTCTTCTGGAAGGTTCTTCCGTCTCTACAGAGGAACTCTGGAGCTCTGTCAGAGTGACCATCGGCCTTGTGGTCACTCCCTGACAAAGGCCCTTCTCCCCCGATTGCTCAGTTTGGCCGGGCGGCCAGCTCTAGGAAGAGTCTTGGTGGTTCCAAACTTCTTCCAATTGAGAATGATGGAGGCCACTGTGTTCTTGGGGACCTTCAATGCTACAGAATGTTTTTGGTACCCTTCCCCAGATCTGTGCCTCGACACAATCATGTCTCAGAGCTCTACCGACAATTACTTCGACCTCATGTCTTGGTTTTTGCTCTGACATTCACAGTCAACTGTGGGACCTTTATATAGACAGGTGTGTGTGTGTGCCTTTCCAAATCATGTCCAATCAATTGAATTTACCACAGGTGGACTCCAATCAAGTTGTAGAAACATCTCAAGGATGATCAATGGAAACAGGATGCACCTGAACTCAATTTCAAGTCTCAAAGCAAAAGGTCTGAATACTTATGTAAATAAGGTATTTCTGTTTTTAATTTTTAATAAATGTGGAACATTTCTAAAAACCTGTTTTTGTTTTGTCATTTAGGGGTATTGTGTGTAGATTGATGAGGAACATTTTTTATTTAATCAATTTTAGAATAAGGCTGTAACGTAACAAAATATTGACACGTCCTGACCAGTATAAGGGGTTATTTGTTATTGTAGTTTGGTCAGGACGTGGCAGGGGTGTGTTTGTTTTGTGTTGTCGGGGTTTTTGGGTTGTGTTCTATGTTTTGTATTTCTATGTTCTATTTTCAATTTTTTCTATTTCTATGTCTAGTTTATTGTTTTGACCTTCAATTGGAGGCAGCTGTTCCTCGTTGCCTCTAATTGAAGGTCCTATTTAGTAGGGGTGTTTTTTCATGGGTTTTTGTGGGTAGTTGTTCTTTGTATAGCCTAGTAGCCTTGCAGGACTGTTTCGTCGTTGTTTTTGTATATGTGTTTATTTTAGTTTTCCTTCTTCAATAAAAAAAGATGAGTATACACGTTCCCGCTGCACTTTGGTCCAATCCCTACGACGCCCGTGACAAATGTGGAAAAAGTAAATGGGTCTGAATACCTTTCGAATGCAGTATATATTAAACCAGAAAAAATGGGACATTTTATTTGTGACTTTACCTTTTATAGGACCATGGGGAAACCTGTAGGAAACGATATGCTGAAGTAGTAACATTTCCACAGAAGACATTTTTTTTATGTTCTTGGAACAAATTGAGAACATGACTTAAAATAGATCCACGAAGTAACCTATCGGAAACGTTATGCTGTACAGAAAAGTACAGAAATTCCCAAAGAAGAACGTTGTTTCTTAACATTCTAGTTGAGAACATTCCCAATGTCAAACACGTAGGAAAATGTTCCTTTGAGAGGAACCAGCCTGTAGAAAGATAAGCTCACCCTGCTCTGGTAGGCAGAGTTTATCACGGGCAGAACACGGTCTATTTACAGCAACCATGTCAGGTCAAGGCAGAGCAGGGCAGAAGCAAAAGGCGCCCAAGAAGACGATAAATCCAAAGGAATATAAATCTATTTGTATAAGGGGGCATACATTACAGGCACTTCAGGAAAGGTTGAATGTGAATTCTCAGAATGCTGGAATGCTCACAGAATGCCGGAACACGTCTTTGAAATGTCAAACTCAAACCTTTGCCAAATTAGAGCAGTGTAATATGACAACAATGTATTTTAATCATGGGTCAGAAAATGGTTCAGTTCAAGGCAGTGAGTGCAGTGAGGCTTGGGACAAAGGGTGACCAAGGAGGTTGGAAGGTGATTTTCTAAGGCTCCATACAAGCATAACCATATATGAATCAATGAAGACTTTCTTTTAGCCATTCAACCCCAGTTGAATTTAGTTCACACACACATGTGTACATATTCTATTCCACTCTCTCTTATAAGCAATGTGATTTGAGACAAACTGAAGCGAGCTGAGCGCATCCTTCCCTTTTCGAAAGTGACATTTGTTATTAACCCTAAGATAATTTTTCACTTACCATTGCCATTTAATAATGTGAGAGCACAATTTCGTGCAGTATTGCATGTAAATTCAACATTAGCCTAGAGAGTTGTATCCATCTTCTAAGGCCTTCATCCCCTGGATCTCCTGACTGACTAACTCTCCACTGACCATTGTATTCATGTCACAAAGGCCTACACAGTATCTATCCCTCCATCTCCCTTATGATCATCCTTAATAGGTTCATGACATCCATCATTTCACTATGGGGAAAGTACACTGCAGTCGAGCCAGTCACCATGGGATTCATATTCCCTGTAATGATTATTATTGAACATGACTTCTTCAGCTCTAATAAAACATCTACTTTGACAACGCTGATCAGACAATTCGTCACCATAGCAACCAATCATGCATGCCTTACTCTTCTATTTCCTGTTTGTGATAGCTTACCTCTAAATGTCATATTGACAGAAAACAATAATAGACGTTATGTATTCTGTATTACGGGTTTCGTAATATTCTGGGTTTCGTAATATTTGAATCAATGCACATTTTTTAGCCAATGTTTTGCGGTCGGCAAAAGTATGATTATGGACCATGATGTAGCTGGGCACTTGGAGAAAAAGCAGAGGAGCAGGGGGAGGAATACACAACGGTCAATAGCTGGAGGAGCATCTTGATGGGTGGAAGAGTTAAACCACCCACACACACAGTCACCCACACACCTTAGGACCTCAAAGGACCTTAATAGCGTGTCAATACAAAAGCATCAGATCAATACGCAACTGCTGATACTAATCAGCTCCACACTATTAGTCCAGCTAGGATTCCTGTCTTTCTGTCTGATATCTGCTTTCTTTGCCTCATCTCTACCCTCTTGTTACACTCTTAGAAAAAATAGGTGCTATCTAGAACCTAAAAGGGTTCTTTGGCTGTCCCCGTAGGAGAACCCTTTGAAGAACCCTTTTTGATTCCAGGTAGAACTCTTTTGGATCTGTGTAGAACCCTTTCCACAGATGGTTCTACATGAAACCCAAAAGGGATCTACCTGGAACCAAAAAGGGTTCTCCTATGGGGACAGCCGAAGAAACGTTTTGGAACCCTTTTTTTCTAAGCGTGTATAGCCGCTAACGTATAAAGAACGGGATATCCTCTATGGCAGGTATTCCCAAACAGGGGTACACGCAATGCTGTCGGGGGTACGCCAAATAAAAATGCGATTCACTTTTTTTTTTAAACAAAAAAACAGCAGGGCTATACATTTGGGTGAGGTTTTTTTCTCACTGCCAAAAGTAAAATTAAACCATCTAGTGTTCAGCAAAATAGCAACACAATGTCAAATACAGGTATCCTAGTCAAACAATTAACATCCAATCACATTAACTGTTACTCTCTCGCGGGAAACCTTCACTCTTGCACAGACATTTAGAAACGAAACATGACAATTTGAAAAATGAGCCAAGGGAGTTGTTTGAGCGAGAATCAAGACGACTTTCAAGTAGTAAGACATGTATAAAAGCAACAGATACCATTAATAAGAAGGGGCTAGAAGCGTCTTATATGGTGAGCTACCGAGTGGCTAGGACAGGCAAGCCCCATACTATTATGGAGGACTTAATTCGTCCTGCTGCCACGGATATGTCTGGGACAATGCTGGGGGAAAAAGCCCCAAAAAACTATACAGACAATGTCTTCATCAAACAACACTGTTTCACGATGCATCAGTGACATGGCAGGAGATGTTTTGAAACAATTACTGCTTCACATACAAGCCAGTGAATTATATACGTTACAGCTGGATGAGTCAACAGACATGGCGGGCCTGGCACAGCTCCTGGTATATGTCCGTTATGTTTATGGGGGGGTCAATTAAGGAAGACATCCTCTTCCGCAAACCACGGGAAAGCAGGACAACATGAGAGCATATTTTTAAAGTACTGGACAGCTTTGTGACATCAAATGGACTTTGGTGGTCAAGATGTGTTGGTATCTGTACTGATGGCGCAAAAACCATGACAGGGAGACAAAGTGGAGTGGTAACGTGCATGCCAGCAGTAGCTCCCGATGCCACTTGGGTACACTGCAGTATCCACCGAGAGGCTCTTGCTGCCAAAGGAATGCCTGACAGCTTGAAAGACGTTTTGGACACTACAGTGAAAATGGTTAACTTTGTTAAAGCAAGGCCCCTGGACTCTCGTGTATTTTCTGCATTATGCAATGATATGGGTAGCAACCATGTAACGCTTTTACAACATACAGAAGTGTGCTGGTTATAAAGGGGCAAAGTATTGACACGTTTAAAAAAAAAAAGAGAAACGAGCTTAAAGTTTTCTTTACTGACCAGAATTTTCACTTGTCTGACCACTTGCATGATGACGAGTTTCTCACACGACTGGCCTATCTGGGTGATGTTTTTTCTCGCCTGAATGATCTGAATGTAGGATTCAAATGTATTCAATGTGCGGCACAAAAGTGAGGCTATGATTAAGAAGTTGGAGCTCTTCTCTGTCTGTATTAGAAGGACAACACACAGGTCTTTCCATTTTTTGTGTGCAAATGACCTCAAGCTTACGGACAATGTCAAATGTATATAGCGAAGCACCTGAGTGAGTTGGGTGTGCAATTACACAGGTATTTTCCCGAAACGGACGACACAAACAACTGGATTCATTATCCCTTTCATGCCCTGCCTCCAGTCCACTTACCGATATCTGAACAAGAGCCTCATCGAAATTGCAACAGGGGGTTCTGTGAAAATTGAATTTAATCAGAAGCCACTGCCAGATTTCTGGATAGGGCTGCGCTCAGAGTTTCTTGCCTTGCCAAATCGCGCTGTTAAGACACTGATGCCCTTTGCAACTATGTACCTATGTGAGAGTGGATTATTGGCCTTCACTAGCATGACAACAGAATACAGGCACAGACTGTGTGTGGAAAATGATTTAAGACTGAAACTTTCTCCAATACAACCCAACATTGCAGAGGTATGTGCATCCTTTCAAGCACACCCTTCTCATGAACCTGTGGTGAGTTATTAACAATTTTTGATGAACAAATAAGGTTTTATATGTAAGATGGCTAAATAAAGAGCAAATTTATTGATTATTATTACTTGTGCCATGGTCCTATAAGAGCTCTTTGTCACTTCCCACAAGCCAGGTTGTGACAAAAACTCACACTCATTCTTATGTTTAATAAATGTATTGTATAGTGTCTGTGTGGCAGGCTTACAATGATGGCAAAAAATCAACATTTGAGAGTGCACTGACCCTGGTGCTAGAGGGGGTACGCAGCTGGAGGTTGAATGTTTGAAGGGGTACGGGACAATACGAAGTAGGGGAACCACTGCTCCATGGGAAATAAATTGGGAGGGAAATAACTAAAGATCTACATTTAATACAGTAGGTATTACTTTAGCATGCATAGTCCTAGATTGTAATTGACATTTCCAAATCACTGACTGTATCAGTGGACACATTTGATTTCTGTTTTTCATTTTCTTTTGACCCTCAGGCAGATACTCATGCCTCAACCTGGGATCTATTAAAACAGATAAATGTATGAGTCAGACTGGACTAGGTATCCATTTACATACCTCAAGTATTGTTTGCAATATAAGATTGATTAGTCTTTGAAAGAAACATGAGTCGGAATGGAAGACTCCTCAGTCCGGTACTGAACCTAAACATTCATGCATTACAGGAATGAATTATTTGATTTCAGATGAACTCATAGCTCTCCATATAAATTGGTTTAATTTATGAGGGCCAAGTTATTTTCCATGAATTTGTGTTTGGTATTAAAGCATCCCTTGTGATAAAAGTGCTACATTTCTCTTCTCACTTCCATTTGCGTGCATTGAGCGTGCATTGAGAATCATGTCTGCCCTTCCACTGAAATGAATACAAACACGTTGGGGTAAGTCGAAGTAGTCCAAACACCTCAAGCATTCCCCCGACACAATGTTCTATGTCAATCCTATCTTGAAGATGGAGGAAAGTGATATTGTATGCTGGAAAGGCCGGGGGAATTAATTCAGTGCTCTTCAGAATGCCAAGTTGGAAAGGAAGTGTGACACAGCATTTATGTAGAATTCTGTGGAAATGGACGATTTGATCGAGACATTCCTGATCATCCAACAACAAACTAACAAAGATGGAGAGAATCCTGGTGGACTAAAATAAATAAAAACCAGAACAGAACACCATTTTTTTTTTCATTAGCAGGGGTGAAATTGTCCGTAGATGGCATCTTGTGCTGTGTCTGCTGTGATTGGATTATCACTGGTAGCCAGATCAAACAGTCTGAAAATAGGGAGTCTGGAAGAATCATTTTCTTTTGGGGTTTTTCTTCTATTTGTTTGCTTGTGTGTGTGAGGGAGAGGGAATTGAATTACTGTAGACCCTCAATCTCCCCTCCAAGGGAAAATACCATCCAAATCAACAAATAAAAAACATTTTACGTTTATTTTTTATTTTTATCAAACACCGATTTTCCTCCAAAGTACAAAGAAAGAGGGATTTGGTATGGAAAAGAATAGCCGAGGAAAATACAATTATTATCTCTCCCCAGAATATAGATTTTTCCACTGACTTCTCAAGCCTTGCTGTGGTGCTACTGTACCTCCATTAAATATCCCAAACTAAGGAGTGACCTCCAGTTGTACAATGTGTTAGTTAAGGTTATGCTTTATGCTAATATGATCTGCAGTAACCTTTACCTTTTACAGTGCTGTATGTTCCAGTCTCTCCTCCTAGTGTGCAACCGAGGGTAAAAAAAATCTGGGAGTTACAGCAGAACGGTTAACTATAAGGGAGAAGGTCAAGAGGTCATATAACACAGGATGCATTCCAAATGGCACCCTATTCCCTACATACTGATTAAGAGGGGTTGGGTTAAATGCAGCAGACACATTTCGGTTGAATGCATTCAGTCGTGCATCTGATTAGGTATCCCCTTTCCCTTCCCACTACTTTTGACTACGGCCCTAGTCAAAAGTAGTGCAGTATATAGGGAATAGGGTGCCATTTGGGATGCAGGCTTCAGCACCACAGCACCTTCTGTTTATCCACCGTTCTTTATTTCATTTCACCTCTGCCTCCCATATTGCTCTCATTTACGAATTGGCATTTTTAAGACAGTAAATTCCCTTAAAGAGCCCCTCAGAACCTCAGACCTGGCACTGGGAAGCAAGTCTACCGGCGAGAAAGAGAGAGAGAGAGAAAGAGAGACAGAGACAGAGACACTAATGGAGTGTATAACACATGGGTCTCCAGGGTAGAAAGATTGTGTGGAAGGGGTTGAAAACAGACAAACTGTAAATTGAAAGCAGAGGCATGACAGGTCTGAACTTCAGTTGTACCTGATAACTCAGGCTATAATTTAGAACCTTTAATCCATGGCTCTGAGAGAGTTTCTGTGGAAAACGCAGCCAGAGAAAACAGCAACCATGTCTTCATGTATTAAATCTTCTCTCATGGTTGTTTGATAGAATATTCTGCATCGACCTATACTGGGGTTACACTCTAAAAACTATGGGTTCAACAATTCTTTTTTTTTAAATCTTCAAAGTTCATCGAAGAACCTTTATTCCAAGAACCCCATAGGAGGTGGGGTTCATCGAGGAACTCCTTAGTTGGTTGGGGGTTCTTGCCGGAACCTAACTACCCAACTGAAACATTTTGATTTAAATTTGAGACGACAGCAGGTACAGGCACTTAACTGAAAAATGTAAAGATCTCAATTTAAGGTAAGGTTTCTCCCTTGTATGATCTATATTGACATTGTTCTATGATGATACCTTCCATCTTTTCGTATTTGTGCAAATGACTGTGTTGTTTGACACTTTCTCCCTTTTAAAATTCTTTCTAAAACAGAAAATGGACACAATTCAATGGATATTAATCAACCAATCAAATCAAATTGAATTGGTCACATACACATGGTTAGCAGATGTTAATGCGAGTGTAGCGAAATCCTTGTGCTTCTAGTTCCGATTGTGCAGTAATATCTAACAAGTAATCTAACAATTCCACAACAACAAAGGAATGAATAAGAATATGTACATATAAATATATGGATGAGCGATGGCCGAATGGCATAGGCAAGATGCAGTAGATGGTATAGAGTACAGAAAATACATATGAGATGAGTAATGTAGAGTATGTAAACATTATATTGTTTAAGTGACTAATGATATATTTTTTACATCCAATTTTTAATTATTAAAGTGGCTAGAGTTTTCAGTCAGTATGTTGGCAGCAGTCACTCAATGTTAGTGATGGCTGTTTAACAGTCTGATGGCCTTGAGATAGAAGCTGTTTTTCAGTCTCTTGGTCCCAGCTTTGATGCACCTGTACTGACCTCGCCTTCTGGATGATAGCGGGGTGAACTGGCAGTGGCTCGGGTGGTTGTTGTCCTTGATGATCTTTTTGGCCTTCCTGTGACATCGGGTGGTGTAGGTGTCCTGGAGGGCAGGTATTTTGCCCCCAGTGATGCATTGTGCAGACCTCACTACCCTCTGGAGAGCCTTACGGTTGTGGGCAGAGCAGTTGCTGTACCATGCGGTGATACAGCCCGGCAGGAAGCTCTCGATTGTGCATCTGTAAAAAAAAATGTGTGTTTTTGGTGACAAACCAAATTTCTTCAGCCTCCTGAGGTTGAAGAGGCGCTGTTGCCCCTTCGTCATCACGCTGTCTGTGTGGGTGGGCCATTTCAGTTTGTCCGTGATGTGTACGCCAAGGACCTTAACTTTCCACCTTCTCCACTACTCTCCCGTCGATGTGGATAGGGGGGTGCTCTCTCTGCTGTTTCCTGAAGTCCACGATCATCTCCTTTGTTTTGTTGACGTCGAGTGTGATGTTATTTTCCTGACACCACACTCCGAGGGCCCTCACCTCCTCCCTGTAGGCCGTCTCGTCGTTGTTGGTAATCAAGCCTACCACTGTGGTGTCGTCTGCAAACTTGATGATTGAGTTGGAGGCGTGCATGACCACGCAGTCATGGGTGAACAGGGAGTACAGGAGAGGGCTGAGAACGTGCCCTTGTGGGGCCCCAGAGGTAACTGTATGTTGAAGGCTAGCTGCATTGGGGTCAGATGACTGAACTGCTGACTGTTGTGTGTCTGAGTCTGCAGGTACTGAGGCATACAAAGGTATGTAAATTAGTATCGGTATGTTATGCAGATCACATGTATCATCTACAGTTCATTTGAATGAATGGTTTCTCTAAAACCTTATAGGACTCAGTCACAGCAGCCATCTTCCTCATCCGTATCTCTTCCTCATCAAAATGTATCTCTTCAATGAAAATCCCAGAGGCCTCTACGTTATGACCAAGGTACAGTATGTGTTGGAAAACCATTATCAACCCGTTCTTTTTTTGTTCATTCACATTTACCTCAAAAACCAAAGATATGGATACTGCCGTGTGCACGTTTTGTTAATCATCTGTATATTTACTATTTTTGGGATTCACAGACTTCACCCTCCCTACACCTCTGAGTATAACAGGAAACCTGTTCCATCACCAGGCACTGCAAAATCATTCCGGCTATGGATACGGAGAACATCAACATCAACAGGACAGAGGATATTCTCACTGGACTTGGGGCTCTGCTGGGAGTTTACCTCATATTTAGATTTTTTAATTCTGCTTTGCTGCTAAAATCCTAATAAACACTGAGAACTAAAATATTGTGTTATTGTTGTTATTGTTAGGCATATTATTACTAATAATAGGGGAGGATTCTTCAAAGAACTTATAGGGGTTCCCCCACAGTTTCAATTTGAAGAATACCCCAAAGGATAGTCCAGGAACCTTTTCTTTTTAGAGTGTAGGGTTACGGTTAACGTCAGGGTTGGGGTAAGGGTTAGGGTTGAACCGGGATGTGGACATGAATAGGGTGTTTGATCATGACAAAAATAGCTTTCATGTAAATACTGCAATGCAGATTCCATTGATTTTATTGCATCAACAAAAACAAATTGCAGGCATCAACAAGCGTGATGTAATTGTTGCTTGTTGCTATGCAAACAAGCTGATACGACAGTTAATCTGTTATGTACATACTGAATGATAGGTTATTTATACAACAATCTGATTTTTTAATTACGGTTCAATTTCAATTATAACAGGCTTCATTCAGAAAATATACTTTAAAATAATTGCACCATCGTTTGATTCATTCAATATTAGGCATATAAATCCTAAATCTCAATGCAGTGAGTTATAAAAAACCTCTAATCCGTTTTCATACCAATATAAATTCACACACTGACAAGCAACATGTACAGCAATCATTGTAGGCCGTCATTGTAAATAATAATTTGATCTTAACTGTCTCGCCTAGTTAAATAATAATGAATGTATTATCCAACCTAGAAATAAAAGTGATTTGATTACATGAAATGCAATTACAATAAATCGCAAAATGTTGCATATCATTTTTTTTAAATAGGTTTTGATCACTCCTTGATTTACTGGAATAGAATACCAATATGACATTTTCCAGCTGCTCTTCCTTTACACTTTTCACAAACAATTTATGGTATGTTGCCTGTTAAAAAAAAAGGGGCCAATGTTTATATGACCCCTTTGAAACGGTCCCGTCTTTACCATATTCCAACCGGTATAAGCATTTTATATATAGTGTGCTGGCATGTTGAGGAGTGGGAGTAGGGGTGGGCTGATGTAGCGGGCGTCAATTTGAATAAATCCACTGAATATACACCATCACAAAGAAATCCATTATTAATTAGTTTAGGCAGGTTCTAAGAAACAAGACTAATAAAATGTACTTTCAAAAGAATATAATGGCATATTTTGAGTTGAATTATGTTATTTGTCTGTGCTGCCTATGGGGCTGCATGGCTGCGCCATTGAAATGAAATCAATAGTTTGTTATTTTGTTCATTAAACAGTCACGACACACTTACATTCCCCTGCCCTGATCACAGTCAACATAGTAAGAATATAATGGAAAATAACAATAAAATATTAATACTATTTTTCCCCCACAACTTCAATGTCATGGGAATATGTGGACAACTACAACTGTGTGGAATGTGTGGACAACTGCATACATTGAAATGGAGAGAATAAATGCATTACAAACATTTCTGTGAAGCTTTGTGATTGACAAGGACAAGTTTGATGTCGGACAACAATTAATTGTTCATGATTTAATGCGTACCAAAGCCGGTAAAATGAAAGGGGAAGTTTTATTCTGACGCGTTGATGGGACTTTTAAACATAATACAGCAATCATTACTACCTCCGATGACAAAAAACAAAGTACAGGCTTTGTTACCGGCAATACCTTTCAGATACAGTATAAGTCAAAAGTTGGACACACCTACTCATTCAAGGGTTTTTCTTTATTTTTTAATATTTTCATTAGACCGATTTCCACCGGTCTAATGTCCATTGCTCGTGTTTCTTGGCCCAAGCAAGTCTCTTCTTCTTATTGGTGTCCTTTAGTAGCAATTTGCAGCAATTTGACAATGAAGGCCTGATTCACGCAGTCTCCTCTGAACAGTTGATGTTGAGATGTGTCTGCTACACAAAGCACACCTGTTAATTGAAATGCATTCCAGGTGACTACCTCATGAAGATAATGCCAAGAGTGTGCAAAGTTGTCATCAAGACAAAAGGTGGCTACTTTAAATAATCTCAAATATAAAATGTATTTTGATTTGTTTCACACTTTTTTGGTTAATACATGATTCCATGTGTGTTATTTCATAGTTTAGATGTCTTCACTATTATTGTACAATGTAGAAAATAGTACAAATAAAGAAAAACCCTGGAATGATTAGGTGTGACCAAACTTTTGACTGGTACTGTATATAAAGTCGGCAAACAGTTGGCGGCATGCTAAAGTTGTCAGGTTTTAGTCTTAGTATGAATGGGATACTATTGAAAAGCCTGAAATGTCAATCTGACAGAATGAAAATAATCTATTCTACTGCTGGAGACATAAGAAACCTGCTAGTCTGTGCTGACATACACAGTTGAAGTCGGAAGTTTACATACACCTTAGCCAAATACATTTAAACTCAGTTTTACACAATTCCTGACATTTAATCCTAGTAAACATTCACTGTCTTAGGTCAGTTAGGATCACCACTTTATTTTAAGAATGTGAAATGTCAGAATAATAGTAGAGAGAATGATTTATTTCAGCTTTTATTTATTTCATCGCATTCCCAGTGGGTCAGAAGTTTACATACACTCAATTAGTATTTGGTATCGTTGCCTTTAAATTGTTTAACTTGGGTCAAACGTTTTGGGTAGCCTTCCACAAGCTTCCCACAATAAGTTGGGTGAATTTTGGCCCATTCTTCCTGACAGAGCAGGTGTAACTGAGTCAGGTTTGTAGGCCTCCTTGCTCGCACACGCTCTTTCAGTTCTGCCCACACATTTTCTATAGGATTGAGGTCAGGGCTTTGTGATGGCCACTCCAATACCTTGACTTTGTTGTCCTTAAGCCATTTTGCCACAACTTTGGAAGTATGCTTGGGGTCATTGTTCATTTGGAAGACCCATTTGCAACCAAGCTTTCACTTCCTGACTGATGTCTTGAGATGTTGCTTCAATATATCCACATAATTTTCCTACCTCATGATGCCATCTATTTTGTGAAGTGCACCAGTCCCTCCTGCAGCAAAGCAATTTTCCAAGCAGTCTAAAGGCACAGTCAACTTAGTTTATGTAAACTTCTGACCCACTGGAATTGTGATACAATGAATTATGAAATAATCTGTCTGTAAACAGTTGTTGGAAAAATGACTTGTGTCATGCACAAAGTAGATGTCCTAACCGACTTGCCAAAACGATTGAAAATGTTGTTTTAATGACTCCAACGTAAGTGTATGTAAATGTATGACTTTAACTGTACAATCTGAACTCATCTTTCCAGCGTAGCATAATATACAATGTCTACATCGTTTGTTTTGTCTACTTTTCCCCTACTCACATAGCCCTGAGCTGAAAACCAGGTCCGTTTCTCCTCAACTTGGCAGAGTAAGACGAAAAATAATGAAACCATAATTCCTACACAGAGAGCATATTGTGAAGCCTAGGCTTGAGAGATGAACATCTTCCTGGAATCCCAGTCCCAGTGCTCTGGAGAAACAGAACATGTCTTGAAACTGAAGAGTGGTGTGATGAGAGTCAATCTGCCTAATGAAGACTCTCCAAGGAGAAAGATCAAGAAGCATTACCATTCACTTTATAAACCACAGGTCACAGGATGTTGCTGGAATGGAATGACAATAGAATGCCATTCAAACTGTAGTTCTATGATGTGACAGTTGATTGTAGAGCCTCAAGGAGAAGCTGGATACACATCCCTTCACATCTCTTTGAAGAGCTCCTTCCTGTCTATGTGCAGCTGATCTCCAGCACTAACCTGTCATCTTCACTGGCAATATGTCAAACATGGACAGGCACAGTTATAATTATTTGATTGTGACACATTCTAACAACACTTAGCCTGTCACGACTTCTGCCGAAGCCGATGCCCCTCCTTGTTCGGGTGGTGCTCGGCGGTCGACGTCACCGGGCTTCTAGCCATCACTGATCCACTTTTCATTTTCCATTTGTTTTGTCTTGTTTTACTACACACCTGATTTCAATCCCATTCATTACATGTTGTGTATTTAACCCTCTGTTTTCCCTCGTGTCCTTGTCCGAGATTGTTTTGTTCGTTATCGGTTTTGTGTATTTTGTATTGGTGAGCGACGGGTATTTTTTTACCCATGTTATTTTTATGTACATTGGTTTTGGAGTTCGTGTTTGTTTATTCTTTATTAAATAACTCCAATTATACCAAGTTGGTTTCTCCTGCGCCTGACTTCCTTGCCACCTACACACGTCGATGATATAGCCAGCCTACTCTTTTTCCTGGAAATGTATTTATTAGAGCACTATATAAGAGCAGGCAGGCTGGTGTTAATTGAAGGTGTTAGATGGATTATCTGCTGTGTTTGGATGAGATCAGTCAATGCAAGTGTCATGTATTGAGTGGACAGTATAATGCTTGTTTTGTGTCAGAGTGTGGAGGAACAAAACCTTATCAACCGAGAGTAAAGAGAGAACAACAGGGAGATGTTAAAGTAATTGGATGATTATGTAATCAGACAGTGTGCGTTCCGTTCCATTGCTGGGGAGAGGACAGGACGATGCCTCCACCAGACTGTTTAGAAATTGTGTGGGTTGGTTGGTTCTTCTATCCTTGTGGGGACCGAAAATCCCGAACAGTCCCCACAGGGATAGTAAAACAAAGAAAATTATCCCTCGTGAGGACATTTCCCATGTCCCCATGGCGATAAAGGCTATTTTAAGCTTAGGGGTTAGGTTTAGCATTAGAATTAGGGTTAGGGTAAGGGGTTATGGTTAAGGTTAAGGTTAGGGTTATGGTAAGGGTAAATGTTAGGGTTAGATTTAGGGTTAGGTGTTAGGGAAAATAATATTTTGAATGGATATTAATTTTAGGTCCCCACAACAATAGAAGAACATAACGTGTGTGTATGTGTGTGTGCGTGTGTGTGCTTGTTTGTGTTTCCATCATGCTGCTCCAAGACACTCGTACAGTAATCAACATGGATTGTTTACGACAGGGCTGAAGAGAATGCAGCCAGTAGCCTATTATAGCTCATCTGACCACCTGCTCTGATTGTACACTACATAACCAAAAGTATGTGGACACCTGCTTGTCGAACATCTCATTCCAAAATCATGGGCAGTAATAAGGAGTTGGTCCCCCCTTTGCTGCTATAACAGCCTCCACTCTTCTGGGAAGGCTTTCCACTAGATGTTGGAACATTGCTGCGTGGACATGCTTCCATTCAGCCACAAGAGCATTAGTGAGGTTGGGCACTAATTTTGGGTGATTCGACCTGGCTCGCAGTTGGCGTTCAGGGCTCTGTGCAAGCCAGTCAAGTTCTTCCACACCGATCTCGACAAACCATTTCTGTATGGACCTCGCTTTGTGCACGGGGCAATTGTCATGCTGAAACAGGAAAGGGCCATCCCCAAACTGCTGCCACAAAGTTGGAAGCACAGAATCATCTAGAATGTCATTGTATGCTGTAGCATTAAGATGTCCTTTCACTGGAACTAAGGGGCCTAGCCCAAACCATAAGAAACAGCTCCAGACCATTATTCCTCCTCCACCAAATGTTACAGTCAGCATTATGCATTGGGGCAGGTAGAGTTCTCCTGGCATCCGTCATACCCAGATTCGTCCGTCGGACTGCCAGATGGTGAAGTGTGATTCATCACTCCAGAAAACACATTTCCACTGCTCCACAGATTTTTACGCGTTACGTGCTTCAGCACTCAGCAGTAACGTTCTGTGAGCTTGTGTAGCCTACCACTTTGTGGCTGAGTCGTTGTTCCTCCAAAACATTTCTACTTCACAATAATAGCACTTACAGTTGACCAGGGCAGAACAAATTTGACGAACTGACTTGCTGGAAAGGTGACATCATATGTCGGTGCCACGTTGCAAGTCACTGAGCTCTTCAGTAAGGCCATTCTACTGCCGACGTTTCTCTATGGAGATGGCTGTGTGTTCAATTTTATACACCTGTTGTGTGGCTGAAATAGCCGAACCCACTCATTTGAAGGGGTTTCGACATACTTTGGTATACTGTAGATGGCAGGGCTGCCCAACCCTCTTCCTGGAGATCTATTTTCCTGTAGATTTTCAGTCCAACCCTAATTTAGCGTATCTGATTCAGCTAGTCAAGGTCTTGTTGAGCAGCTAAATTGTAGAATCAGGTGTGTTAAATTAGGTTTGGACTGAAAACCCACAGGATGGTAGATCTCCAGGAAGAGGGTTGGACAGCCCTGGTATATAGTGTAGCTAGCTACAATAACACAATGAGAGGTTAGTTACTCAGTGTACTGAACATTGCACTGAACTTCGTTATCAACCCTGTCCAACTCCCAGTGTATGGGAGTTGTTTTGTTACTTTTAAATGTGGTAAATGCAACAGCTGTTGTTTCTGAAGATAATACTATGTATGGGCTGCAGGGGGTCTCGGGGGCCCATCAGTGTGCCAGTCTGTTTACCGCAGGCGATCCCTCCGCACACATCATGTTTGGGTGACTCTTCAGTCTCTCTCTCTCTAGGCCCATCTAGACACCCATGCTCACTGCCATGTCTCTTGACCCCTAGAGACCTCATGCCTGGCTGTAGTTGTAACTCTCAGTTGGGAGACTATTCCTTCCAGTGCTATACTGACACTGCACAAAGTACCCCTGTATCAATATGAAAATAATCATTTTTAGCAAAGCCTCTTATGAAGATACATCAATTGATATGGTTGGTTGTCATAATTCTGAATGATTTCTTATGAAGAGCCCTCCTGGCAAAGACAAAAGGAGTATGGATTTCAGTAAATCTATGGAACAGTAGTGTACTAAGTTCCTCATTCAGTGAGACTCCTTTCCTGAATCCTACCGGCTTGGCCACAAATGTAATGAATAAACAAACAATCACACCCACAGAAAGCGAAACAAATACTTTCAAAGGAATGCACAGAAACACAGTCACAGAAGAAGCGATCAAACAATTCTCTGGCTTACTTTTCAATCCTGTAGCGCAAAACTTCCATTCTTGAAGCAGTTGCGTATGGATAGCATTGCCTTGCAGTCAGTGTGGCTCGAGTTGACTCTTGTGTCCACTGTCAATCAACAACAACAGATTCCTCAAATTTTGCTTCGCTTCAATTTATTCATCTTTAGATCTTTGTACGAGTAGTTTCTCTAAATTCACCTATTTGTTGAAATTCATTTTGGGTGACTACTCAAACTGTGGGATGTTTCTACCATAAACTTGAGATTCTAGAGCCATATAGGCCTTCTTCTTCTTCAGCCTTGTGTTGTCCTTGAATAGTATTTGTTCTCCTATTTTCGTTTCCATTATTGTTACATGTTGCTGGTCGAGACACTGTTCAATGTGACACAGTCAAAATGACAAGATAACAGAGCAATGAGGAGTCGATATTAAAGCAAGGTCCTCTCTGAAGGTGAGCTGCTGCTTTGCAAGTCAAGTTAAGAACGCTTCCTGTCAGATACAGCAAAAAATCGCTGGGAAGACAAGCAGGATGGGAGGAATTAATTTGGATTGAATTCATCCCTCATCAGTTTGATCGAGGTAGAGTATTATAGTGATATAAATGTAAAAACAGGTTTCTGGGAAAGGTGATAAAACAAACCAAAAGGCTTATGGTACTCACAGACTGTTACCATCAAAGGCTAGTCACAGGGAGGTACAGAAGGGCCCGTGAACAGTGTCCAGACTGTCAACATGATGTCTGGACAGGTGCTGTCCCAAACCATAGACAGTAAGCACACTAAGCACAGTGGTGTGAACACCATATCATCTAATCCTCATTGTTCTGGAGAGGTGAAGGATTACATTGCCTTTTAATGAGGGGATCTTCTGATTTGCTGCCAGAAAACATTGAAAAGTATTTTCAAGAGGAGGTAATTCCTGGATTAAGCGGTAACTCGTGAGAGCTCTTGGGCCTGCTCCAAAACGTAGCCTAGGTTAACAAGGTAACGGCTTCGTTTGTTCAAGATCTGGTTGACAGAACATAACACACTAACGTGACAGGGGAGGATAATCTCTGAGGGTACATGTCTGAGCCTGCATCAACAGTGTTCCCTGTCACATTGTTAACCATAATTCCTTCTATCCCTAGAAGCCCAGATCAAATCTAATTTCATTAGCCACATGTGCCGCATACAACAGGTGTAGACCTTACAGTGAAATGCTTACTTACGAGCCCCTAACCAACAATGCAGTTTTAAAAAATACAGATAAGAATAAGAGATAAAAGTAACAAGTAATTAAAGAGTAGCAGTGAAATAACAATAGCGAGATAATATACGGGGGGGTACCAATACAGAGTCAATGTGCGGGGGCACCGGTTATTTGAGGTAGTATGTACATGTAGGTAGAGATATTAAAGTGACTATTCGTAGATGACAACAAAGAGTAGCAGCGGTGTAAAGAGGGGTGAGGGGGCGGGCACTGCAAATAGTCTGGGTAGCCATTTGACTAGATGTTAAGGAGTCTTATGGCTTGGGGGTAGAAGCTGTTTAGAAGCCTCTTGGACCAAGACTTGGCGCTCCGGTACCGCTTGCCATGTGGTAACAGAGAGAACAGTCTATGACTAGGGTGGCTGGAGTCTTTGACAATTGTTAGGGCCTTCCTCTGACACCGCCTGGTATAGAGGTCCTGGATGGCAGGAAGCATGGCCCCAGTGATGTACTGGGCCGTACGCACTACCCTCTGTAGTGCCTTGCAGTCAGAGACCGAGCAGTTGCCATACCAGGCAGTGATGCAACCAGTCAGGATGCTCTCGATGGTGCAGCTATAGAACCTTTTGATGAGCTGAGGACCTCTTTTCAGTCTCCTGATGGGGAATAGGTTTTGTTGTGCCCTCTTCACAACTGTCTTGGTGTGCTTGGACCATGTTAGTTTGTTGGTGATGTGGACACCAAGGAACTTGAAGCTCTCAACCTGCTCCACTGAAGCCCCGTCGATGAGAATGGGGGCATGTTCGGTCCTCTTTTTCCTGTAGCCCACAATCATCTCCTTTGTCTTGATCACGTTGAGGGAGAGGTTGTTGTCCTGGCACCACACGGCCAGGTCTCTGACCTCCTCCCTATAGGCTGTCTCGTCGTTGACGGTGATCAGGCATACCACTGTTGTGTCATCAGCAAATGCAATGATGGTGCTGGAGTCGTGCCTGGCCGTGCAGTCATGAGTGAACAGGGAGTACAGGAGGGGACTCGGACAGGGAGAGGTTGAAAATGTCAATGAAGACACTTGCCAGTTGGTCAGCGCATGCTCGCAGTACACGTCCTGATAATCCGTCTGGCCCTGCAGCCTTGTGAATGTTGACCTGTTTAATAAAGGTCTTACTCACATCGGCTGCAGAGAGCATGATCACACAGTCTTCCGGAACAGCTGGTGCTCTCATGCATGTTTCAGTGTTATTTGCCTCGAAGCGAGCATAGAAGTAGTTAAGCTAGTCTGGTAGGCTCGTGTCACTGGGCAGCTCTCGGCTGTGCATACCCTTGTAGTCTGTAATGGTTTGCAAGCCCTGCCACATCTTACGAGCATCAGAGCCGGTGTAGTACGATTCTATCTTAGGCCTGTTTGATGGTTCGTCAGAGGGCATAGCGGGATTTCTTATAAGCTTCCGGGTTAACTACTTCTCAGATAGAGTTCAGTGTGTCAAATCAGAGGGCCTGTTGTCCAGACCTCTGCCAGTCTCTATTGGGGTACCACAGGGTTCAATTCTCGGGCCAACTCTTTTCTCTGTATATATCAACGATTGCTGCAGGTGATTCCCTGATCCACTTCTACACAGACAACACCATTCTGTATACATCTGGCCCTTCTTTGGACACTGTGTTAACTAACCTCCAAACAAGCTTCAATGCCATACAACACTCCTTCCGTGGCCTCCAACTGCTCTTAAACGCTAGTAAAACCAAATGCATGCTTTTCAACCGTTCTCTGCCCACACCCGCCCGCCCGACTAGCAGTGGCGGTTCTAGACCATTTCAACTGAGGGGGCCAGTTGTGCTGTTAGAGGGGCCAGTTACATTAGACGTTATTGTTGTCATATCATTTTCTTCACTGCATGGCAGGCATTAGCAGGCAAAAGACCATGTTCATAATCATCATTGTTACCACTGTCTAATAACGGATGTAAAAAAAGAACGATAGCAAAAATTTGTTATGTAAAAATGATTTCATACTCCACCCGTCCCCCCCCCCCCCCCCCCCCCAAACCGCTAGTGCCGACTAGCATCACTACTCTGGACGGTTCTGATTTAGAATATGTGAACAACTACAAATACCTAGGTGTCTCGCTAGATTGTAAACTCTCCTTCCAGACTCATATTAAACATCTCCAATCCAAAATTAAATCTAGAATCAGCTTCCTATTTCGCAACAAAGCCTCCTTCACTCACGCCACCAAACATACCCTCGTAAAACTGACTATCCTACCGATCCTCGACTTCGGCGATGTCATTTACAAAATAGCTTCCAATACTCTACTCAGCAAACTGGATGCAGTCTATCACAGTGCCATCCGTTTTGTCACCAAATCCCCTTGTACCACCCACCACTGCGACCTGTATGCTCTAGTCGGCTGGCCCTCGCTACATATTCGTCGCCAGACCCACTGGCTCCAGGTCATCTATAAGTCTTTGCTAGGTAAAGCTCCGCCTTATCTCAGCTCACTGGTCACGATAACAACACCCACCCATAGCATGCACTCCAGCAGGTATATCTCACTGGTCATCCCCAAAGCCAAGACCTCTTTTGGCCACCTTTCCTTCCAGTTCTCTGCTGCCAATGACTGGAACGAATTGCAAAAATCGCTGAAGCTGGAGACTTATATTTCCCTCACCAACTTTAAACATCAACTATCTGAGCTGCTAACCGATCGCTGCAGCTGTACATAGCCCATCTGTAAATAGCCCATCCAATCTACTTACCTCATCCCCATATTGTTTTTATTTACTTATCTGCTCTTTTGCACACCAGTATTTCTACTTGCACATCATCATCTGCTTATCTATCACACCAGGGTTAATTTGCTAAATTGTAATTACTTCGCTACTATGGCCTATTTATTGCCCTCTAGCCTTTAGCTCAGTGCGGATGCTGCCTGTAATCCATGGCTTCTGGTTGGGGTATGTACGTACTGTCACTGTAGGGATGACGTCATTGATGCACTTATTGATGATGCCAATGACTGATGCGGTGTACTCCTCAATGCCATCCGAAGAATCCTGGAACATATTCCAGTCTGTGCTAGCAAAACAGTCCTGTAGCTTAGCATCTGCTTCATCTGACCACTTTTTTATTGATCTAGTCACTAGTGCTTCCTGCGTAAATGTTTTGCTTGTAAGCAGGAATCAGGAGGATAGAATTATGGTCAGATTTGCCAAATGGAGGGCGAGGGAAAGCTTTGTATGCGTCTCTGTGTGTGGAGTAAAGGTGGTCCAGAGTTATTTTTCCTCTGGTTGCACATTTAACATGCTAATAGAAATTTGGTAAAACAGATTTAAGTTTCCCTGCATTAAAGTCCACCTGCAACTGGGAGTGCTACCTCTGGGTGAGCGTTTTCTTGTTTGCTTATGGTGGAATACACCTCATTCAATGCTGTCTTAGTGCCATCCTCTGACTGTGGTGCTATTTAAACAGCTACAAAGAATACAGATGAAAACTATCTTGGTAGGTAGTGTGGTCTACAGCTTATCATGAGAAACTCTACTTCAGGCGAGCAATAGCTCGAGAATTCCTTAGATATCGTGCACCAGCTGTTTCCAAAAATACATAGTCCGCCGCCCCTTGTCTTACCAGACGCCACTGTTCTATCCTGCTGGTACATCATATAACCACCCAGCTTTATGTTGATGTTGTTCCTGAGGAAGCAGCGTATCCTTCCCATCGGGCTCATCAGAGTCGTGGAAGGAAAATGAGGATTCTGCTAGTCCGTGGTGAGTAATCGCAGTCCTGATGACTAGAAGTTATTTTCGGTCATAAGAGACAGTAGCGGCAACATTATGTACAAAATAAGTTAAAAAATAAGTTACAAACAACGCAAATAAGGGATCAAAAAAACACAATCAGCTGGGGGCATGTTAAACGTCTGCCATCTTCTCCGGCGCCATCTTACAGATAGACCAAAGACTTAGACAGGCCTAGTCTCAGAGCAGCAAAACCTAGAAATGAATAAAAACCTAGAAACACTCATCTGAAAACACAATACATCAGTAATTAAAGGTTGAGACTCAATGGTTTTAACAACATCATCCCTAAAACATTATTCATAGACACATTCTTCTACCTTTGTTCCTTTGTAATGTATTCCAGGGCCATGAACAGATGGTTTGGGGGGCATGTACTCCAAAAATAAAAAGGGCACCCCCCCCCCAAAAAAAAAATGCGGTCACAGACTTGTTGAGTAATTATTACTTTGATTATTTAGTAGAAGTATTGAGGAGCAGTGAGGTTGAAGGTCACTTCAGGGATACAGCTACTCCTCTACACTATCCCTACATGAGACAGTAATGAGGGCAAATGAATAGAATACTGTGAGAAATACTGTACCATACAATCACTATACCCTATATTAATATAATGTTGTTAGCAAGCAGACTCATTTGGCTATCACATGCTACAGGTAACAAAATGGCTAGCTAGATTACTGGATTAGTCCATTTTTTGTTTTACTCATTGCGATTTATCACCAATGCTCTTAAATAAAAACTTCATAATCTCATATCCATCATCTTTTAACTTCACTAGTATCATTTTATAATAACATAATTATTAATAACTCTAGGTATAGTTGTGTATGTAGCACATTGGTTGCTTTGCTTAACATAATTATGATGATATATAGCTGGCTGGCAAGTGGCTTGTGTGGTTATTTTAGTAGGCTAACGTATGGTGGCTAGCTAAGCTGCTTCCCTTACACGTGCAACTCCAGGCTGAATGGATGGAGTTGAGTCTGAGGGTCAGTGATGTCTCTGCTGCGCGTAGGCCTATCAACCAACCAGACCGGATATTGATGATGTAAATCAGCAAGTTAGCAGGTCACATACCTTATGCTACTGTGGCAGTGGTGTTGATATTTAAACTAGCTACGCAGCTAGTAGCTAGCTAGACACTCGACCGGTGACCGCTTTTCAAATCATACGTTTGGATACGGGATGCGGGGGAACCACAATGACAAAAGATGTATACCAACAAACAAAAGAAATTGGAGTGGAAATTATGCCACCGCCCAAAAGGGCACTTTGGAGACAGGAAGAGCAAACGGACATGTGGTCTACACAGGTAGAGCCCTATCGGTGCATGTGCCTGCTGTATTCGTTAGTACTGTAGATGCAGGTGATGAGGGCCCTCTGTTACATAAGATTGAATCACTAACTGGAGCCTCACAGAAGGAATAGAGATTCTACTGACCCACAGTTACTGTCTAGTTACCTCTAATATGTGGCTGTGGATATGAAACGGTGGCAGACAAAGAGCTCCGTCTGCATAAACACATCAAGATAAGGGTGCTAAGCGTCCTGTCAGCGGGACACCTGTCGACAACTTCCGGTGAAATTGGAGGATGCGCAATTCAAATAACATAATCATAAAAATTATGGATACTAAACATCTAGGTACATACCTATATCGGTTAAAAGCTTAAATTCTTGTAAATCTAACTGCATTGTCCGATTTACAGTAGGCTTTACAGCGAAAGCATGCCATGCGATTGTTTGAGGACGGCGCCCCATATCAAAATATTTTTCAACCAGCACAGGCTTCGTAAAATCACAAATAGCGATTAAATATTCACTTACTTTTTGAAAATCTTCCTCTGATTTGCAATCCCAAGGGTCCCAGCTACAACATAAATGGTCGTTTTGTTAGATAAAATCCTTCTTTATATCCCAAAAAGTCAGTTTAGTTGGCGCCATCGATTTGAGTAATCGACTCGTGCAACATGCAGAGAAAGGAATCCAAAATACTACCGCTAAACTTTGTTAAAACAAGTCAAAATACGTTACTGTTTAATCCTCAGGTACCTCAAAAAGTAATTAAATTATAATATTTCATACGGAAAGAAGTATGTTCAATAGAAATATGCCTAAAAGATAACAAATTAGGCATATTTGGGCAGTCTTGATACAACATTTTGAACAGAAACGCAATGGTTCATTGGATCAGTCTAAAACTTTGCACAGACACTGCTGCCATCTAGTGGCCAAAACGTATATTGCAGATAGGCTGGAATAATATAAAAGATGATGTTACAAAAAAATACAAAAGAACGGTTGGTTTTTTCTTTGTATTATCTTTTACCAGATCTATTGTTTTATATTCTGCTACATTCCTTTCACATTTCCACAAACTTCAGTGTTTCTTTTCAAATGGTACCAAGAATATGCATATCCTTGCTTCAGGGCCTGAGCTACAGGCAGTAAGATTTGGGTATGTCATTTCAGGCGAAAATGTAATAAAAGGGGCGGATCCTAATTAATATTACAAAAACATAACATGTCAAATGTGCCATGACTTAATTATTTTTTTTTTTCCTCTTTCTGTCATGTAAAGGTACTTGATTATTTTTACATCTACTACTGAAGTTAAAAAAGCATCGGTGTAAACATGGGCAAGAGTTTCCTTCCAGCATATTTCTTGCACCAGTCCTTTTAAATCCATGTCACATTAGGATTGATTTAAAATTTAAACCTAACCAAACCTAGGTCCTGGCCCATCACCTTATGTATTACTTTCCCCCAGTGGCAAAAAGTGGGTCGTAACCTACCACAAATAGCTTACTTTCTGACCCCAAAAGTGAAAGTAAAACTGAAACAAAATAATATATTACAAAAATGAAATATAAATGTTTTTATCAAACTGAAACGAAATAAAACACTGCATTTCAAATACAAATCTAAACTAATAGAAATAAAAACGAATATTAAATCACAAAACTATAATAACCTTGCACCACACCGACTTCATGGTGAAGAAGCCACAACAGCGCCTCTACAACTTCAGGTGGCTGAAGAAATTCGGCATGGCCCCTAAGACCCTCACGAACAGATGCACCAAAAACATTCTGTCGGGCTGAATCACCGCCTGGTACGGCAACTGCACCGCCCGCAACTGAATGGCACTCCAGAGGGTGGTGCAATCAGCCCAACGCATCACCGGGGGAAAGCTGCCTGTCCTCCAGTGTCAAAGAAAGGCCAAGAAGATCATCAAAGACCTCAGCTACTCGAGTCACGGTCTGTTACCTCTGCTACCATGTAGCAGACAAATGTTCCAGCGCATCAAAGCCGGGACCCGAAAGACTGAAAAACTGTTTCCATCTCCAGGCCGTTGAACAGGTATCACGCCATCTCCTGTAGTAATTGAGACAAATATATACTCACTGACACAAAACACACATACAAGCTAACACACACACCTCATACGCAAACAGACACCTGTACTCACATATACATTCACACACACACCCATATACTCACAAACACATACACATACACACACACACTTACACACAGCCAACGCTGCTGTCCCATGTATACAGATAGACACATTAAGGACTGGACTGTTTCTTTTGTACTGTTTTTCACATACTGTAGCTCTTCTAACATATTGACTACGGTACATTGCATGGTTTATTTATACACTGGATTCTCGACATAGCTCACTGTAATATATCTACTGTATTTCTGAACATATCATTCTCAGTATATCTTTTTGGAGTATAAACGCATAGATTGCTTTTGGATTACTGATACAGTGTTATTTGGGTTGTTAACTGGATTCGTTCTGACATTCGTGATTTCTTGTATCTAGTTTTTGATAATTATTTGTGTACTTGTTTGACGTTTTTGCTGCAATGTTAGAGCTAGTAACAGTAACACAAGCATTTCGCTGCACCCACTTCAACATCTGCTAAAATGTGTACGCGACCAACAAACTGATTTGATTGGAGTCAGTGACACTTTTTATTTTTCGGATGATTATCTCGGGTGCTATCCCCGGGGTTTTGAGGGTGCTAAAAGATGTATTCTAAGTGTTCACCAGTCTGGTTTTAAGCCGGGTCAGAGCATCATCTCTGCTGCAACCTTGGTGTTAACTGATGCGGTAAAGGGTTTGGATAGGAGAAAGCACTGTGCTGCCCTCTTTATTGACATATCAAAGGCTTTCGATACTCTTGACCACTCTTTATTCATTCAAAGATTGTCTGCAATCGGTATGGATCAGTTGTCATGTAATTATTTCAAAAAATTACTTGACAGACAGGACACAATGTGTTTTTTCTGATGGTGTTAAGTCAGGTTTCCTTGATATTACAAAACGTGTCCCACAGGGATCAATTTTAGGTCCTGTACGTTTTACTGTCTATATAAACAATGTAGGTCTATCTGTAAAAAGATGTATCATACACCTGTATGCAGATGACACTTGTGTACACCATAAGAGGTTGGTGGCACCTTAATTGGGGAGGACGGGTTTGTGGTAATGGTTGGAGCAGAATGGCTGGAATGGTACCAAATACATCAAACCCATGGTTTCCATGTGTTTGATGCCATTCCATTTGCTCCCTTCCAGCCATTATTATGCACAGTCCTCCCCTCAGCAGCCTCTACTGGTGTACACTATTGCTCCCACGGTTGACCAGGTTCTTTCAAAGCTTCAATCTGCCTTCATTGCTTTGCAGAAAGCCTTTGTTGAACTGAAATTGGTACTTAATGCAGCTAAAACCAAATACATGTTATTCTCCAAATCATGTAAAAATGTATCTGATTTATGCATACACTACACGACCCAAAAAATGTGGACACCTGCTTGTCGAACATCTCATTCCAAAATCATTGGCATTAATATGGAGTTGGTCCCCCCTTTGCTGATACTCTTCTGGGAAGGCTTTCCACTAGATGTTGTAACATTGGTGTGGGGACTTGCTTCCATTCAGCCACAAGAGAATTTGTGAGGTCGGGCACTGATGTTTGGCGATTAGGCCTGGCTCGCAGTCGGTGTTCCAATTCATCCCAAAAGGTGTCGAATGGGGTGAAGGTCAGGGCTCTGTGCAGGCCAGTCAAGTTCTTCCACACCGATCTCGACAAACCATTTCTGTATGAACCTCACTTTGTGCACGGGGGCATTGTCATGCTGAAACAGGAAATGGCCTTCCCCAAAAGTTCAAAGCACATAATCGTCTACAATGTCATTGTATGTTGTAGCGTTAAGCCTTCCCTTCATTGGAAATAAGGGGCCTTGCCCGAATCATGAAAAACAGCCCCAGGCCATTATTCCTCCTCCACCAAACTTTACAGTTGGCACTATGCATTCGGGCAGGTAGCGCCCTCCTGGCATCCGCCAAACCCAGATTCGTCTGTCGGCCTGCCAGATGGTGAAGTGGGATTCAACACTCTAGAGAACACGTTTCCACTGCTCCAGAGTCCAATGGCAGCGAGCTTTTCATCACTTCAGCTGACGCTTGACATTGCGCATGGTGATCTTAGGCTTGTGTGTGGCTAGGCTGACGTTGCTTCCAGAGGCAGTTTGGAACTCGGTAGTGAGTATTGCAACTGAGGACAGATGATTTTTACGCGCTATACGCTTCAGCACTCGGTGTTCCCGTTCTGTGAGCTTGTGAGCTTTTTCCTGAAGAATGTGTTTGTTTTCTATGATTGTGTTTTGCTTTTTGTGTATTGATGTGATTATTGATGTGTGCTCGTGTATACTGATATGTAAGAGACCTTGGTCTCAGCATGACTCCCTGTCAAAATGAGGGTAAAAAAAGGGGGAAGATGTGTTCTCTCAACCAAACGCAACATCAATGTTCTTTCCAGAGGGTACAACAATCACACTCCCTAAGGGACAATACCTGTAATAAGCACATGATACTGGCAAATGGTGAGAGACATTTTTTTTCATCCTACACATCCTGTGCTTAAACAGAGCTCTCTTTTCATTCAAAGACTGTTTTCACAACATAATATAATTATTGGACCTCTTCAATTTATTTTCTCAGGTTTGCCTGATGGGCCTTAATAGCTTCCTGACAATAACAGCACTGTGTTAGGACATTTTCATCATCTGCCTTTTGTTGTTTCATATAGGGGCAGAGGAAATAACCTAGTCGATTGCACAACTGAATGCATTCAACCGAAATGTCTCTTCCGCATTTAATCCAACCCCTCTGAATCAGTGAGGTACGGGGGGCTGTCTTAAACAATGTACACATCATCGGCACCCATGGAGCAAAAGGATATAAACAAACATGGCAGCACCCATTCCCCGATTTGGTCCAGTAAGGGGGACTGGGAAGCTTTCAGGTTGAACTGTCAGCTCATTTTGGGGGGTTGGGGGGTTGTTGAAAGATCACTGCAGTTGGCTTCATGCCTCACACATTTTTATTTCACTAGGCAAGTCAGTTAAGAACAAGTTCTTATTTTCAATGACAGCCTAGGAACTAGGGTTAACTGCCTTGTTCAGGGGTAGAACGACAGATTTTTACCTTGTCGGATCAGGGATTCAATCTTGTAACCTCTCGGTTACTAGTCCAACGCTCTAACCACTAGGCTACCTGCCACCCCTACAGATCATGCTCTGTCATGTTTGATATTGATTAGCCCTGAGGACAGACGTGATTATGGGGCTTTAGTGGGAGCACTGAGGTGACGCTTTGGACAGTGTGTACAGCCCAGGCTGCTGCGTTCTGAACTGAGTAATAGAGGCACACAGCCTGGAGAGCCACTATGGGTGCTAGCTAATGACATTGAGAGCCTCTCAGCGGGCATATGCTCACATGCCCCCCTTTGTGCAGAACGAGCTAGCACGGGACCAGTTCATACAAGCGCTCTCTCCTCCTACAGACCCAGCTGGTTCATCCTGAGACATTGCAGATAGCCTTGGAGATGGCTTTGGAGAGGGAGCTCGTGTGGGCTGGGGCTTCACCTGGGGCTTCGGTGGGGGTGCAGGGAGACACACCCTCTGTGCGGGCTAGGGGGCAGAGCAGCCCAGAGCCGGAAAAGCCTGCATGGGTGGCGGAAACAAATGAACTCATTCATGCTGTGTCGCTACAGGTGGCACGCAACACACACCCTGGTCCCATGGTCTGCTGGGGGTGTGGCCAGCAAGGCCATCTGCACCAGGATTGCCCCATGTCCCCCAAAACTCAGGGAAACGGCTTGGGGTCCGCATAGACGGGGCAGTGCGGACCCCTGGCTCTATTTCCCACCCACAACCATCTTCAGGAGGAGCCCACCGGCACGGACGGGGAGCAAGGGAAGCAGACGAGTCCAAGCAGATGAAGCCTGTTGTGGTGGGCTGGACCTGTGTTGGGAACTTTTGTCATGTCACCGTGGAGGGGTGCCCAGCTCTGCCCTGGTGGACACTGGGTCCACAGTAACCCTGGTGAGGCCAGATATTGTGCCAGGGTGGACTCAGTTTGAGCCCACAACTGTGCAGCTCCGCACAGTCACAGGTGAAGCTGGCACCCATGAAAGGGAAGGGAAAAATGACTCTGACAGTAGGGGGCAGGTCTGTGCATCATCCTGTGTGGGTGGCAGCTGTGCAGAACCCTTGTATATTGGGGTTAGACTTTCTTATGAGAACAGGCTGCCAGTTAGACCTAAATGGGGGCACACTGAGCTTCCAGGGAGGGCCGGCAGTCACCTAATATCACATTCACACAACCCAACAACCCCTTTACTCCAACAGTTAAAGCAGCAGAGACTCATGGCTGCCACCCCTCCCCCACGTCTGTGTGTGACTTTTTCCCAGCCCCTCTGTCACCTACTGCTGTGTGTTACATTCCCCCCAGCTACCTCCACGACACATCCCTCCGTGAGCCCGGGCCGGGGACCCTCCAGCCCAGCTACCCCAGATGGAAGAGGAGAGGACACTGTCTGCAGTGAGGGAGATATGGGGGAGGAACTGTGTTGGTCTTGACCCTGAGCAGCAGGAACGGTTGTGGCAGTTGCTGTTTGAATTCAGAGACAGCTTTGCGCTGAGTGAGGAAGAGGTGGGTGAGACTCATCTGGTGCAGCATGAGATCGACACAGGTGATGCTCGGCCCATCAAGATGCATCCCCGCCGTGTCCCGCTCGCAGGCCAGGAGACGGCAGACAAGGCTGTGTTGGAGATGCAGCGGGCAGACTTCCTCGAGCCCTCAGACAGCCCCTGGGAGGCGCCAGTCGTCATGGTTCCCAACAAGGGGGGCAAGCTGAGGTTCTGTGCGGACTACAGGTGGCTGAATGAGGTAAACAGGAAGGACTCATACCCCATATCAAATCAAATTGTACTAGTCACATGCGCTGAATACAACAGGTGTAGACCTCACAGTGAAATGCTTATTTACAAGCCCCTAACCAACAGTGCAGTTTCAAAAAATATGGAAAAGAATAAGAGATAAAAGTAACAAGTAATTAAAGAGGAGCAGTAAAAAATAACAATATATACAAGTGGGTACCGGTACAGAGTCAGTGTGCGAGGGCACCGGTTAGTTGAGGTAGTATGTACATGTAGGTAGAGTTAATTAAAGTGACTATGCATAGATGACAACAGAGAGTGGCAGTGGTGTGGAGAGGGGAAGGGGGGGCGATGTGAATAGTCTGGGTAGCCATTTTACTAGATGTTCAGGAGTCTTATGGCTTGGGGGTAGAAGCTGTTTAGAAGCCTCTTGGACCTAGACTTGGCGCTCCGGTACCGCTTGCTGTAAGGTAGCAGAGAGAACAGTCTATGACTAGAGTGGCTGGAGTCTTTGACAATTTTCAGGGCCTTCCTCTGACACCGCCTGGTATAGAGGTCCTGGATGTCAGGAAGCTAGGCCCCAGTGATGTACTGGGCCATACGCACTACCCTCTGTAGTGCCTTGCAGTCGGAGGCCGAGCAGTTGCCATATCAGGCAGTGACGCAACCGGTCAGGATACTCTTGATACCAGGCAGTGATGCAACCAGTCAGGATGCTCTCCACATGCTCTGGCATTTCAAGGTCCTGTGCTTCGGCCTGTGCAACATACCAGCTACTTTTGAGTGTTTGATGGACAGGGTGCTGAATGGCATCTCCTGACAGGAGTGTCTGGTATACCACCACAATATCCTGTCCCGTGGCAGCTCCTTCAAGTCAGCCCTGGGGGCACTACGGCATATGCTGGAGAGGGTGGCTGCCACAGGCCTGAAGCTCCACCCCAAGAAGTGTCACTTCATGAGGAGAGAGGTGTCCTTCATGATGTCCTTCTTGGGCCACCATGTGGGGAAGGAGGGTATCAGCACCATGGAGGACAAGGTGGGGGCTGTCTGAGACTGGTCCACCCCCACCGACCAGCATCAGCTGAAGAGCTTCCTGGGCCTGGCCTCGTACTACAGGAGGTTTGTACGGGGCTTCTCAAGCATCACTGCTCCCTTGAACCGCCTGCTGCCGCAGGACAAGGCCTTCACTTGGACAGTGGAGTGTGACGAGGCCTTCAACACCCGCAAACGTGCACTAATCGAGGCCCCTGTGCTTGCCCCCACCCCCATCTCACCTTGCCCTTTATCCTGGACACAGACTCGAGCAATGTGGGCATGGGTGGGGTGCTGGCCCAGGTGGGGCCAGAGGGGGAGAGAGTGGTGGCGACCTTCAGCAAAACATTCAACAAACAAACCCGTGTCACCCGGCGGGAGCTCCTGGCTGTTGTGGCTTTCATCAAACACTTCAAGTACTACCTGGGTGGCCTGCCCTTTACTGTGAGGACTGACCACTCTGCTCTCCAGTGGCTCATGTCTTCCAGAGAGCCAGAGGGGCAGGTGGCACGCTGGTTGGAGGAGCTTTAGCCGTACGACTTCACAGTGGTGCACAGGGCAGGGGCACGCCACTCCAACGCCAACGCCATGTCCCGTCAGCCCTGTACTGCAGACGAGCACCGCCACTGTGAGCGGAGAGAGGCCCGTGAGAGAGAGATGTGTGAGGAGGAGGGGTTCTGTGCCACAGTGGGTCGGGCGAGCGGGCCTGTCTGCTGTGAGCTGCAGACTGTTGACATGGCTGAATGAGGGCAACAGCAGGGACGGGACACCACCCTCCAGCCAGTGCTACAGTGGGTAGAGGCGCAGCTGAGGCCACCGTGGGAAGTGGTGGCAGCGCCCTCACTCGCGACCAAAGGGTTGTGGTCAACGTTTGAGAGACTGAGGCTGGCTGATGGCATGCTACAGCGGGCATGGAAGGAGCCAGCTATGGGAGAAGAGAGGTGGCAGATGGTGGTCCCAAAAGCACTGCAGGAGGCTGTGCTCCAGAGCACTCATGGGGGGGGGGGGGGGGGGTGCTGGACACCATCAGGGCTTTTACTGGGGGGCAGCACAAGAGGGATGTGGAGGAAGAAACAGCAAGAAACGGCCCTCCATCATGCTGTTCTCATGCTCAGCTCCAACAGTTCCCAGTTGGGGCTCCCATGGAGAGGGTGGGAGTGGATGTAGTTGGGTTGTTTCCCACCACAGACAGTGCAAACCGCTGGGTGCTCACAGCCATGGACTATTTCACAAAATGGCCCGACTCCTATGCTCTGCCTGACCAGGAGTCAGAGACCATCATCGACGCCCTGAGAGCGGAGATGTTCAGCAGGTTTGGAGCTGCGGAGTCCATCCACAGCGACGAAGGCAGAACCTTTGAGTCCCGTGTGTTCGCCACCATGTGTGAGAGGCTGGGTATGCGCAAGACCCGCACTACTCCTCTCCATCCTCAAAGTGATGGCCTTGTGGAGCGGGAGAGAGAGATCCGCACCCTTGCAGAGATGGTGTTTGGTCGGCCCCTAGATAGCCCTCATGTTCCCCCGGGGCCGGAGTATGCCCGGAGACTCCAGGACCGCCTGGAGACAGCCCACAACTTCACCAGAGAGCAGCTGGTGAATTCAGGTGTGAGGCAGAAGAGGAACTATGACGTGCACACCCGGGGGAGACACTTTGTGGCTGGGGAGCTGTTCTGGGTCTACAGCCCCCTAAGAAAGAAAGGCAGATTCCCCAAGTTGGACAGCCACAGGGTGGGGCCCTGCAGCGTCCTGGAGAGGGTAGGGGAGGTTGTGTACTGGGTGCAGCTTTCTCCCAGGGGAAGAAAGGTAGCACTGCACCAGGACAGGTTAGCCCCATACAGAGGGGCCTCTTCTCCCCAAACCCCAGGGACCCCCACAATTCCCCTCTCTGGAAATGACACTCCCCAAGAACCCACCCCCAGGTGCCGCAGACAAGGCTCCAGACAACTCAGTCTTCCTCCCTGTGTCACCGCGTGGTTCCCCGGAGCCACGGACTGTATTCCCTGTTCAATCATCCTTGTCCCCCATGTCCCTGCCTTCATCCCCCTTGGTCTCCAGAGGGGAAGCCCCCTGCCACGGACTGAGCCCCTTGCTTCACATCTGGACACTCTGCGACCAGGCAAGTCAGTTAAGAACAAATTCTTATTTACAATGACGGCCTACCCCAGACAAACCCTCCCCTAACCCGGATGACGCTGGGCCAATTGTGCACCGCCCTATGGGACTCCTGATCACGGCCAGTTGTGATACAGCCCGGGATCGGACCAGGGTCTGTGATGCAGTGCCTTAAGCCGCTGCGCCACTCGGGAGAAATCTACTGTACCTTATGTATCTGTCTTCCGTCTGTCCATCAGTTCGTCTATTAATCTACTATATTCAGTCCCTCAACACACATATTATTTTTTACTCTACTGTATTTGTTTCAAGGTCAAGAAGGACCTGTGCCTGTGGCTTGACCAGCATGTGACAGCCAGATGCTAGCCCCATGTCTGGGAGCTCTTCCAGTGCTCCACATGCTCTGTCTTTCTGTCTTCAGACAGATTATTATCAGAATCACACACAAAGCAGGGTCTGGTGGTGGCAAGTACACAGGAAGACGCACCGCACCGTACCACTTCTCCTTCACTGCCAAGCTGGTAAATGGGAAGACGCTCAGAGCTGCTTCACATTGTCAGGGAAGAGAACGTCGACTTAGTGCAGAAAGATGATGATGTGGTGATGAATATGATGGTGGTGGTGATGGTGGTAATGACAAGGATGAAGCACTGCACTACTTCTCCTTGACTGCCAAGCTGGTAAATGGGAAGACGCTCAGAGCTGCCTTACTTATATGCTGTTTATACACACCACGTATTTCTATTCTGGATTCTGACACATTTTCACTCTAATACATCTACTCTGGGTTGTTGATTAGACCCATTCTGTCATTTCTTGAGTTATTGTTTAGATTTTTTTTATTATATGTGTATTTGTACCCTATTTGTGAGACATTCTACTGCACTGTTGGAGCTAGTAACATAAGCATTTCGCTGTACCTGCTGTAACACCTGCTAATTTGTGTACGTGACCAATAAACGTTGATTTGATTATATTATGTCGCCAGGGAAGATCGTTTGGTGAAGGATATTGATGTGGTGGTGATGATGGTGGTGGTGGTGGTGATGATGGTGGTGATGAAGAACAAGAAGATATTGTTAAAGCAATAAGACATGAGAGGGGGAGCATCGTTGTGTTGTACAAAATGTCTGAGTACCATCGACCAGGATGGATGTGTGTCTAATGAAAACAATAGTACATTTTGCAGCCCGTGAAAATGTGTTTGCTATACGTTTGAACTCGGTCATATACAGTTGAAGTCGGAAGTTTACATGCACCTTAGCCAAATATATTTAAACTCAGTTTTTCACAATTCCTGACATTTAATCCTAGTAAAAGTCCCTGTATTAGGTCAGTTAGGATCACCACTTTATTTTAAGAATGTGAAATGTCAGAATAATAGTAGAGAGAATGATTTATTTAATCTTGTATTTCTTTCATCACATTCCCAGTGGGTCAGAAGTTTACATACACTCAATTAGTATTTGGTAGCATTGCCTTTAAATTGTTTAACTTGGGTAAAATGTTTTGGGTAGCCTTCCACAAGCTTCCCACAATAAGTTGGGTGAATTTTGGCCCATTCCTCTTGACAGAGCTAGTGTAACTGAGTCAGGTTTATAGGCCTCCTGGCTCGCACATGCTTTTTCAGTTCTGCCCACACATTTTCTATAGGATTGAGGTCAGGGCTTTGTGATGGCCACTCCAATACCTTGACTTTGATGTCCTTAAGCCATTTCTCCACAACTTTGGAAGTATGCTTGGGGTCATTATCCATTTGGAAGACCCATTTGCGACCAAGCTTTCACTTCCTGAATGATGTCTTGAAATGTTACTTCAATATGTCCACATAATTTTCCTACCTCATGATGCCATCTATTTTGTGAAGTGCACCAGTTCCTCCTGCAGCAAAGCACCCCCACAATATGATGCTGCCACCCACGTGCTTCACGGTTGGGATGGTGTTCTTCAGTTTGCAAGCCTCCCCCTTTTTCCTCCAAACATAACGATGGTCATTATGGCCAAACAGTTATATTTTTGTTTCATCAGACCAGAGGACATTTCTCCAAAAAGTATGATCTTTGTCCCCATGTGCAGTTGCAAACCGTAGTCTGGGTTTTTTATAGCAGTTTTGGAGCAGTGGCTTCTTCCTTGCTGAGCGGCCTTTCACGTTATGTCGATATAGGACTCGTTTTACTGAGGATATAGATACTTTTATACCTGTTTCCTCCAGCATCTTCACAAGGTCATTGCTGTTGTTCTGGGATTGATTTGCTCTTTTCGCACCAAAGTATGTTAATCTCTAGAAGACAGAGCACGTGTCCTTCCTGAGCGGTTTGACAGCTTCGTGGTCCCATGGTGTTTATTCTTGCGTACTATTGTTTGTACAGATGAACTTGGTACCTTCTGGCATTTGTATATTGCTCCCAAGGATGAACCAGACCTGCGGAGGTCTACAAAAAAAATTCTGAGGTCTTGGCTGATTTCTATAGATTTTTCCCATGATGTCAAGCAAAGAGGCACTGAGTTTGAAGGTAGGCCTTGAAATACATCCACAGGTACACCTCCAATGTCCATTAGCCTATCAGAAGCTTCTAAAGCCATGACATCATTTTCTGGAATTGTCCAAGCTGTTTAAAGGCGCAGTCAACTTAGTGTATGTAAACTTCTGACCCACTGGAAATGTAATACAGTGAATTATACGTGAAATACTCTGTCTGTAAACAATTGTTGGAAAAATTACTTGTGTCATGCACAAAGTAGAAGTCCTAACTGACTTGCCAAAACTATAGTGTGTTAACAAGAAATTTGTGGAGTGGTTGAAAAACGAGTTTTAATGACTCCAAGCTAAGTGTATGTAAACTTCCGACTTCAACTGTAGCTAGTTAATGTGATAACATATGACAAGATGTAATAGCAACATGTGATAACATTAATCTACACATGTGAAATAAATGTGACATGGGGATGCAACATTTCAATGTGATATCATGAAACTACACCTGACAACATTTGAACGTTTTTCACAAGTGAAAATGCAATTCCACATGTAAGAGTTCAATTTTCACGTGAAACATTTTTTACATGTGAAAGTACAAATTAACATTTCATATGTGAAAGTTTTTCACATGTGAAACTGCATATTTCAAATGTGAATCTGCAGTTCACATGTGAGGTGAAAACGTTTTTCTCCTTCTAAATGTAATAAAGGTGAACACATGGTTTGAACAACTGACCTCATGTTTCTCTTGTTTTCACGTGAGAATTTCAGCTCAACATGAAAACTGCACATTTCACATGTGTTTTTTGTAAGGGAAGTAGTGAAATGGTATGGGGGGGTTTAAGGTAAGTGGTATGCTGTTCAGCTAAAATAGCATAAACACCTTTAATCAATATGATGATGTTCGACATGATCACTCAGTGCTGACTTTCCAATATGACCCCGACTGGAATTGGAACTCACAACCTCTGGATTTGGGAAATGCTGATATTTCTCCTGCGCCACAAAGTATTTAGCATTTGCAAAAGTCCTCTAAAGATTCTTGACCTATAATACCTCTCTGCGCTTAGCGAAAGCGTGCCATCTGCACTGCTATTTTAGTTATCAGTTATTCATCTGACTATTCTCTCATCATTGATTTCATTTACTTATTTCTATCAGGTTTGAAGGTAAGACCCAGGTGCAGACAATGTCGAAGTAACAAAAGTTTATTAAATCGAACACGGCAGGCAAAGGTACAGGACGGCAGGCAGGCTCAGGGTCAGGTCAGGCAGAGGTCGGTAATCCAGAGTAGTGGGGCAAAGGTACAGGACGGTAGACAGGCTCAGGGTCAGGTCAGACAGAGGTCGGTAATCCAGAGTAGTGGGACAAAGGTACCGGACGGTAGACAGGCTCGGGGTCAGGGCAGGCAGAAAGGACGAAACCAGGAAACAGGAAAAATAGACAAGGCAGGAGCAAGGGGAAAACCGCTGGTAAGTTTGAGGAACAAAACGAACTGGCAACAGACAAACAGAGAACACAGGTATAAATACACAGGGGATAATGGGAAAGATGGCAACACCTAGAGGTGGCTGGAGACAAGCACAAAGACAACAGATCAGGGTGTGACAATTTCAGCAATTCGAGGGTTTTCTGTTAGTTGTCTAATGTTGGTGAGGAATATTATTCTGTTTCAATGTTACTCCGGAATCACTTTGATAAATATAATCGTTTTTCTTGAGTGTATTTTTAACAAAGCTGAGATCTACTTTGAAGTTCAAAGTGTAGGAATACAGGTGAAGTTAGTTGTTGACACAGACATGGTGGCATAGCAGGAAGATTGGAACACCATGAACCAAGAGGTCATGAGTTCAAATCTCAGGAGAGTACATGTTGAATTACAATTATGGTTTAAAAAAACATGCACAATGTAATCATGTGGGTCAAATGTGTAAGTTGAAAACATTGAGACTGTGTGATGGACATCCTAACGACAAAGCACCACGTGAAATATTATCACATATGAAGTGTTCTGATTTCACATTTGAAAGGTTATGTGACAATTCGTTTTACACGTGGAATAAATTTTACATTTGCAAAACATCATGTGGTTTTTACATAAGGGTTTTTGACTCATCAATACTTATTGTGAACTTTTAAAATATTTCATTCTTTCCCTATAGTATTTATAATGTTCTGTGATTGTGCTATATCTACTGAAAGACTTAGAACTGTCATGGAAGTGTCATAGGCTACAATATACTCAATGCTGTATTGCTTATCATTCTACGATGAATATAGGGAAACAGGGAACAGGAAATAGTAAACTTAATATTATGTGGAATAGAGAGGGAACATCAGTGTGAGAATCCATGTCCTTCATGTTCAAGTAAAGCCGAATCTCAGAGATAGAGTTGTGGTTGAACTCAATCCCCTGATGATCACCTATGAAAGGGCAGTCTTTTTTTGACACTTTTCTTAGGAATTTCCCGTTTCTCAGCCCCAAAATGAAAACGAACACATGAAACATGAAACACCTTTCTATGCAATTGTGTAAAACAAACTCCTACTTTTGGGTTTGTGTCATTTGTTTAAATAACTTCTTCAATAAATTCAATAGGAATGGAGTTAGTTTAGTGTTATTATTCCTAATGACCACTGGTAGTTGAAGTGCCTGCTTACCCACCATAAAATAGGCTACCAAGGGCCTTGTCCCCTTTGGACTTGTTTGCGTGATAGATCTCAGAAATGATTCACCTGTCGGGGAATGGGTGAGTTATACCAACACACAAGGGGGAGGCTACAATGCTTTTTCTCTCTGCTTTTTTTTATTGCGTCATTATGTTACGCTCTAGTCGCCTTCGCCACAGATAAGCGCAACCCATTGGCGCTACTAACAGTGGCGGTTCTAGGCCATTTCAACTGGGGGGGCCAAGCTGGGGCCAGTTGTACTGTTAGAGGGGCCAGTTAAATTAGACGTTATTGTTGTCATATCGTTTTCTTCACTGCATGGCAGGCATTAGCAGGCAAAAGACCATGTACATAATCATCATCGTTGCCACTGTCTAATAAAGGATGTAAAAAAAGAACGATAGCAAAAATGAGTTATGTAAAACTTATTTCATACTCCACATTTAGGGGGGCCACAAGGGGTCCAAAATTGTTGTCACAAGGGCACTGCCCCCCCCCCCCCCCCCCCAGTGGCTACTAAAGGCAGGCCGCGCGCTCAGTCTATGCGTTCTAATCTGAATGTGGAGGAGCTATGAGAAGAGAAGTGCCATTGGATTGTATTCGTCTGTGTCATAGCTTTTGGAGAGAGACAAGCCAACTAAAGTAACCGAATAATAATAATAATAATGTTATTATAATGCTTCGACTAGTTTTATTTGACGCAAGTGTTACATGGTGATGACCTGATTCCTGTTTGGATTCATCTGGATTGATCGGATATTAGTGGTTATTATTATTGATTTATCATTATTATTGATTTATCGTTACTATTTCTATTTGCATTAAACATTATTTTCAACTCCGATTTGAAACACCATAATTGTCTACTACGGTTTCCAAGCGGAATGAGCCTGTTTTGCACCTCTTGAGGATACAAGGAGTCTGGATTCATGTTCAGAAAATGAAGTTGAAGTTTTTTACCGTGGGCTCTATACTACCACCTCTAGCCTACAACTCCGTCGGCAGTTGATATTGCCAATTAAAAATGTGATGCTGTTGCCTATTGTAGTACATTGACGGTTGAAATATTATAATTGTATCTCCATGTGAGACATTCTCGAATGTGGATCACTGCAAACGATGTATACCGAGGTGGCCAATTTAAACTTCAGCTCTAATGGAAGCATCGAGGATCCACTGAGCTCTCTGGATCAAGAATGGAACGAGCCCCCGGCGAAAAGACTGTCTCGGACCGGACACCATGTGATGTCCGTCTTCCTTGGATCTATAATGGTTTTTGGTTTCATCAATAACCTGGTGGTATTGATCCTGTTTATTAAGTTCAAAACTCTGCGGACGCCGGTGAACATGCTTTTGCTGAACATCAGCGTGAGTGACATGCTGGTGTGCCTCTGTGGCACCACGCTCAGCTTCGCCTCCAGTCTACACGCACGCTGGCTGTACGGGAAGCACGGGTGCATGTGGTACGGCTTCGCCAACTCTTGTTTCGGTGAGCTAAGTAAGCTGTTACGTAACAAAATAGTCACCAAAGTAACTATATGCTTTTCACAATTACACAACCAAAGCCTCGATGCCTCATCAATGTGTTTAAGGAAATCACGGTTCCAAAGAGTTGATTCACTTTATCAACCTGCTAATAATCAGAATCAGCTGCGTAAGGACGTTTACTCTCCAGGAACAGGGTTGGAGAGTCCTGAACTAGGGATTGTCTTTAGGTAATTTGTATCAGATAATGTTGCCGATGAAAGGTGTAGTGTGGGGTACAGAGATTAAGTTATTGGAGCGAAGTGATGGACTTCCACTTTCGGATCTCCCGCGTGCCACATGACCGTGTTAGCCCACAATTGTTCCTGATGTCACACATACAGCAGAATTGTTTTATGGATAGTGTGTTGTCAGCAGTTACATCTGTGCCCCACGGACAGTTTAATTGTGACTCCAGTGTACTCTCGCTGCCAAGTCAAACCGAGAAAGAGAGGGAATTACACTTGATTTGCCCCTCCAAAAAAAGTCCATTATTTAGAATCCAAATCAAATCAAATCAAATGCAATGTATAGGTTGTGTACACATATTTTGCAGACGTTAAGGTTCAGCGAAATGTTTATGTTTCTAGCTCAAACAGTGCAGTAATAGCTAACAATACATTACATACATAATCCCAAAAAATCCAAATTAAGAAAGACATATAAGAACGAGCAATGTCCATGTCCGGGAACATAAATATCTATGTATATAATGGTGTGTATGGACAGTATATGAGTAGAAAAGCTGTGTACAGCAGTAGTTATATGATGAGCCTTGACTAGAATACAGTATAAATAAATATGAAGTGGGACTCACTGTAAATCAAATGTGCACTCAGGAGGGGAATTGAGGAGGGGGGGCACGCTTTGAATATCGTTATTATCATTCAATATAATTGAATATCAAAAAGGACAAATGCATAAGGTTGCCCTGTTGCTTCAAATGCCATTCTGTTACTTCTCCTAATTGCCCCAAGAGGTTTTCTCACCAAAGCGTTCCACAAAAGGCACACTCGTGAGGGGAATTGAGAAGTGAGTGCATGCCAGGATTTGAATATCATTATCATTTAATTACCATTGAATATCAAAAAAGGAGAATGCATAACCATGTCCTGTTTCTTAAAATGCCAATTTGTTACATCTTCCAGCTACCCTAAGATTATATTATTCCACCAATATACTACAGCCTGCTATGTTGCTCTTTACCACAAAAATGTAGAACAAATTGTCTCAGCAATAAGTCTGCCAAAGCCTCTTTGCCGCTGCAGTCAAGAGTACAGCACTGAGACGACATGTGTGACCATACACACTAGGCTATTTCAGGAGACAGATTGTAGTTTTTGTGCCCTGATATCAGGAACTGGTGGTGAACAGTTTGATTAAATGATTCAGAGACTAAAACGAATAAATCATCATTTAAGGAGAGTTAATCGATATACAATGCCAAAATCAGCGGCTCTTCTTGCAGGCTGTATTTCCCTATATCGGAGCATTGTGAACTGTAGGTCAGGATTTTTGTCCTGGTTACTTGTACATTGAACAATACAGCTACTTTTTTGGCATGTTTTGTTATTTTCTGTACAACATAAAATCAACTATGAAGTTGGCTTTTTTACAACGGGGGATCAATAGAAAAATTATGTTTGTTTTCCACAATTTGTGGGTGTGGTTAAGGTGAATTTCTTCAATATCGACTCGGAGTATCTCTGCCTTCTAGAATTTTTCTCAGCCCAGCCCATTTGTCTCTGGTTTGAGGGGCAAAACTAGGGCAATTCTCAGTGTTTGTAACATCACATGACCCGAGTGTTTTGAAAATGGGCTGAGGGGTGTTTATGGTTGATAAGAAGGTCAGTCTGTTCATGGGATAGCAGAGCACTGAGCCCAGAACCTGTTATGCCATAGCCCTGCCTGGCTGTTGGCTTGCTAGGCTACACTCTGCAGTTGTTAGATAGAGAAGAAGAGTCTTCTGGGCCTTTGTGTGTTTACATATCAGGTAATGGATTTTTTTCAGTAATATCAACTGTTGGAGTAATTGTGTCACAGCCAAGCTCTTATTTTCTGAGCTGATTATTTAACAAGCAGCTAACGAGCTCACAATTTCAAACAATGGGTTAACTGTTTATGACAACCGTTTATTATAGAACTACAAACTTGAAATGAACAGCTTATAAAATACATATAAACCGTTATAAATGACCCCAGGTGAGGAGGGTAGGCAACAACACATCCGCCACCCTGACCCTCAACATGGGGGTCCCTCGGGGGTGCATGCTTAGTCCCCTCCTGTACTCCCTGTTCACCCACGACTGCATGACCACGCACAACTCCAACACCATTATTAAGTTTGCAGTCAACACGATAGTGGTAGGCCTGATCACCCTGACGACAATGAGCCAGCCTATAGGGAGGAGGTCGGAGAGCTGTCAGTGTGGTGCCAAGACTACAACCTCTCCCTCAACGTCAGCAAGACAAATGATTGTGGATTACAGGACTACAGAAACGGAGGGGCGAGTACACTGCCATTCACATCAACGGGGCTGTAGTGGAGCGGGTCGAGTGCTTCAAGTTCCTTGGTGTCCACATCACAAAGGACCTATCATGGTCCAAACACACCAACACAATCGTGAAGACGGTACGACAACGCCTCTGAAAAGATTTAGCATGGGTCTTCAGATCCTCAAAAAGTTCTACAGCTGCACCATTGAGAGCATCTTGACTGGCTGAATCACCGCTTGGTATGGCAACTGCTTGCCATCCGACCGTAAGGCGCTACAGAGGGTACATCACCGGGGCAGAGCTCCCTGCCATCCAGGACCTCTATACCAGGTGGTGTCAAAGACTCCAGCCACCCATGTCATAGACTGGTTTCTCTGCTACCGCAAGGCAAGCGGTACCGGAAGAAAAAAGGCTCAAAGGCTCCTGAACAGCTTTTACCCCCAAGCTATAAGACTACTGAACAGTTAATCATATGGCTACCCAGACTATCTGCATTGACCCCCTTTTTCTTGCACTGGCTCTATGCACACATACTACACTGACATTCCAACACACGCATAGACATACACACACACACTACATATGCTCATACACACAAAACACACACAACGCATATGCATATTGATGCCTTGCACACACACTCACACATAGGCACACATTCACACTCTTTCACACTCTTTACATAGCTGCTGCTACTCTGTTTATTATTTATCCTGATTGCCCAGTCACTTTTACCCCAACCTACATGTACATAGTACCTCAATCACCTCAACTACCTCGTATCCCTGCACATTGACTCAGTACCAGTACTCTTTGTATACAGCCTCGTTATTGTTTTTATTGTGTTACTATTTCCTTTTTTGTTTGGTGCAAATCTCTTACTTTTTAATCCTGCGTTGTTGGGAAAGGGCTCGTTAGTAAGCATTTCACGTTAAAGTCTAACTCGTAGACAAAAGGGTTCCAAAAAGGTTATTTGGCTGTCCCCATAGGATAACTCTTTCTGGTTCCAGGTAGAACTCTTTTGAGTTCCATGTAGAACCCTCTGTGTAAAGGGATGGAATTCAAAAAGGGTTCTACCTGGGACCAAAAAGGGTTCTTCAAAGGGCTCTCATATGGGGACATCCAAAGAACCAGTTTAGGTTCTACATAGCACCTTTTTTTCTGAGTGTACAGCTGTTGTATTGGGTGCATGAGACAAATAAAATGTGATTTTGATTTGAATATGAGTATTTGAGAGGGGTTACACTACTGCAATTTGGATTATACCAATGCTTCCCTCTGTTGGAGCATAATAGTGTTGATGTCAAAGAGTTTTGCTAATTTAATAGGGTGCAGTACATGGTGTTCCAGAATCCAGAAACTCCAAACCACATTCATTTCACACCCTGGCCTTTTAATGGACAAAATGTACCCAATAGAGGTATGGGTAAGTTTTCCAGAACAGCAGCCCATTCCACAATGACACAGTGAAGATGACAGACACCTACAAGTCCCTATACTCCTCCCCTGGCTAAAAACTGCCATCCAGCCTCCTCTCTGCTGGTTGTTAATATTGGTCCACCAAGGTGACCTCAACCTCTGAGGTGGAATCTGCAGGATGGCGTGTGAACTGTGAATGGCCACTGAAATACCAAGACATTTCTCCCTCTGTGAGTCACACTGCACCGAGCAAGTCAGCCCCCCCACCCACTCTCTCCATCCATTCCCTGTTTCTCAATAGTGCTCAGGGCTTAGCTTAACTCCACCGCAGGTGGTGGGATACCATAGAAATAAACTTACTAGAACCGGCATCCCTATTGAAGTCAATGTGCCATGATGGGTGGACCAGCGGCCACAAAGTAAAGCAGGAAGATTAATTATATTTCTATGTGCCATACTGTGCGCAGTTGAAACCCTCTGCAGAAGACGTGCACACAAACTGCACTGCAGTGGTCAGTAATATGCTCTTAGTTATGAGATCAATATAGATGTAGGAACTTTACTTTGAGCAAAGTGGACGCACCTTGCATTTTCATATAATGTTCAATAATTTAGACTTTTTGTCCCTACTACTGTTGAATAATTAACAGATGACCTGGGCCTCTGAAGCATCTTGGGTAGTTAAATTAAGAGAGGTTACCATGCAAAGTCACTTGGCAGATGGCGACTGATGGGCTACAGCTGTTGAGTGGGGTCCTCATTCCGAACCTGGCCTCCCGGCCATCCGCTACCCAGCAGTACCTAAAGTGGAGGTCTGAAGCAAAAACAGCTCCCGAACATCTACTATTCTCCAAAAATAGACTACAACCACAAACTTTTAGGTCTACTCTCCAAAAAACAGCCTCCAAACAAAAGAAGTGATCCACACACCTCTGCACAACCATAGACATTTCTGTTTATCTGGAATGTGGCTTTTTTCCTGTGTTCAAGCGTGGCAGGGCCCAAATCTCTGTTTTCCAGAGTAATCTGGAGGGGCGCTGATAGACATGATTAAAAAGAGCTTTTAGGTTAGAACATGCTGTGAGGAGAGGAGGTCCTTCTGGAGTGTAGGAAGTACGCTCACAGAAATGAACTAACATGGGATGGAGATGGTGGGAGATTGGAAGATGAGATTATACAAGTCATCATGGTTCAAAGCATGTTGTAATGACTGCTTTAGATTTAAACCCAAAGTGACTGTATGTACATAGAATGACATACAAATATAGAAAAAATTACTCTGGATCAACAAATGTTACAAGTAAATTAGTTAGGTTTTCTCAATTGAAAAAAAGTATATTTGTTGAAACCAAATATATGATTCAATGCCAACTGTAGCCTTCCCTGTAGCTCAGTTGGTAGAGCATGGTGTTTGCAACGCCAGGGTTGTGGGTTCGATTCCCACGGGGGGCCAGCACAGAGAAAAAAAAAAGAAAAAAAAAATGTATGAAATTGTATGAAATGTATGCATTCACTACTGTAAGTCGCTCTGGATAAGAGCGTCTGCTAAATGACTAAAATGTAAAATGTAAAAATGTATTTGATTATTAAAAAAACTTAGATTTCAAGTTGCAACCTATTTCTTTCAACAGTCTACTTACTTTTCCCCTTTGGTTAAACCTAATAAATAACATAAATACTAACTAATATACAACACAATTTTACCAAGTCGATTTTTTACTTTGGAATTAACTATCAGATTTTCTTCAATTGGGTTCAAAACAATTAAATCTATTTCCCGGTAGTCAAGATACTGTATTAAGTTGGTTCCATAACTCAAAATACTTTCTTTAAATAAGACTTATTTTAAGCAAATTGTGACCATTTCTTTATTATCACAGTACATACACAGATATCATTTAAGATTTAGTGCTGGCAGTAAACATAAAATCATGAAAAACAAAATACAGAACACATTACCTGGAATGGAATTCACTCGCACGGGTGGCCAAAAATAACCACTTGAAAGACACGCCCCACAATAGGCCACACCCCCAATTCTTCTGATAGGCTGCCGCCACTTCATTGCACCAATCGCTATTTAATGCAAATGTCCATGAAGTGTTGAAAGCAATTTAGAAGCTTTCCTTCAACAAAAAAATAACATCAATCTGTCAAATTTGGCTAGAGGTGGCCGCCTGGCCAAACTGAGCAATCGGGGGAGAAGGGCCTTGGTCAGGTAGGTGACCAAGAACCCAATGGTCAGTCTGACAGACCTCTAGAGATCCTCTGTGGAGATGGGAGAACCTGAAGGACAACCATCTCTGCAGCACTCCACCAATCAGGCCTTTATGGTAGAGTGACCAGACAGAAGCCACTCCTCAGTAAAAGGCACATGACAGCCCGTTTGGATTTTTCCAAAAGGCACCTAAAAACACTCAGACCATGAGAAACAAGATTCTCAGAGCTGATGAAACCAAGATTGAACTCTTGGCCTGAATGCTGAGCGTCACGTCTGGAATAAACCTGGCACCATCCCTACGGTGAAGCATGGTGGTGGCAGCATCATGCTGTGGGGATGATTTTCAGCGCAGGGACCGGGAGACGAGTCAGGATCGAGGCAAAGATAAACGGAGCAAAGTACAGAGAGATCCTTGATGAAAACCTGCTCCAGAGCACTCATGACCTCAGACTGGGGCGAAGGTTCACCTTCCAACAGGACAACGACACAACCAAGACAACACAGGAGTGGCATCGGGACAAGTCTCTGAATGTCCTTGAGTGGCCCAGCCAGAGCCCGGACTTGAACCCGATCAAACATCTTTGGAGAGAACTGAAAATAGCTGTGCAGCAATGCTCCCCATCCAACCTGACAGAGCTTGAGAGGATCTGCAAAGAGGAATGGGAGAAACTCCCCAAATACAGGTGTGCCAAGCTTGTAGCATCATACCCAAGAAGACTCGAGGCTGTAATCACTGCCAAAGGTGGCAGGTAGCCTAGCGGTTAGAGCATTGGGCTAGTAACCGAAATGTTGCTAGATCAAATCCCCGAGCTGACAAGGTAAAAATCTGTAATTCTGCCCCTGAACAAGGAAGTTAACACACTGTTCCTAGGCCATCATTGTAAATAAGATTTTGTTCTTAACTGACTTGACTAGTTAAAAAAATGTAATGTTAAAAAATAAAGTACTGAGTAAAGGGTCTGAATACTTATGTAACTGTGATATTTCAGTTTTTGTTTTATATAAATGTGTCATTATGCGGTATTGTGTGTAGATTGATGAGGGGCAAAAAAACGATTTAATACATTTTAGAAGAAGGCTGTGACGTAACAAAGTGGAAAAAGTCAAGGGATCTGAATACTTTCCGAAGGCACTGTATGTCCTTTGTGACTCCATACATCTAATTGAATTCTATATTAAGAATGTATGTAATGCCCACTGATATATGTATCACATACATTCTGTGTGAATTACTGGATGCTCTCATGCATACTATAGCTTGGTAAGTTATCGGTATTGGTTCACTGTTTCTTGTGGATCTATTTATAGAAAATAGTAATGTTGAGATAGTTACATTCTGATACATGTGAGATAATATAATTACTCTGTAAGGGCGACCCAGAGGTTGATGAGATGCCAAATAAAAAAATGAAAGGGCAAATGAATCGATGAAAACCTTGGGAAATTCATAATGTATAATTTGGCACGGAGGTTTCTCAAGAGGGAAAATGTTGCTTTATATACAATCAGGGACTCCTATGAGATTTCTAGATGGAATTCAATATTGAATATTGGCATATGAGAAACCTGGGCATGATAAACGGACCATGGTCTGAGTCTGACTGTCTCTCTAGTCTCTTGGTGGAGGGAAGAGGGTTAAATGACATGGATGAACTCGGCCGCTTCCTCATCTGCACTGACAGGTCGGCTCCCCTAGGGGTCAACCAGAGGGAAGAGCCAATCACTGGCCTTGCTGCTGTAGCGTCTTTTCCGCCCTCTGGTCCTCGAAGGAGGGAGTGTGATTGTGTGCCTTGCACTGATTGAGTCAAAGAAATGTAACTGGGGAGCGGAGCCGAGTAGATTGTATATCCAATCTGTAATGACAGACATGCAGCATGTGCCCACTGTTGCGAGCTACAGAGCTTAGCCAGGCTGTTTCTGAATTTGACACCGCTTTCTCACCCCTCGATAAATTAGTGGACTTATGTTGAAAGATTACCATTCGGGGCTCAGAGGTCCTTATTAAAGCATCAGCCTCAGCATCTTCCTACAGCAACATTTTCATTTGCAGCAGCATTTATATAATAATAATAATAATAATATATTGTATTTGTGCTTTTCAAGATACCTAGGGACACTTACAGAGTAAAACATAAAATAGCCAAAATAAACATGACAATATTAAAAGCAAAATGCTTACAACAAAGGCGCATGGCACCCCAAAAATAGCAAGATAATTAATACATGGGGGAATACAGCAACAACAGCAATAACAAAGTCAAGCTCATAAAGGCAGTTGAAATTGAGAGGCTACTTAAGTGACCTCTGTAACACGACAGGTAGAAAAAAATAAAAAGAGCTAGACGGTTTAAAACGCTATAGGCTGAATGCTAGTCTGAAATGGTTGTTTTTGAAGATTTGGATGGAGTCGGAATCGGGGAGTTCAGGGGTGAGAGAGTTCCAGAGAGTGAAGGCACGATCCCCCCATGGAGTGTAGTCTGGTGAGGGGGCCGACCAGTAAGCCTGAGTCAAAGGATCGAAGGCTGCGGTTGGGGGTGTAGATGTTTAGCATGTCAGAGAGACAGGAGGGAGCTAAGCCATGCAAGGATTTGTCAGGTGCAAATGTTGAGCTTCAGAAAGTTTGAGCTTATCCACGATTTTATTTATTTTAAACAGCTGATGCGTGATGGTGGGGGGAGGTCAGAGGTAGTTTTGGATTGAACATAGATTTGTGTGTCATCAGTGGAATTGGAGACCATTTTGGGGGATGATATGGCCAAGGGGTATATGTACAGTTGAAGTCGGAAGTTTACATACACCTTAGCTAAATACATTTAAACTCAGTTTTTCACAATTCCTGACATTTAATCCTAGTAAAAATTCCCTGTCTTAGGTCAGTTAGGATCACCACTTTATTTTAAGAATGTGAAATGTCAGAATACTAGTAGAGAGAATGATTTATTTCAGCTTTTATTTCTTTCATCACATTCCAAGTGGGTCAGAAGTTTACATATACTCAATTAGTATTTGGTAGCATTGCCTTTAAATTGTTTAACTTGGGTCAAACATTTCGGGTAGCCTTCCACAAGCTTCCCACAATAAGTTGGGTGAATTTTGGCCCATTCCTCCTGACAGAGCTGGTGTAACTGAGTCAGGTTTGTAGGCCTTGCTCGCACATGGTTTTTCAGTTCTGCCCACAAATGTTCTATAGGATTGAGGTCAGGGCTTTGTGATGGCCACTCCAATACCTTGACTTTGTTGTCCTTAAGCCATTTTTCCACGACTTTGGAAGTATGCTTGGGGTCATTGTGTCATGTCTGCTCCCGCTCCTTTCCCCAGTTGGCTCGGATGGTTCCCATCCACGTCGGGCCTCAGCCGGATCGTCAGTTCTTGTTCTCCCAGCCGGTCCAGGAGTTTTTTTAGTTCGTTTTTTTGTTTTGTTGGTGACGTCGGGGTGGATTCCGCCGTCGATGGAACCGGGGGTGCCTAAGCCAGCCCATCGGGCTTTCACGCCCTGGCTGGCTCGAGAGGCTTCCTTGCCTCGGTTGGCTCGGCGGTTTCCCATCCCACGTTACACTCCACCAGATCTTCGGGCTCCCTCTCTGCAGCGGGATCGACAGGCGTCTTGCCTCAGCTGGCTCGCCAGGCTCTCACGCTCCTGCCAGTTCGTTGGGCTTCCACGCCCCAACTGCCTTGCCCAGTGCCCATGTCTCGGCCGGTTCGCCCAGGTGGGACGCCGGGTGGGGGGGGTACTGTCACATCTGCTCCCGCTCCCCCCCCCCCCCCGGTGCTTGAGGGCGCCAGGCTGCCCTGCATCACACACTCCTATCATCCATTTCGCACACCTGCCTTCCCTCGTCATGCGCATCAGCGATATTGGACTCACCTGGACTCACTCATCACCTGTTATTACCTCCCCTATATTTGTCAGTTCCCTTGCTCTGTTCCCCGCTGCTGCATTGAGTGTTTTTGTCTGTTACTCGTTTGCTGACGCTGTTCCTGTCTCGTTCCATGTCTGTTCTACATTAAATGTTTGCCTCCCCATACCTGCTTCGCCTCTCTAGCGTCATTCCATGTGACACATTGTCCATTTGGAAGACCCATTTGCAACCAAGCTTTAACTTCCTGACTGATGTCTTGAGATGTTGCTTCAATATATCCACATAATGTTCCTTCCTCATCATGCCATCTATTTTGTGAAGTGCACCAGTCCCTCCTGCAGCAAAGCACCCCCACAACATGATGCTGCCACCTCCGTGCTTCACAGTTGGGATGGTGTTCTTCGGCTTGCAAGCGTCCCCCTTTTTCGTCCGAACATAACGACGGTCATTATGACCAAACAGTTCTATTTTTTTTTCATCAGACCAGAGGACATTTCTCCAAAATGTACGATCTTTGTCCCCATGTGCATTTGCAAACCGTAGTCTGGCGGTTTTGGAGCAGTTCCTTGTTGAGCGGCCTTTCAGGTTATGTCGATATAGGACTCGTTTTACTGTGGATATAGATACTTTTGTGCCTGTTTTCTCCAGCATCTTCACTGCTGTTGTTCTGGGATTGATTTGCACTTTTCGCACCAAAGTGCGTTCATCTCTAGGAGACAGAATGAGTCTCCTTCCTGAGCGGTATGATGGTTTCGTGGTACCATGGTGTTTATACTGGCGTACTATTGTTTGTACAAATGAACGTGGTACCTTCAGGCGTTTGGAAATTGCTGGATGAACCAGACTCTTGGAGGTCTACAATTTTTTTTCTGAGGTCTTGGCTGATTTCTTTTGATTTTCCCATGATGACAAGCAAAGAGGCACTGAGTTTGAAGGTAGGCCTTGAAATACATCCACAGGTACACTTCCAATTGACTCAAATGATGTCAATTAGCCTATCAGACGCTTCTAAAGCCATGACATCATTTTCTGGAATATTCCAAGCTGTTTAAAGGCGCAGTCAACTTAGTGTATGTAAACTTCTGACCCACTGGAATTGTGATCAGTTAAATAATCTGTCTGTAAACAATTGTTGGAAAAATTACTTGTGTCATGCACAAAGTAGATGTCCTAACCGACTTGCCAAAACTATAGTCTGTTAACAAGAAATTTGTGGTGGTTGAAAAACTAGTTTTAATGACTCCAACATAAGTGTATGTAAACTTCTGACTTCAACTGTAGTTAATGAATACTGGCTTCCCAGTTACCGTTACTAAAACAAATGATAGAACCTAGATGAACAGTGTGGTTAAATCTTCCACAATATACAAGCAAAATGTATATTTCTATTCAATGATTTCAACTTTAAGACCTATACATTGACATAACATTACCATTATAATGTCCAATTGTCTAACACGATTATCAATTTCTCAGAATATATGACCATATTCCACACCATAGAATTATATTAAAATATTTTTTCTATCACCTAGAATTATATTTAAATATTTTTTCTATTACCTAGAATTATAATTAACTATTTTTTCTATTACCTAGAATTATAATTAACTATTTTTTTCTGTTACCTAGAATTATAATTAACTATTTTTTTCTGTTACCTAGAATTATGATTGACAAAAAGAAATTCTATTAACATACAATAAATTACATGAATGTTAATTGTTGGGCATGGGGGTTGTGTGTGAAGAGCCTGAAGACAGAGAGAGTTGATTAAGTCAGTTTGGGCTGAATACTGTCCTCTTGGCTGGACAGGGTAACCATGATGGGGGGTTAGTTACTCATCTGTGAGTGTTCGTGTCTTCATTATACAGGGGGCTGGAGGACCATAGGGGGTTCCTGTTTGTGCTCTGTACATCGTTGTCATTAGCATAGACAGGTTAGGTAACTGATGGAGAAAGCAAACGTTCACAGCCGGGAGAGCATCTGTGACATGTTCCATTGTGTGATTCACTGTAGGAAAAGCACTAGCACATCTGAGTTGCCTTTTTACAGGTGCGTGGAAATCATTTGATTATATCTTAGAAGAAAAGAAAGAGCCACACACTGCTATAACCAGTATCACTTCAGTTTATCCATTGTGTGATTCACTGGAATCGGTTCTGGGTAGGATGGAATACAGAACACAGTATACCACTAGCTGTTGTGACAGATAATGGACCGATGTAATTGATGGCAGTGATAGGAGTATCAGTAGGGAATAAGAGGGATTTTGACACTTCAGTTGCTCAACTTTGGGATTTGATTAAGCCATCTGTACATGTTGCTAGTACCCTGCAGGCATTTCACATAGTGTCTTATTCCAAATGCATAATATAAACCACTTCATCAGCTGTCAATTAAATCATATCTGATAACGCAGTAATTACAGTGGAACATATGGAGTGATGCAGTGACTCATTTACAGCAAATGCATCATTTCAGCACAGCACCTAATACCCTTATACACACATACCGCAGTCCCACTCACACACACGCACTTAAATTGCCATGATGGTGAGAAATATTATATGAGAGGAAAATGTATTATCTCATTTAGTTTCTCATTTCATTGATATGTGATGTGAAAACAAGCCCTGTCAGGGGCCTTTACTGTAGACCCCTGAGAGTCTCTCTCTCCCACTTGTGTGTGTGTTTGTGATGTGAAAACAAGCCCTGTCAAGGGCCTTTACTGTAGACCCCTGAGAGTCCCTCTCTCCCACTTGTGCGTGTGTCCACGTGCGCATGTTTTTGTCTGCATGCGTGTCTTCACTTCCCATAATATACTTATCAAGGAAGAGCGGTGGCTGGAGACTGGCTTTCTTTGTGCGAACGATCACCTTGACTCTAACAACTTTGATGCTATATGGTGTCTGGAGTGGCTCCTTGTATTGCTCCCCCTATCTATTTGTTTCCAAGATTGAGATGTCCCTGTCTGTCCTGGGTTAAGGCTATGCATCAGGAACCTGCCTCTGGGCTAGACAGGAAGAGAAGGTCTTTCAGCAGGAACACGCTCATTGAGCTGGGATACTTCAAAAGCCCTGATGATAACATCTTATTGTCACACACACACACACACACACACACACACACACACACACACACACACACACACACACACACACACACACACACACACACACACACTATACATACACATGGATTTAGTACTGTAGATATGTGGTAGTGGTGGAGTAGGGGCCTGAGGGCACAGGGTGTGTTGTGAAATATGAGAATGTATTGTAATGTTTTAAAATTGTATAAACTGCCTTAAATTAGCTGGAACCCAGGAAGAGTAGCAGCAGCTAATGGGGATCCATAATAAATACAAATACAAATACATACAGTACAAGCATCATATGATATTCCCCTTGAAGTGACAAGATATGTTTGGCTAAATTAAAGTATTATCCGGTAAATCTTGCTATCTAGAACCTAAAACGGTTCTTCTGCTGTCCCCATAGGAAAACCCTTTTTGATTCCAGGTAGAACCCTTTTGGGTTCCATGTAAAACCCTTTCCACAGAGAGTTCTACACGGAACCCAAAATAGTTCTACCTGGAACCAAAAAGGGTTCTCCTATGGGGACAGCCAAAGAACCCTTTTGGAATCCTTTTATCTAAGAGTGTAGAAATCCAGTATAGAGGACCATATGCATATGATTACTGGACTTGTCACTATTAGCTGCTGACATACTGCAGTGCTTAACTTCTCACAGATCCCACTGGACTTAGACAACTGAAGGCCGTTAGCTTTCAAAATGTAACTGAAAACTACAGTAGTGTTTTCATAATTGCAGGGTCTGGAATATTCCTCTTCATTGCTGTAATGCACACTGGGATGTGTTCATGGGGCTGCTTAAAATAGCCGTATAAAATAGGCAATTTCATATGTTCGCCCTTCAAAAGTGATCGTTTACTTGGGTGTTAAGGCTCAGTTTAGAAAAGCCAAACAGAACGCATGCAGTTGGTCTGTTTTAAAGGGTAGCCTGCCAGTGCACCATAATCTGTCTCAGTGACTGTCTCGCAATAATCCATGTAATGAGTAATCACGGTATACCACCATCCCTCTTGTTCTCTCTCCCGGTCTGTCTCTCTCTCTCGGTCTGTCTCTCTTTCTCTCATTCTCTCCCTCCCTCCTCTCCCTACCTCCCTCTCTTTCTCTATCCATCTCTCAGGAATTGTGTCGCTAATCTCGCTGGCCTTCCTCTCCTATGACCGCTACAGCACCTTAACCGTGTACAACAAGCAAGCCCCCGACTACCGCAAGCCTCTGCTGGCCGTGGTGGGCTCCTGGCTCTACTCCCTGTTCTGGACAGTGCCCCCCCTGCTGGGCTGGAGTAGTTACGGCCTGGAGGGGGCCGGGACCAGCTGCTCGGTCACCTGGACATCCCAGACGCCCCAGTCTCACTCCTACATCATCTGCCTGTTCATCTTCTGTCTGGGGCTGCCTGTGCTGGTCATGGTCTACTGCTATGGGAGGCTGCTCTACGCTGTCAAACAGGTGTGCTGTCCCACCTGTCCACATGGGTTCAAATGAAAATGGCTTGAAATCAAACACACCATACAATGTTTAGACTTCACATATTCTGTTTATTCGCTACTCTTCACACAAACACTTCTTATTCTGAAAACTGTAACCATCTACCTGTGAAGAAGTGATCTGTAGAAGTGGTAGGTGTTTACAGTACCTAAAACCAACATGGATGTGTACATTTGCCAGTGCACGTGTGTGTTTTCGTCAATAAAACATCAACAGAAGTGAGGCTTGAACAGAGGAGATAGGAACCAGAGGAGATCAGCATGTTGGGTCAGGGTCTGAACCTGCTGATAAACCACTGATAATGAGAAAGACTTGCAGCGTTAAAACTGTCAGTTATTGGGTAGAATTCTGAAGCAGTGCCTAGTGATATCTCGCTCTCTCAGTCAGCATTATCTGGTGTCTCCACCTCCACCCCGTGTTTAAGTAATAAGGTGTTTGACATACATATATATAGACATAATATGCACTCAGTACTTCTCCTTCATATGGACTTCCTGTAGTAAGATGCCCTGTCTTCAGTGGTCTGTAGACTGAGATGCTTGGAAAGGAAGTTGGTGGTTACGGATTGGTAGGATTGAGAGAAGAGAGTAGGAGAGAGTGCGCGCAAAGAGAGAAACTGAACACTACTTTTACATGATTAAGACTGTTCATTGGACAGATGGTGTTTTTTTTAACACTTGGTTCCCTTTCCTCCACTGCAATTAAGACTGATATCCTAGAAAGAAAACATCTTGTGACCAGATAATTAGGTTGTTTTTTTTTCTCAGCTGGGATGAATCTTAAGGCTACAGGTGTTTCAGAAAACTCAGATCAGACAGGTCTGGCCTGGTAATGAGATTGTAAGTGTTTAGACTTGCGTAGCCCTATTAGAATACTTTTTGAAAAGCGCTCTGCCTTCCTGGAAGATTAAGCAACAACTGATGTGACATGACAGGATAGGTAAAGGTAGTGAACTGGAAACCCTGCTTCACTCAACCAGTCCTGTCAGGTTAATTAGGGAAGGAAGGGAAAGTCATTATTAAAATAATTGAAACAGTGATTAGCCTATTACAAGGAAGGATGTTTTTTTTTTAAGTATTGGTGATAAGTATGACACTGATTAGCCTATGTCAAGGAGGGAAAGGAGGCTTTTATATAAAATACAAATGTAAACATTGATTAGCCTGAGCAGTGAAGGAAGGAAATTACATTTCTCTAAGTATTGTAACAAGACCTTGTATGTCCTTCTACATCCTCCTATGTGATTGGCCTCTCATGACATACATTTATGCACAACTTTATGTATGATCATTTCCTCCCAGGTGGGGCGGATCCGTAAGTCGGCGGCGCGGCGGAGAGAGTTCCACATCCTGTTCATGGTGATCACTACGGTGGTGTGTTACCTGCTGTGCTGGATGCCCTACGGCGTGATCGCCATGATGGCTACCTTTGGACACCCGGGCCTTATCACCCCCATCGTGACCGTGGTGCCCTCCATCATGGCTAAGAGTAGCACTGTCATCAACCCCCTCATCTATATACTCATGAACAAACAGGTGAGCAGAACCTAAACCAAAAATGTGTGTCTACCCACCTCCTCTCCTTCGTTACATTGATGTGAAAGACGTGACCAGATGAAAGCCAGCCCAATGATGAGCTTCTACCATTATTTCTTACACTGGTCAAGTGTTTTTCAATCAAAGGGAGGAGACGAGCAGGTAATACATTTTTAAGCAATTGAGATACAGCCCTTGCCTCTTGAATTGTGGGATATGTAGTTAAACAGCTAGTTAGACAAGGGTCAAATCACAAGGCAAGTACAATCTCTTTATTCACAACAGTTTAAGTAGAAAACAATGGAAAAGAAATACAAAGTTTATACAAACTAACAAATTATGTTCAGTACAAACTGATTCTGGCTATAGAAAATTATCTGTAAAAACAACATAATTTTTGTTTAAAGATCCCAAAAGGAGTGAATATTTTAGTGTTTACCCTCAACAGTAGATCAGCAAACACTTCTAAAAAAAAAAATCATTCAAAAGAAAAATGACATTTCTATTGCTGTGTTTGGTGCATTCCATTCCCAATATAAACAAACACGTGAATCATCGTAAGGACATTCTGTCCATTTATATTTCCAAGCTGAGGCCTCTGCTTTGCTTTTGTAGTGGTTAACTCCTAGAAGACGTAGTGCTAACTAACAGTTAACTTCACACGGGGAACATTTGGCACAGTATCAAGTCTATATCACCATTGCCAAAAGCCTTAGACCGCTGGGCTCCTGAGTGACGCAGCGGTCTAAGGCACTGCATCTCAGTGCAAGAGGCGTCACTACAGTCCCTGGTTCGAATCCAGGCTGTATCACATCTGGCCGTGATTGGGAGCCCCGTAGGGCGGCACACACCAGGTTTGGCCGGGGGGTAGGCCGTCATTGTAAATAAGAATCTGTTCTTAACTGACTTGCCTAGTTTAAATAAAGGTTACTTTTTTTATTATAAATGTGCCTCAAACTATTCATAGCTACATTCATTGCATTACACTTGACCAGACTTCTATAGGCAAACAAACCACATTTACATTCTATTTACACAGTGTGGCTGTAGAATCATATCAAGGCCAGGATAAGTAACTGCTGTCAGTTTTACCAGCTAGTCGTTGAGGTACAGTAACTTTAAATAGCGTACGTACAGAGGACATGAGAACATTGATAAGAAAGTTTGAGTTCCTTACTCACATACACACAGATCAGTGGTTAGGTTGAGTGAGACTGGTTCATGCAAAAAAAGTGAAAAGTGTTGTTTTCCCCCATACACTACTATCCCTGAATTTTTCAAATAAGGTCTGCAATATTCTTTATCAAAAGGAACACAACATGCTTTTTTGAACGGCTTAAATTCAAACCTACCCTCTCAAGTAAAACCCTTTACACGGCATGTTTTCAATTCTGTATTTTAATGCTCTAAACATGACCTGCACATGAAAATGCACCTCATTAGTTGAATCAGAAAAACATGCCTTTGACCGACATTCAATATTTGAATCTATAGATCACTTTTCCACATTCATACCCAGACCTCTCTCATGTACAACATTGTGTCACAAGAACAATACCTTAAAAAGATGACCCATCTCTCCAGTAGGAATACATCCCTGAAGGACTACTTCATTACACAATACAACATGACATCCACATGCCCTAAACACCCCCCCCTCCTTTCAACAATGTTGGCTATTGCTATCCTAACCAGCAGCAACGGGCTGGTTTTTCTTTTTCCAGGCTCAGCGAAAAACAAAAGAAATTTCTCTGCACTTCAGAGTTCGGCCTTTAAACTATTTTACTTCTTTTAATGTTGAAACAACTATCAGTTCAACACCCTGACAGTCTCTGGTCTCCGAACCTGATGGCCAGAGCAGCTTCAGTTGTTGACACTATCCATTGTGACAAAGGCAGTTCTCGAGCACGCTCGCTTAGCCTCCACAGCCTAAGATTGATTAGTATTGGCAACACTCTCATCCTCTTCACTTTCATCCTGATTTTCCTGATTTTCCAGGTCAAAGGTCAAAAGCCAGATCATGGCCCACGGACGACAGTGCTGACTCAACTTAGCCTCTTCAGTCGCTTGATTAGTATCGGCACTCTCTGTCTCTTGATGGCCATAGGTCATATGACGTAAAAGGTCAGGGGTCATGGCCCACAGTTGACCGCGCTGAACCCCGACAGCATGACCTTGCCCTTAGTTTTGAGGTCGTGCTGGGTGGCGCTGTTCATCCTCTGGACCAGTACCTTCTCAAAGAGCAGGGGATGGTACGCCCCAAGGGTGCAGGCTGCGTCGTAGTGGTGCTCGTGGTAATGGCACAGGTCTGTCTGACGCAGAGAGGGGATGTACTCATAGACATGGACCTCCTCGCACAGCGACATCATCAGGACAATGCCTGTAATCAAAACAAAAAGGGCAAAGATGAATTCATTACAGCTCATACTGCAATCTAACACCTTGCCCAAACCGCACGAGTGCGTGCGTCCGCAAATTGATTTTGTCCCCCCACACCAAACGCAATCACGACACACAGGTTGAAATATCAAAACAAACTCTGAACCAATTATATTAATTTGGGGACAGGTCGAAAACGATTAAATATTTATGGCAATTTAGCTGTTGCTAGCTTATTTTACCTGAAATTATTATTTACCTGAAAGGTCCTCTACTCCAACAATTAATCCACACATAAAACAGTCAACCGAATCGTTTCTAGTCATCTCTCCTCCTTCCAGGCTTTTTCTTCTTTGGACTTTATATGGCGATTGGCATCTACACTTTCATAATAACTAACCTTCATAATAAGGTGTATTACCACAGCCGACCGACTGATCTCAGTTCATCTTTCAATCACCCACGTGGGTATAACCAATGAGGAGATGGCAAGTGGGTATATGCTTCTAAAAGCCAATGAGGAGATGGGAGAGGCAGGACTTGCATCGCGTTCGACGTCACAAATAGAAGCAAATTCTATTATAGAGCCTGCCAACGAAGATGCTCGTTGGCGCGCGCAAGCAGTATGGGTGCAATGATTAAATAACATGTGTAAATATATTTTGCAACGCACACACCCCCCTATCACACACTCCTTATCACACCCCCCCCTCCCTCATCACCCCCCCCCCCTCCCTTGCAGTTCTACAGGTGTTTCCTGATCCTGTTCCACTGCAAGCGGCCCAGTTCTGAGAACGGCGTCTCCTCTATGCCCTCCAAGACCACCGTCATCCAGCTCAACCGCCGGGGCCACAGTAACAACGTAGCCGTCACGCCCCAGCTCTCCACCGGCGCCACCCACCATAACCACAACCACCATCCCCACACAGTGGAGTGCAGCACTAACAACCGTGAAGTCACCACCCCCGTCTCCGAACAGACCAGCCCAGACACCAACCAAGAGATCACTTCCTGTGGACAGCCGCGTACCCCCCGAAGCCCCTCTCAACCCACCCCCCTTTTCCCCCACGTGACAAACGCTATCCAGTGATCCACTGTGTTATATGATAGCGTCACCACCGAGAACTCTAGAGGATACGGTGTTATCCCTGGCATTTGTCATGTGGTGTCGCCCAAAAACTCAGTCTACACAGTGATATATCATGTGGCGTCACCCAACAACTCTCCATAGTGATGTCATCATGAGAACGCCTCAACAGACTACCCATAAATGATGCATCATGAGGCGTTGTGTCACCAGAGAACTCTTCGAAACACACAGTCAGTGATCTAATCCAGACAGAACTATCAATATCTTCTACTAACAAAGTCTTCTATTCCACGTCATCACCCCAGAAACTACACTGTGCTCTATTATCTTATAGAACAGGGTACTCCAGCTGGCGGCCTGCGGGTGGATTTATTTGGCCCCCTAAGTTCATGGCAAATATAAATAATAATATATATTTTTTTTTGTGCGGTATTTTTGTTGTTGGGATATGAGACTGGAAGAACATGAAATCGGCTCCAATTGATTTTAAGTTTGGAAATCTGTTTTTTAAATGATTATGCTTTAGTAAACGTTATATCTGTTTGGGCTTGTTGCTGTCAATTGGCAGTAATTATGTTCTGGCCCCCCGACCATCCGCTCGAGAAACAAATAAATACATCGGCCCGCGGCGGAATCTAGTTGATGATCCATGTTATAGAAGGTGTGTCAACCGCCGCAACCCATCTAGATGGTCAACTGTTACTTTGTTACTCAGTAAAGGTGTAGATTTATTCCTGTCAAGTCTTGCCGTGAGAAAACGCAACAGTGTGGTGTTGTTTACTTAAAAACAAAACCAAAAAAAACACGTGTATTTTGCCTCAACTTCCGTTACCATATTGTTACGTCGAGAGACCCCAGAGTTGTATTAAGACTGCGGTGGCTTTAGTGTTGTCATTAATGTTACAGTACGAAAAAAGGCTTTTGTCATAACTGTTACAGTATGCTGTCATAACTGTGGCCATTTCCAATGAAGTGCAATAACAGACAGTCCATCTATTCGTTTGTTCTAAAGCAGCTATGAAGCCTATGTGAATGATGCTGGCGAAGCTGAATGCTTTGTACCTCATCTGTGAGATTGGGCCTCATTTATTTGCTCAGTTTTTAAATTACATTTCAGCATACCATCAGTTCTTGAAACAATATGAAGGATAATCACAATGTTTATACACATAACTAAGGGTGTAAATCACACATAATCATGATCATTTCTAGATCACAGGAAGTTGCTAAAACACACCTACTTCATGGTAATTAAATCACTATATAGCTGTGGATTAACTATTTAAGATCATATCTGTGCGTAAGAATATTTAATAAAATGATGCACCTGGGTGATCTGTGTAAAACGGGCTAGTATTACAACCTAAACTGATATTAAACGTATGGCAATGATGTGAAGGGATTTTCCATTTCATTACAGGGTGGTGGGGAGGGTAACAAGGCAGAAACAGTTGGAGAAGTGTAACAGAAAGCGTGCATGTTTGCAACACTTGTCTTGCACTCTTGAAGCCATCATCCCATTGGGCAAAAGAGATCATAACAATGTCCAATTGTCAGTTGACTGAAATGTTGTTTACAGTTATGACAATGTGGAAACGATGTAGATCCAACCAATATTTGCATGTTGGGATGACAGCCAGGTGTTGTATGAAAGCCACAACCTGTTAAAAAGTGACCATCTTTCTGTGCCTGTAGTGTTGAGTCATGCAGTATCTGGCTTTGCATGTTGACATGTGCCTCAGTCTACAAGTCTAAAGCTCCCAGCAGGCAGTCAACAGCCTTGCACCCCCATTGGGCTGCCACATAGTGGCTGGCTGTAGCCATCATACGGCACTTGCTTGTCTTTATCAACACGACAAACTGAACAGCACTGCCTCTCACTGCCTAATAAACTGTAACCCAAAAACAGTTAAATAAATGGACTGCAACCCAAATAAAATCCTTCTGTGAGTCATGGTCTGCCTCACTGAGTCCTGCTGCTGGCGATGAGTGTGTGTTCTCTTTCTGTGTGTGTGGTGGTAGCACAGTAACGTGCTCAGGGCGACACAGCCCCCTCAAGCCCTCCTGCTGGATTCCAGGAATTGCCATGGGGTCTATGTTGTAACACCCCCCCCCCCCCCCCCTCATCCTCATGTAAATTGAGAACAAAATAAGAGGGGAAAAAAACACACAGGAATGAATCACCATTCCGCTGTTCTTTCTGGACTCTCCTCCGTACTTTTGGTCCATGTGTGAGTGGTAATATTTTATACAGGTTTAGAATGGTATAGATGCATATGTATAAACATATGACGAAAAAACTATTTTTTGCCTTGCCGTAATCTTACCCCTAATATTCACACAATCTCTCATGTCTCACCACTCTGCCCTTCCAAAACACCAACACGGGACACAATATGGGAAAGGGGGATACCTGGTCAGTACAACTGAATGCATTCAACTGAAATGTGTCTTCCACATTTAACCCAACCCCTCTGAATCAGAGAGGTGTGTGTGGGGGGGGGGGGGGCTGCTTTAAATTGACATCCACGTCATCGGCGCCCGGGGAACAGCGGGGTAACTGCCTTGCTCAAGGGCAGAATGACAGATTTTTACCTTGTCAGATCGGGGATTCGATCCAGCAACCTTTCGGTTACTGGCCCAACGCTCCTACTCACCAGGCTACCTTGAACATGTGTATTTGCTTAGAAAATCGATAATTGACTTCCTGGAATGCCAATTGTTATTGAGCACCTGTGCCCTCTTGACTGTGTAACCTTGTAAATAGATACTGAGGTTGAACACACACGGAATAACAATAAAGCTCTTTGTTGTTTTATTTTTACCTTTGAGCAATCGCAGATCTCACTCGCATGCATCCTTCTGGCTGCCATTTACTTAAAGCCTGCTTGTCTCATTGAACCAAGGAGACCACCATATGTGTTCTGAACTAGGCCTGCAGTATGTGCTTCATCTCAATAGTTAATCAAGTTTTGTGAATTCCATGCACGTTGGCTGAAGAGTGTTCCCGTCATAGGGAACGGGGTACCATTTCAGACACAGCGGTCAAACAGATAAATGGATGGGTGGGTGCCCGGGTGGATGACCAGAGGCGCATGCCCACCTATGAACCCAGAGGATGGGGGGTTAGGCTGGATGTTCTCCTGGGTGTTCCCCTGGATCACGTCCCACAGCTGCCAGATGAACTTGGGGTGGAGGACGTAGAACGGTTGTGTGGGGTGGAGCCGCCGGCGTTCTTCGTACGGGGTGAACAGGTCATAGTCTGGGTTCCTGTACCACTGAAGAGAAGAGGAGAGGACACTTCAGTCAGCACCAAGCATCTTTCTTTACGCTATCTGACATAGAACGCTGCTACTCTGGGTCAGCACAAATCATGACAGCATCTGCCAAGTGTCAGACTCACTGCTGCCACTGCAGTGTTGACATGGTGTCTTTGTTAAATGAAATGGCTCCGGTAGCACAGCAGCCTGCTACGGAGCAGTCTACCTGCTAATGTACCTGCTAAAGTTAGTATTAGTATTTTGGTTTGACTACGGGAAAGAATGTATGTTCAAATGTTACAGCTATTGTGCCAATATTGTGATGCAGGTTTGCTTGAATTCATCACCACCATACTGACTGACTCACAACGTCACCACAGGAATCCCAACGCCCCGAGCTAAAATGTTGTATAAATACATGTTCCTTTCATACGCCACTGCTTACACAAGAGTCCGTTAAATCTATAATTCAGGGAACAAAGTCAGGCACGGATATTTCCCTTGAAAATATGACGAGACCCAACCTTTTAAAGTCAAGGTTTGTTAAACCAATACTCATTCCCCCACTCCCATAGCAGGTATAATGGAGGGATTGATGAATGACCACAGCAGTTATGCTTTAATTAACTCTCTGTTCTGGAAGTTAATCTCATTTTGCATCCACATGGCACCCTATTCCCTACAGTACAAGGGCACTAAATGGGGAACATGGTGCCAGAATTTGACAGAGGTAATCTGCTCAATAAACGTGGGGATGCTTTGACCGCAGAGTGAAAATAGCAGCCTTTGTTCTGACGCCCAGTAACATTAAGCTGCTAGGTGACAGATACCGTGTTAACTCTCTGGTTCTTCAAACAGTCAGGATAACATGAGGCAAAACTGAGTATATTATGCCTTTTAAGCATCAGATAAAGAACAGTAATTAGTTTCAAATGTATTCTGGGTCTGGAGCAAATGTCTTGGTAAAGTCCCAGTGAGTGTGTTCAACCATCCGTACAAAATTGGGTGCATGTAGTACAGCAGGCTATAGCGCAAACACGCATGCATGCATGTGCACACACAAACACACACACATGCAAACAATGGCTTTCATTTTCAAAGTGGATTCCATTAGAATAACTTGATTAACATGCAGCCCTTGATCATTGGCCTTATGAATGTGTGTGTGTGTGTGTCCAATCTGTATTTTAACTAATGCCATGCCAATGTGTGTGGCAGACAGCAGAGGTCATGTAAAACACATTATTACATTGTTCTCCATATAGCGTGCCTTCGGGAAAAAACACAACTTTTTTCACATATTGTTACATTACAGCCTTATTCTAAAATGGATTAAATAAAACATTTTCCTCAGCAATCTACACACAATGCCCCATAATGACAAGGTGAAAACGTGGTGATTTTATTTTTTTGGAAATTCTAGCAAATGTATTAAACCTTAAAAACAGAAAATACCTTATTTACATAAGTATTCAGACCCTTTGCTATGATACTTGAGATGTTTCTACAACGTGACTGGAGTCCACCTGTGGTGAATTCAATTGATTTGACATGATTTGGAAAGGCACACACCTGTCTATATAAGGTCCCACAGTTGACAGTGCATGTCAGAGCAAAATCGAGGTTGAAATAGTTGTCCGTAGAGCTCCGAAACAGGATTGTGTCGAGGCACAAATCTGGGGAAGTGTACCAAAACATTTCTGCAGCATTGATGGTCCCCAAGAACACAGTGGCCTCCATCATTCTTAAATGGAAGAAGTTTGCAATCACCAAGGCTTCCTAGAGCTGGCCAAAAGGCACGTAAAGACTCTGCCAAGCGTCACGTCTGGAGAAAACCTGGCACCATCCCTACGGTGAAGCATGGTGGAGGCAGCATCATGCTGTGGGGATGTTTTTCAGCAGCAGGGACTGGGAGACTAGTCAGGATCAAGGCAAAGATGAGCAGAGCAAAGTACAGAGAGATCCTTGATGAACCTGCCCGAGAGCATTCAGGACCTCAGACTGGGGTGAAGGTTCACCTCCCAACAGGAAAATGACACTAAGCACACAGGCAAGACAATGCAGGAGTGGCTTTGGGACAAGTCCCTGAAAGTCTTTGAATGGTCCAGACAGAGCCCGGACTTGAACCTGATCGAACATCTCCGGAGAGGCCTGAAAATAGCTGTACAGCAACGCTCCCCATCCAACCTGACAGAGCTTGAGAGGATCTGCAGAGAAGAATGGGAGAAACTCCCCAAATACAGGTGTGCCAAGCTTGTAGAGTCATACCCAAGAAGACTTGATGCTGTAATCGCTGCCAAAGGTTATTCCACAGAGTAAAGGGTCTGAATACTGACGTAAATGTGATATGGTTTTTATTTGTAAGCAATGTGCAAACATTTCTGAAAACCTCTTTTTGCTTTGTCATTATGGGGTATTGTGTGTAGATTGATGAGGGGAAAAAAACAATTTAATACATTTTAGAATAAGGCTGTAACGTAACAAAATGTGGAAAAAATCAAGGGGTCTGAATACTTTCCGAAGGCACCGCATACATACGTTCTGCAGGGCACAAAGTTGCGAAATGTTCAGATGTAAATATTTTATGTAGAACAAACATGCCTCTCTGACATGTAAAATAAGGAATTGTGTCTGCTCTATTAATGACATTTCTACTTGCAACGTTCAACAAAGTTTGCCTACTGAACTGTGTGTCAAAAGAGGAGGAAATTCTAACAAACTGACAAGGCCTAAATTTGTGTTTTCTTAAGAAGAATGTTATTTGTTTTTGTTCTGTTGTGACTGATCTTAGCTACCATCTATTTCAACTGAATAGACTAACAAATCCTATCTCGACAAATTGTCTTAAAGAACTCGGAAGAATTCCCTTTCACACTTACTTTGGAAAATGTAACAGCAATTTGTCAAACTACTTTAAAAGAAGATGGAGCATCTCCAGAGCTTATAGCCTGTTGATGAACACTAATACGCTACAAAACTATTTCCCCCACCTCACCAGGACTGAGTAAGACAAAAGTCAGTGGAAAACTACAGAAGATCTGTCCGTATCGTTCAGCTTTTCCTCATTACCACCCAGTTGGTCATCATGTTTCCTGACATCTGGAGATTGACACGTGACCCACATTAATCAAAAGGCTGAAGACAGCACTGTCACCATAGAGCGCATTCACACAGTTGGTTAACTGACTGTTAGCTGCACTGGAGAAAAGCCTCTGCTAAATGTTACCATGACCACTACCGCTAACAGGATCTCAGGAAGGGGCCTGTGTAAGCTACACACCAGTAACCTGAATCTAAACACACTGACACTTTCTGAATTATTCAGTAAAAACCTTAAGATGACTTTTATAAAATATGAGGCACTTTGTTGTCCATTTAGAATGGAAATTTGTGTTGACGCTCTCTCACAAGACACACCACCAGAGGGGCTGGAAGCAGTGGGTCAGCTGCAGTGCAGCGCTCCTGGAACAATTGTAGGGTGTTAAGTGTTTTGCTTAAGCCCACAACAGTGATGTTTGCTGACTCACTCTGCACCAGACTTTCCCTAAGATGAACCAGGAGATGATTAAGAAGTCATTAATGACACACACACACACACACACACACACACACACACACACACACACACACACACACACACACACACACACACACACACACACACACACTACATCGCGTGACTGACAGTGAGAGAGAGCAGAGAGACCTACCCTGGGCAGGTCCACAGAGTACGGTGCAGGATCCCAGGCCACCAGTGTCATACCCTTATACAAAGAGCTGGTGGTGAAGTGATGCCTGGGCCGGGCAAGTATCTGCAGGGAGACAAATTACTGATTGCTGTACTGATAGCTCTCCAGAACCCCAGGCTAAATGTAATATGAGGCAAGCAATACGAGTACATCTCACCTACAGTCCACATGCACAGATACCATACGCCAACGTGTCATCTCCCAATGATAGGTGGATCCTCAATGATTGACTAGATAAGCGTAGAAGTGCTGGGATAGCCTGTCTTAGTGTTCTGACTAGCGGTTTCACTCAGCTCTAGATCAACTCAAATCATTTTCATAAAGGCAGTGAGGCAGTGATTCCACTGTCAATCAATAGGAGGTACTAAAGAAAAGTCACAGGAGGAGAAGTGGGGGACCTACCTGAGAGTTGATAATGCGGATAGTGGTCTTGTTGCCCACGTCATTCTCATAGCCCTCTGTAGGAGCAGCGTTGAAGCGAAGCACAGCCTCATGGGAATCTGAGTACAGGGTATAGACATAAGCTGAATGCATCAGCCCAACAGTACCATGAAAATGGCATGCTTGTCTACAAGCATAAGTAATGTTGTTAGTGAATGTCTCCCTCGAGTGCAGTGGTATTTAAACTTTTTCAGTGGGGACCACATTTTTTCAGGCAGAATTTCTGGGGACTTTTCCCCCAAGAATTTCACATTTTCATTTTTACATAAACAAATAACCTTCATTTCATTGCATTTTCATTTCTTACTAAAATGAAAAGAAATGTGTATTTTTATAATTATCTTCTCAAAAACGTTTGTCTCATTCAATAGTTTGTACTTATATATATATATACACACACACACACACACACACACACACACACACACACACACACACACACACACACACATTACATATATACACACACACACACACACACACAGTGGGGAGAACAAGTATTTGATAACCTGCAAAATCGGCAGTGTTTCCTACTTACAAAGCATGTAGAGGTCTGTAATTTTTATCATAGGTACACTTCAACTGTGAGAGACGGAATCTAAAACAAAAATCCAGAAAAATCACATTGTATGATTTTTAAGTAATTAATTTGCATTTTATTGCATGACATAAGTATTTGATCACCTACCAACCAGTAAGAATTCCGGCTCTCACAGACATGTTAGTTTTTCTTTAGGAACCCCTCCTGTTCTCCACTCATTACCTGTATTAACTGCACCTGTTTGAACTCATTACCTGTATAAAAGACACTGTCCACACACTCAAACAGACTCCAACCTCTCCACAATGGCCAAGACCAGAGAGCTGTGTAAGGACATCAGGGATAAAATTGTAGACCTGCACAAGACTGGGATGGGCTACAGGACAATAGGCAAGCAGCTTGGTGAGAAGGCAACAACTGTTGGCGCAATTATTAGAAAATGGAAGAAGTTCAAGATGACGGTGAATCACCCTCGGTCTGGGCTCCATGCAAGATCTCACCCCGTGGGGCATCAATGATCATGAGGAAGGTGAGGGATCAGCCCAGAACTACACGAGAGCTGGGACCACAGTCTCAAAGAAAACCATTAGTAGCACACTACGCCGTCATGGATTAAAATCCTGCAGCGCACGCAAGGTCCCCCTGCTCAAGCCAGCGCATGTCCAGGCCCGTCTAAAGTTTGCCAATGACCATCTGGATGATCCAGAGGAGGAATGGGAGAAGGTCATGTGGTCTGATGAGACAAAAATAGAGCTTTTTGGTCTAAACTCCACTCGCCATGTTTGGAGGAAGAAGAAGGATGAGTACAACCCCAAGAACACCATCCTAACCGTGAAGCATGGAGGTGGAAACATCATTCTTTGGGGATGCTTTTCTGCAAAGGGGACAGGACATTCTTACATTTACATTTTAGTCATTTAGCAGACGCTCTTATCCAGAGCGACTTACAGTAGTGAATACATACATTTCATGCATTTTTTCTATTTTAATTTTTTTGTACTGGCCCCCCGTGGGAATCGAACCCACAACCCTGGCGTTGCACACACCATGCTGGCGTTGGAAACACCATGCTCTACCAACTGAGCCACATGGAAGGCGACTGCACCGTATTGAGGGGAGGATGGATGGGGCCATGTATCATGAGATCTTGGCCAACAACCTCCTTCCCTCAGTAAGAGCATTGAAGATGGATCGTGGCTGGGTCTTCCAGCATGACAACGACCCGAAACACACAGCCAGGTCAACTAAGGAGTGGTTCCGTAAGAAGTATCTCAAGGTCTTGGAGTGGCCTAGCCAGTCTCCAGACCTGAACCCAATAGAAAATCTTTGGAGGGAGCTGAAAGTCTGTATTGCCCAGCGACAGCCCCGAAACCTGAAGGATCTGAAGAAGGTCTGTATGGAGGAGTGGGCCAAAATCCCTGCTGCAGTGTGTGCAAACCTGGTCAAGAACTACAGGAAACATATGATCTCTGTAATTGCAAACAAAGGTTTCTGTACCAAATATTAAGTTCTGCTTTTCTGATGTATCAAATACTTATGTCATGCAATAAAATGCAAATTAATTACTTAAAAATCATACAATGTGATTTTCTGGGTTTTAGTTTTAGATTCCGTCTCTCACAGTTGAAGTGTAACTATGATAAAAATTACAGACCTCTACATGCTTTGTAAGTAGGAAAACCTGCAAAATCGGCAGTGTATCAAATACTTGTTCTCCCCACTGTATATAATATAATATAATATAATATATTATATATATAACACAGTACCAGTCAAAAGTTTACACACACCTACTCATTCCAGGGGTTTTCTTTATTTTTACTATTTTCTACATTGTATAATAATAGTGAAGACATCAAAACTATGGAATCACGCAGTAACCAAAATGGTGTTAAACAAATCAAAATATATTTTATTTTTGAGATTCTTAAAAGTAGCCACCCTTTGCTTTGATGACAGCTATGCACTCTCTTGGCAACTGTACCGGGCAGATGGCAGACAGCGTGTTTGGCGTCGTGTGGGCGAGCGGTTTGCTGATGTCAACGTTGTGAACAGAGTGCCCCATGGTGGAGGTGGGGTTATGGTATGGAAAACGAACACAATTGCATTTTATCAATGGCAATTTGAATGCACAGAAATACCGTGATGAGATCCTGAGGCCCATTGTCGTGCCATTCATCCGCCACCATCACCTCATGTTTCAGCATGATAATGCATGGTCCCATGTCGAAAGGATCTGTACACAATTCCGGGAAGCTGAAAACATCTCAGTTCTTCCATGGCCTGTATACTCACCAGACAGGTCCCTCATTGAGCATGTTTGGAATGCTCTGGACCGACGTGTACGACAGCGTGTTCCAGCCAATATCCAGCACAGCCATTGAAGAGGTGTGGGACAACATTCCACAGGCCACAATCAACTCTATGCGAAGGAGATGTGTTGTGCTGCATGAGGCAAATGGTGGTCAAACCAGATACTAACTGGTTTTCTGATCCACGCCACAACCTTTTTATTTTTAAGGTGTCTGTATTCCCAGTGATGTGAAATCCATAGATTAGGGCCTCATGAATTTATTTCAATTGCCCGATTTCCTTATATGAACTGTAAATCAGTAAAACCTTTGAAATTTTTGCATGTTTCGTTTATATTTTTGTTCAGGTAAACTATAATATTATGCTTATCGTGATGCTTATGAGTCAATAACCAAACTCCAACACTAGAGAGCAGCAAACCCTTTTCTTTGGAGGTCTTATCTTACCGGCAGAAGTCTCATTTATAAAAGGTGCCTGCATTACTGTCACGGCTCTTCTTCCTCATTTCAAGGACATGCAGGCTACTCATCACATCAAATGAACAGATACATGGGGAGTGACAAGCCAATCTGATGCTATCAACATGAAAGGCTACTGAATGAATACAAAGTAGAGTGGTCTACAGATCCCGTAGAGTAAGCCAGCGTTCCCATTCACGTGCACTGAATGCGGAGCGATTTCTATAGGTGTGAGGAACTTCCCAGCATCAGAGCTCTTATGCACTGTAAGGGTAGAGGCTAGTTAAATTTTAAGGGTAAATCAAACCTACCAAAGCAATACACTTATGCAGTGATGAAATCTAGTCTGACAATCAGCCAATTAGTTGTAATAACTTGTATACCTGTATAATCAGTCTGATTAGTAGTACTAACTTGTTATTACTTAGGATTTTGAAGCTTGTGTGCAATATTGCAGTGAAGTAAGAATTTCACGTTAAAGTCTACACTTGTTTTATTCGGCGCATGTGACAAATAAAGTTTGATTTGAAGTACAGAAAGTGTCTGTCTGTCCAGACATGTTCTTCCTTTCCTGTAAATATTTTTTAAGGATGTAGTTAAAGGGAGCCTCAGTGGAGCCTCAGTACCTGATAAACTAGGTTAGTCTCAATGGAACTAGAATCAATAGAGATGTGGAAGTCAACATCGAGGTGAGGACAACAGTTGAATAGAGACGAGACCTCTGGGGGGGGGGGGGGGGCAAAAGGGTCCCAACCCAACAACACTCCAACTGAAGCCTTATCACTCACACAAACACGAAAGTTCTGGGTTCAGGCCGGGCCAAGACACTACCAAGAACAGACTTAGTTCCTGCCCAGCAACAGAGAATCTGTTCATCTTAGACATACAAGGAGATGACTTTGCCCAGTTGGAAGGTATAAATATGTGATTGTGTGACTTGTATGTTGTGTTATGCAGCTGCAACATCCTGCTGGGTTTAATAAATCTAGTTTGAGCTTTACTTCCGTCTGGATTTGTACCAGTAGTGCCTTTATTTACATTGGAGCTAACAGTTACGTTATAAATACTGCCGATGTTTGGAGAAATGTGTAACACCTGTCCTACAGCACTCACCAATTTCTCTCCCTAGGGAAGAGTTGAGGATAGCCCCGGCCGAGGTGACCACCGCACACGACTTGAACTTTGACCCCTGGCCCCAAAGCTGCTCCAGAGGTCGTGGGGGCACTAGCCTGTCCCAGGCCAGCCCAGAGAAGGGTTGCTCTGTCCCATCCAGTGTCCTCAACCTGGCCTGCTTCTTCAGTTCACAGAGTACCTCCCTCCCGCTCTGCCTACCCCTGCGCAGCCCCCTGTAGGCCACATGGTGCCTGTTGAGATTCAGGTAGTCCCTCATGGACTTCTGCAGGTGTGGAGCGAGCATTCCCGCTGAGGCAATGCCCCTTCGCAGCTGCTGGACCACTGCCTTGGACTGGGATAAATAGTAGCCGTCTCTGCCCCACTGCTCAGCCCTGGACATGCTCCCTTTCCTCCTCGTCCTTCTCAGTCTCTCCCTCCTTATCTTCTCTTCCCTTTCCTGATCCACCCCCTCCTCCTGGTCGCTCACCTTTATCCAGACCACCGAGACACCATTCTGGCTCAGCTCCAGGGCCTCCTGTTTTCCCTGTCGGCTGTGGCTGGGATCCTGGTTGGCGGGGGAAGATGAGGATGACACCTCAAGAGTAGAAGCCCTGATGCCCGATGGACTACCCTGGATGGAGGCCAGACGGCGGGTCTCGGGGTGGGTGAGCGAGGAGGGCGAGCGGAGATCCACATCCCGGGGGTCCAGGAAGTGGGAGAGCAGGGCCAGGAAGATGAGGAGCCAGGCCAGCATCACCACCAGAACCAGCTGCCTCCACTGCTTCATGGTTGGGGTCATGGTGGAGGACTTGGGAGTCATGACGGGTGCAGCTGGGGTCCGGTCCCGTCAGCGATCCCTAGAGGCCGACCTGGCAGTGCTCAGGATGAGGCCTAAAGAGGTAAAACGTTATTAGTATAGCACATTTTCATACAATAAAGTGGATGATGAACTTCAGTAGTACCGCACCAATTCGTACAATACAATGTATCCGTAAGTGTAAGCACTATAATAGCTTAACCCCCTAAGGTCCCAGGTTTCTACTAAGCTAACATATGGAATTATTTTAAGGTCATACTAAGGAATATTTAGCTATCTGGATTTAGAATCCCTGTAAAAAAATTAATATATAAATAAAATATATTTGATGAAACATTGAATTTGCCCTTAACGCTATTAGCCCATAGACATGCAATAAATAACATAATCATACATGGCAAAACAGATAGTAAAAAAAAAAACATCAAAAGGAAGTTAGGGCTCCCGAGTGGCGCAGCGGTCTAAAGCACTGCATCTCAGTGCAAAAGGTGTCACTACAGCCCTGGTTTGAATCCAGGCTGTAACACATCTGGCCGTGATTGGGAGTCCCATAGGGCGGTTCACAATTGGCCCAGCTTCGTCTGGGTTTGGCCGGAGTAGGCCATCATTGTAAATAAATTAAATCATTAAAGAAAGGTTAAATAAAAATGTTTTTAAGTGTCCTATATATCTTACAATTTTTTAATATACCCATATTTAGCCCCTTTTTTTGGCACTAAAGTACTTCCATAAAAATGTTTTAACTGGTACCAGGCTACCTACAGACGAGTTTTGTGAGGCTTGTGGGTGTAGTGTGTAGCCCAAACTGTTCGGACACTAAAGACGTTTTCATGAGAAGAGATGTCTCCTGGTCTGACAAACACTGCTGTAGCTTTCCCGCCTTCCACCGCAGATGCGGAAGGCCGACATTAGTGGATGCGGTGGATTAGATGCAGCCCATGCAACAACAAAAAAACAACAGATATCTCTAGCTTAAACAGACAGATTTTGATAGGGATTGTTGTATTATGCTAATTAGATTTCCACAGTGTCGTGGACAGAGAGATATAAGAAACACTACAAAGACCAGGATGGACACATCTCCCTTGTTGAAAATGCTTCCTTCCTGCCCTTCTTTCTCCGCTTTGAAGTTCGAACGGAACTGGACTGTCTTTTACTTTTGAGACATGAAAGCCTTTCTCTCTCTCGGCTGTATCCTGCCCTTGTCAGAACTTTCTATTTAAAATAGAAGGTGCTGATTCCTGCTTTACCAAGCAATAGGGAACATTTGAATAATAATCCACTCTGTCCTTCCATCTATACTCGTATTCACTCTTTGATCCTGTAGAGGTTGACTGTAGTTTTGACAGCAGTGTGGCCCTGAGTTGGTTAGGTTAAGTCATGTCTGTTTACATTCTCTATGGGCAGGGGCAGAGGGGTTGGGGAGCTGTGCTGGACCTCTCCCACGTACCACAGTGAACACAAAACAGACAGACTGTGTTTTTCACACAGTAGAAAAGGCTTAATCATCATCATCCACAGTGGGACCTGTTTGTGAAGTGAAACCTGAGGTAACGTGATGTGTTTTTGAGCAAAAACATAATTGGTGTGCCCTTTTTCCACAGAAAATATTGGTATGTTCTTCTCCATTCACCACTGTGCCACGTTCTTTTGCAGCTGCAGGCAATTCTTACCACCCTGTCAACTAGCTTTCCCAATGGAGGGAACATATTGGATAACCAAATGAACAAGAACAGTAGCAGTCATTATAATAGCAGGTAAATGTAAACACAGGCTGTGGCACGCAAATGCAGAATGCTAATCGTAGCTCTCACACCAGCACTCGCTAATTGTTGACGTTTCTCCCATTTGTAGTGGAATTGGCCCCTGGAGCCTTTTTTTAGACTAAACGGAGCCTTAATGTTTTCGAACAGCAGCGGTAGAGACTGAGCCATCACAGCTAAGTATTAAGCTATGACAGACAGACACAGAGAGTCAGAGTTCAGAGTGTGAGAGAGAAAGAGAGAGAGGAGAAAGAGAGAGAGGAGAAAGAGAAAAAGAAGAGAAAGAGGAGAGAGAAAGAGAGAAGAGAGAGCGAGCAGAAGGAGAAAAAAAAGATACAGGTCTAAGTTAAGAGTAGATGTGAGTTCAAACATGTAGACTAGGTTAAGTGTTGCCAGAACCTAGTTTCGTAATTATGAGTTTAGGGGGTTTGAAGAGTCAGAGGGCTGATTCCCCCTCAGAGCAAGAGCTTGCGCAGGGCAGGGCCAGGCAGGGATCCACCAAGCCCCAGCCTCTCTCTCAGGACTTTACCCCCACAAAGTACATCTTCAAAGGGTCTTTCCATCACCACCGGTGAGCCAGTGCAGTGCAGCTAGCGTGAATGACACGGAAGGTTAAACTGAAATAATCTGCCTTGGGGCACAGAAAGGAAAAGGGAAACACTACTGAAAGGGGGGAAATAAAGGTAATGAATTGAAATTCCACTGGGTAACCCACTGGCAGTATTCTGAAGAGAGATGTGGGCCTCTTTTCTTTGTTCAACTCAATAGTGCTTAAGCTAGGCTACTAAAGCTAGCCCTCCATTTCAAAAGCAGGATTTGAGTGGAATTAGTATGGCATGGAGAAAAAAAAATCATTGGGCTTCCCAAACCTTGTTTTTAAGCAAAAAACACCATGACTGAACTGACATCTCCACTGGCACTGACTATATATCCCCCACTACAAAGCCTTGTGGGAAGCTGGCTGGCCTAAACTGATCCCTGCACCAATAAACCCCCCCTAATAAGGACACAGAGGTCACACATCTGTCTCCAATCAGAAAGAGAAATCTTGCCCCAGAAGGAACACAATTGGTCCTCTGCTTTCTCTCCAACCAGATTAGAGGTCGACCGATTAATCGGAATGGCCGATTCATAACAATCGGTAATCGGAATTTTGGACACCGATTTGCCGATTAAAAAAAAAATTATAATAATATAGACCTTTATTTAACTAGGCAAGTCAGTTAAGAACACATTCTTATTTTGAATGACGGCCTAGGAACCGTGGGTTAACTGCCTTGTTCAGGGGCAGAACGACAGATTTTTACCTTGTCAGCTCGGGGATTCGTTTTTGCAACCTTCCGGTTACTAGTCCAACGCTCTAACCACCTGCCTTACATTGTACTCCACGAAGAGCCTGCGTGGCAGGCTGACTACCTGTTACGCGAGGGCAGCAAGAAGCCAAGGTAAGTTGCTAGCTAGCATTAAACTTATCTTATAAAAAACAATCAATCTTAACAAATCACTAGTTAACTACACATGGTTGATGATATTACTAGTTTATCATCTAGCGTGTCCTGCATTGCATATAATCGATGCGGTGCCTGTTAATTTCTCATTGAATCACAGCCTACTTCGACAAACGGGTGGTGATTTAACAAGCGCATTTGCGAAAAAGCACTGTCGTTGCACCAATGTACCTAACCATAAACATCAATGCCTTTCTTTAAAATCAATACACAAGTATATATTTTTAAACCTGCATATTTAGTTAATATTGCCTGCTAACATGAATTTCTTATAACTAGGGAAATTGTGTCACTTCTCTTGTGCCAAGGAGTCAGGGTATATGCAGCAGTTTGGGCTGCCTAGCTCATTGCGAACTGTGTGAAGTCCATTTATTCCTAACAAAGGCTGTAATTAATTATGACATAACATTGAAGGTTGTACAATGTAACAGCAATATTTAGACTTAGGGATGCCATCCGTTAGATAAAATACGGAACGGTTACGTATTTCACTGAAAGAATAAACGTTTTGTTTTCGAAATTCTAGTTTCCGGATTCGACCATTTTAATGACCAAAGGCTCGTATTTCTGTGTGTTATTATGTTATAATTAAGTCTATGATTTGATAGAGCAGTCTGACTGAGCGATGGTAGGCACCAGCAGGCTCGTAAGCATTCATTCAAACAGCACTTTCGTGCGTTTGCCAGCAGCTCTTCGCAATGCTTCAAGCATTGTGCTGTTTATGACTTCAAGCCTATCAACTCCCGAGATTAGGCTGGTGTAACCGATTTTGAAATGGCTAGCTAGTTAGCGGGGTGCGCGCTAATAGCGTTTCAAAAATCACTCGCTCTGAGACTTGGAGTAGTTGTTCCCCTTGCTCTGCATGGGTAACGCTGCTTCGAGGGTGGCTGTTGTCGATGTGTTCCTGGTTCGAGCCCAGGGAGGAGCGAGGAGAGGGACGGAAGCTATACTGTTACACTGGCAATACTAAAGTGCCTATAAGAATATCCAATAGTCAAAGGTATATGAAATACAAATCGTATAGAGAGAAGTAGTCCTATAATTCCTATAATAACTACAACCTAAAACTTCTTACCTGGGAATATTGAAGACTCATGTTAAAAGGAACCACCGGCTTTCATATGCTCTGAGCAAGGAACTTAAACATTAGCTTTCTTACATGGCACATATTGCACTTTTACTTTCTTCTCCAACACTTTGTTTTTGCATTATTTAAACCAAATTGAACATGTTTCATTATTTATTTGAGGCTAAATTGATTTAATTGATGTATTATATTAAGTTAAAATAAGTGTTCATTCAGTATTGTTGTAATTGTCATTATTACAAATAAAGAAAAGAAAAAAATTATGCAAAATAAACCAGCTAAATAATCGGTATCGGCTTCTTTTGGCCCTCCAATAATCGGTATCGGCGTTGAAAAATCATAATCGGTCGACCTCTAAACCAGATAGTCACAAATTGAACTTGGCGAGCATGAGCGTCATTTGCCTGAACGAAGTGCTGTAGCAACACCCTGAACACAGTGCTGTAACAACAATAACACAACGCTCCATCAAGCACACATTAGCTAAGTCAACACATAAGAACACACCAAGATCCTCTCCCCACAGATACACAAACACCCAGAACCTCTCCCCACAGATACACATACACCCCAGATCCTCTCACATAAAAACAATCCATCTAGATCCTGACAGTAATTTCAAGGTGTAGGCAAAAACAGAAACAGCATGGCTGAGATAGACAAGGGAAGCCAAACAACAGCTGTTGATGTTTCCTCTGTGCCTCTGAGATAACTGAGATGATTCAGGGGGAGATAGAAAGATGAAAAATATAGAGATAGGGCCTGGTTCCTGCCTTATATCCAATCATAGACATAGCAGGTATTATGTTTCGTAGTAGAAAATATAGACATCTTCAGCTCCAGTCTGGTTGGGAACCGAACTGACCGCTGGCCCTCTTCACACACCAGCTGGTCTCACAATGGGCCACAGCTAGGGTTTGGCACATGGCCCCTGGTCTCTCCGGCAGTGCCCACGCACACACAACCAGTAATGCAAACACACACTCATGCAAACTCACACTGGCACACAGTGAGACACACACACACTCTCTCTCTCAAACACAAACACACACAGCCTGTAGAAGTCATTCCAGAGAGAGACAGCAGCAGGAGGAGGTCTCTCCGTGGAGAGATGATATCCCCCCTGTCCTGTTTCTGCTGTCAAAATGCCTTCCTCCATCTTCAATGACACGCCTCGCTAAGCTCCATCTCTTCTGTTATCCTCTTCTCTCATGTGGTGCTGGCCTGTTTAGAAAGCACTCCTGCATTGCCATTGTCATGGCACATAATGCATTCTGTATATGCAGAATTATAAACTGGTTGGTTCGAGCCCTGAATGCTGATTGGCTGACAGACATGGTATATAAGACCGTATACCACGAGTATGACAAAACATTTATTTCTACTGCTCTAATTTCGTTGGTAACCATTTTATAATAACAATAAGGCACCTTGGGGGTTTGTGGATATATGGCCAATATACCATGGCTAAGGGCTGTATCCAGGCACTCTGCGTTGCGTCGTGCTTAAGAACAGCCTTTAGCCGTGGTATATTGGCCATATGCCACACCCCCTCGGGCCTTACTGTTTAAATCTACCTCTTGATGTGGTGCATGACAAAAGCCCTTAATGTGGGAGGAAGGTAAAAGTAGCTTTGGCTACTGCTAAGCACCATTGAGAGAGGCTCTCTAATAACCATAGCAGGAGCGGAATTTACAGTACACGTTATACCACCCGGCTAATCTACTCTACTACCTCTCATCTCACATGTAGAAGATAGAGACTCAACGCCCACATGGCTGGAGGAGAAAAATGTCAAGAGGTTATTTTCAAGCAAATGGGCAAATGGAGAGGTGTTTTGTGTTGGCTTGCGATTCACTTATCGGTCAGTGTTTCTCACTCGATAATACTACGACAGGGGAGAGAGCAAACACATGTTCTTCACTGCATCATGATAATAATTGTACTTAGTTACAAAGTACCCAGAAACGTTCATTTGACTATGCAGTTTTCATTTGACCAAAATCCTCTCCACTTCCTGATTGTCGCAGATATCACACAACGCATGGACAGAAAATTTACACGATAACATCTGTGGTCAGGAAGGACACAGCAAAGCTCTGTGTTTGTTTGATGGGAGATGAAAGAAAAGTGAGTCACACGTATATGGGCTCCCAAGGGATGTGTGGTGATCAGGTCTACCTCCTGTGACCCAGTCTTCATGCTATCTTATCCCAAAATGGATGTCAGTCTCAGGACTCTCTGACTCTCATTGGCTCCAGAGCAAAAACCACCTCATCCTGAGACAGAGAGGCTGGCTGACTCAGCTCCAGTGTGTGGTTGTAATGGCAACGTGTTAACATTCACAAACATCCTGAGGGCCTCATACATCTCCCTACGGATTCAAAATAAAAGTCTGGGATCGACTGAGGTAATAGAAATGATACAGGAGTGAATGAAGGAAAATGCCTTATTACTCTTCCAGCTAGTCATCTTTTGAGGCCAGTTAGTTAGCCTATCCCAAAAGAGAAAGTGTGACAGAGGCATTATGTCTCTTCTTGTGTGGACCAGTTTAATCTAGCCTACAAACTCACCAAGCAGTTTTGTTTCCAGTTTTGCATTAAAAGAGAGCAGCAAGACATCAGCTCTCTCTACTTTAGTGGCCTTAGGGAGAGAAACCCTGTTTTGTGTAGCCTAAGCCTCGTGACTGAGTCTGTGTGACTGAATGAAATGATATCTCATAACAACTACTGTAGCGGGCCTGCAGGCTGGCACCAGAAGTGACTCACACAGCAGGGGCCTCAAGCTATTTAAAAAAAAATAGTAAATCAGATATAGGGGCAATTCCTCAGTAACAGAATGACGCTAAGACTCTGATTTTTCACTTTAAAAAGTATGACAAACAAAAAACATTGATTGCCAAGTTAAAAACAAACATACAACTCAATGCACTACCTACTCGTGGCTCGCGAGTGGCGCAGCGGTCTAAGCCACTGCACTCGTGCGAGGGCCTGCGCCCTGGTTCGAATCCAGGCTGCATCACATCCAGACGTGAGAAGTCCTATAGGGCGGCGCACAATTGGCCCAGCGTTGGCCGGGGTAGGCTGTCATTGTAAATAAGAATTTGTTCTTAACTGACTTGCCTAGATAAGTAAAGGTAAAAAAAAAAACTTCAATTGGTCACATTGGTGACTCAAAACTGTTCGATTAATACATGGCTACTAGCAGTGGTATTATATTTATTGCGATCTAAAGTTTGCACTTACTCGGGTGGTAAACTAGCCCTAATAATATTAGTGCACATAAAGATGCAGGAATATTCATCTATATTGAACAAAAAACTAAATCAGAAAAATCTGGAGCCTTATTTTAACAATCATAAATAACAACAGCCTAATTGTTCACCCAAAATGCATCACAATCACTGGATTAGGTTGCACATTCAAATCACAACATGAAAATATGAAGAAATACCATCTTGAATACCATCTTTTTAATAAAGCACTAAATTACTTTAGAAGATGATAGAAAAAATATATATATATATCGTGTGATGCAGCAATTGTTTTTGGGGTGAGACCAAATCATGGACTGGTGCAATCAACTGAAAATCCTAGTGGCAGCAGGGGAAAATGTTAGTCCGGAGTCATGCGTAATAAGTTACTTCCCAACCCTGGCTACTGTACAGTACTCTACTTTTCTTTACTGTACTGTCCATGATTGGTTTAGATTTGGACTGACCACATTTCAACTACTTTTCAACATTCATGGACGTCCGGTGTCGGTCAGTGTTCAGTGAGTGAAGAGGCTGGTTACAGTAAATGGAAGGAGAGGGGGCTCATGGGTAGGTGTCAGTAATAGCTGAGAGAGGTGACATTAACTGGAGAGAGAGAGAGAGAGAGAGAGAGAGAGAGAGAGGTGGCCAGACTGTTTTCACACTCTTGGTTTGACCACCAGGTGACAGAAAGAGAAAGTAAACAGTTACGAGCTGAATATATGCCACTGGCAGGGAGGACAGTAGCAGGTGACTACTATGAATTTCCATTGCAGTCAGTTTAGTTTCAGACATTCTGTTTTTTTGTCATTCTGTCAGTTACTGACTTGGTAACAGAACGACCTGTTTGAATCACTTAATAAATCATAAACCAAATTGATATCAGTAAAACACTACAGCTAATTGGTAGGTCTACCTTTACTTGTTAATTCCATGGGCTTTCATTCTCCTCCGTCCTCATGAGGGAGAGAAATGAGAAAATATCTTAAAGATATGTGGGTTTTTGGTAACAGAATGACAAGACACTAGACAAGAGGACCTATTACCTTATTGACAGCTGTACCTATCCAGGGGTAGGGGCTATGGGTCGATATAGGATCGGCTGTTTTAACAAAGGGCTGCAATTGACACACACAGGGAGGATACCCCATTCCCAACACCAGGTGTTCACAGGTGTCCAGTAATTAAGATGTCAGGACTGTGAAAGGTGGCTGAACAGACACGTCTAGGGCCAGTCTGTAGTCGATTGTCAGCTGGTATCTGGGGCTACTGACCCAGAGTGTCAGGCCAGGTGTCCTGGGACTGGTGGTGTTGAGGTAGCCTGGAGAAGGGCTATCAGACAGGGCTGCAAGGCTCTGTCACCCTGCCTCTCACCTGTCTTGTGTCTGTCTCTCGGAGCACACACCAGACCCTGACAATCCTCAATCTTAAACCATTCCACAATGGTCATTTATAGTCATATGGACACTGATTTAATTAAGATATGTGAGTCCATCTGCATATTGTAGTTTATAATGTCGAAAACGAAAAACAATATAGTCAAATTATGAAAAGATGAGTCAATATAGTCCAATGTGTGTATGATTCTTTGTGCTGTACGATGTCGCCAAGTTGACTTTTGAGAGACAACATTGACTCAAATAAAAGCCTTCACATGGCAGCTCGTGTTGCTCCTCTCAACACCCATCAATAGGTGAGCAGTGGGACCAGTTCACTGCAGGAATTATGACTGTGTAATGTTACAAAATATTGATAAATATTCAAATTAAACAACAATATAATATCACTGGCGTTTTCAGGTCGATGGGAACCCGTATTTTTGTGGTAGATGAAATAGGCACACATTACGTTTTGCCCATGTTGTTATGATGGAGGCAACTTTGTAATTCACGCTATATTTTGGATGGAAGCCAGGGACAATGTTTTAACCATTCTGCATGCCCCCTTTTCTATGTCACAGGTCGAAACCCTTTGTGATCTCTATATAGCGTCCCTCTCATCACAACCCTCTGTTTGAAATACCCACGGCATCATTGATTGCTCTGTCTGATACAAAGATGGTAAAATGCCTTACCTGAGCTAGTCAAACTCTATTCATTCCGGCGAACATCGACATTTCTTCAGGCTTGGATCTGAAATGCAAAGACTAAACGAAATGCATGCTTTTGCGCCATCTTCAAAGAAAGAGGCAAGTTTCCAATCGAACGTTATTCAGTGCTGCTTGACAACCCACTATAGGATGTGTAATGTGGTGCTGTGGTTCTTTCAATTGAGGTATAAAAGAACCGTCCTTTCTCAATCTTTTTTTTTGGGGGGGGGGGGGGGGGGGGGTGGAGTAGGGTGGGCGGGGCATACGTGAATGATGTGGAATTGAACTGCAAATTAAAGAAAAAAAATATTGAAACAGAGTTGGTATTTTACTTCTGTGTAGACTATATTTACACCATGCCTAGCCCATCTAACCAGTTCAGATAAGAATAATAGTCTAAAGCTTCCACACCAAATATAGCCCTACACAATACAGCCTGCCACAACAGAATAGTAGACCAACATATTTGCTCTCTGAGTCAGATAACATAATGTCTTTTGTATAGGGAAATGGGCTGTTCTTGATGCATTGCACACCATAATTGTCACGAGATCATGCCCTTGGCAGGCAAATTCTCTACAGTGACATGAGTCATTTGAAGCATACATACTGTCTGTTGCTCTTAACTGTCAGCTGATCTAATCATGTTCAATTGCCTTGCACAGCCTCAGCTCTCCATGGAAAAGCTCTCCATGGTTGCTTGAAAAAATATGTTGATACTGTTATACTTTTCATACTACAATCATATTGGAATTAATCCCAATGCATTTCAAGGACCAACTTTAAAACTTGCAGACTGACTCAGCATAGATTGCTTGTCAAAAAGATTTGATACTGTTAATTATTTTTCAACTATAGCCATTTAAAATGTGCATTAAGGCTCCATAAACTACAATGGATCATTCCTGGACTTGCCACTGCGCTAGAATTGTATAAGATACAAATCCGGAACCAATGTTAAAATGTGCAAGCTGACTTTTGCTTGTCAGAAGATTGTTGATCATATTTATGCTTTTGAACTAAAAGCATATTACATTTGCATACAAGATCCATGGGCTATAATAGTAGATTTTAGCATTTGCCACAACATTTTCGCTACAAACACCAAACCAACTTTGAAATGTGCAGACTTTCTCATCTTAGATTGCTTCAGTACAGTAATTTGTTCCTATTTTTACTTTTAAAACCATGAAGCTTTCTGTACCCCCATTTATTTCAATGGTGTAACGCAGACTGAAACATTCTAAATTTAAATCACTGGTGCAGAACGTTCCGAATCTTGAAACTAAAACATTTTGTGATTTTAAAACACATTCTGTGGCTTTTGATGCTATAGTACTCACTCTAGCCTGCCTACTATACTAACTCACTGTGATACTCCATACCTACAAACCGCCCCAAAAATAGCTCACTAAACTAACCCATAGCCTAGCCTATGACAACCCTTTTTACTATCATTACTATTACTACCGTTACTACTGCCTTCACTACTTACTACACAGGAGGTTGCTGGCACCTTAATTGGGGAGGACGGGCTTGTGGTAATAGCTGGAGCGGAATAGTTGAATGGTATCAAATACATTAAACACATGGTTTCCAGGTGTTTGATGCAATACCATTTGCTCCGTTCCAGACATTACTATGAGCCGTCCTCCCCTCAGCAGCCTCCACTTTACTACTACTATTCTACAAATGCTTCAAGAGTAGCAAGTGTAGCACTTAGGGATGTGTGAAACTTACTCCTCAGACCTAAGTGTCCCGCTTGCATCGTCTCGTTAGCTACGGTAGCTTTTGAGGTGTTGCGATCGGCTAAGACGCTTGAGGGAGGACGGTCACGTATGCTAGCAAGGCAGAGGTCCCGAGTTCGCGCCAGGTATGGGCCGAATCAGGAGGAAGTGTGCCGTCCTTTACACAAGCACACACATGTTCTTTTGGAAATATATACTGAACAAAAATATAAGCGCAACATGCAACAATTTCAATGATTTTACTGAATTAAAGTTCATATAAGGAAATTTGTCAATTGAAATAAATAAAGTAGGGCCTAATCTATGGATTTCACATGACTGGCAGGGGCTCACTTGGGAGCCAGGCCCACCCAATCAGAATATGCTTTATTACAGACATAAATACTCCTCAGTTTCATCAGCTGTCCGGGTGGCTTGTCTCAGACGATCCCGCAGGCAAAGAAGCCGTATTGGAGGTCCTGGGCTGGCGTGGTTACACGTGGTCTACAGTTGTGACGCTGGTTGGACGGACTGCCAAATTTTCTAAAATGACATTGGAGGCGGCTTATGGTAGAGAAATGAACATTCAATTCTCTGGCAACAGCTCTGATGGACATTGCTGCAGTCAGCATGCCAATTGCACACTCCCTCAAAACTTGAGACATCTGTGGCATTGTGTTCTGTGACAAAACTGCTAATTTTAGAGTGGCCTTTTATTTTCCCCAGTACAAGGTGCACCTGTGTAGTGATCATGCTGTTTAATCAGCTTCTTGATATGCCACACCTGTCAGGTGGATGGATTATCTTGGCAAAGAAGAAATACTCACTAACAGGGATGTAAACAACATTTGAGCGAAAATAGCTTTTTGTGCGTATGGAACATTTCTGGGATCTTTTATTTCAGCTCATGAAACATGCTACCAAAACTTTACATGTTGCGTTTAGATATTGGTTCAGTATATTTTTCTAGTCGCCTTTGCCAAACACACCCTCCTGCTGCCAGTAATCCGCAGCTGAATTCAAAGGCTGTTACAACCCACCCAAAACAGCCTTCTATCAAGGGCTTGGCTGTGGGGCAGGAAGATGAAAACCAGTTCTAACCAGTGGACTCAGTCAGTCTCTAACTCAAATCCCTTCCTCTCTCCCCAACTCTGTGGGTCATGGGTTCATAAGAAGCTGCTGAGCCCTGTATGAAAATGAGACGAGGAAGACTTTGTGGGATAGGGATGGTGTAATATGCTTTCTTCCCGTCAGTCAAAATACCAGCACTGACAACCCTTGGTTTATGGTTCTGGATCAGCATGTGAACAGGTGTTATATTAAAAAAAATTCACACTGCACGCTGTATGGCTGGATTCAGAAGAATATGATCTAATATCTACCAGACTTCCTAACAACGTTTTGGGTTGACATAACTAGCTGTCGCTGTCTCGGTGGAGCTAGGGACATTTAATGTGCTAGTACAGTCCCCAGACAGAACCCCAATGGTTTGTTTAGTTCAAACCCCTATGTGTCAAATCAAATCAAATTGTATTTGTCACTTGCGCCGAATACAACAGCTGGAGACCTTACCGTGAAATGCTTACTTACAAGCCCTTAACCAACAATGCAGTTCAAGAAATAGAGTTAAGAAAATATTTACTAAATAAACTAAAGTAAAAAATCATATAGAAAGTAACACAATATAAATACATAACAATAACGAGGTTATATACAGAGGGTACCAGTACCGAGTCAATGTGCGGGGGCTCAGGTTAGTTGAGGTAATTTGTACATGTAGGTAGGGGTAAAGTGACTATGCGTAGATAATAAACAGTGAGTAGCAGTAGTGTAAAAACAAAGGGGCTTCACCCAGACTGTAAATAGTCCTGGTGGCCATTTGATTAATTGTTCAGCAGTCTTATAGCTTGGGGGTAGAAGCTGTTAAGGAACCTTTTGGTCCTAGACTTGGCGCTCCGTTACCGCTTGCCGTGTGGTAGCAGAGAGAACAGTCTATGACTTGGGTGACTGGAGTCTTTGACAATTTTTGGGCCTTCCACACGGGCCCAGTGCCAGCGAGAACTAGGTTGTTTCCACGACAACTTTGGTAATGAGTGGGTGTGTGTGTCCATTGGCCCAATGTGCTGATTTCCTTGCCTGGAATTTGAATGAGATTGCTGTACAGTAATTAGCTAAACTCTTACACTCAAGGCTGGGTGCTAGGCACTCTACTGCTCTTCTCCTCTGAAATATCACATTTGGTTTCATCCGCTAAGAAGCCGTTACTAACCCTTATGGAAAAACCACATGAAGTTCACACTTTTTCATGTGATCTTGCGTGAAGTTAAAGTGACAACGAGTAAAGCAATGTGATTACACGAAACTACACGTGAAAACATGATTGCATGGGTAGTGTTCCAAAAACACATTTTCTAAAAATATAATAGATGCCATTTTACATATGGGCGGACCCAGGAATCAAACCCACAACACTCTACCAACACTCCACAACACTCTACCAACTGAGTCATACAGGACCAAATTAAGTTTATTGTGAAATCATGTGGTTTTCCACATGTGAAATCATGTGGTTTTCCACATGTGAAATCATGTGGTTTTCCACATGTGAAATCATGTGGTTTTCCTGTAAGGACAGTGTCCTTTTCAAATACTGTGTATATGAATGGAATCTTAATTAGATCATGTTTTTAATGTTAATCAGGTGATACAACATTCGTTGGTAGCACATGATTGTATTCCTGAGTGCGTGTGTGCATGAATGGCGGGGGCCATTACATATCCTGTATTAGATAAATGGCATCGTGTTTTTTCAACGTTTGTGTGCGTGAAAGAAATAACGTAAAAAACAACATGGAGTCCACCTGTTTAGCTCCAGCGGGAACATCAACATCCATTCCTTTTTAGAGACGTGTGTTCCTGAGGCTAATATTGTTTTGAATGACCAGGTATATATCCGCATGCCTACTACAGTATATCCTCCTTCCCCTTCCGAACAAGCCTCATGACGCGATAGTAGCGTGATTGTTTTTGGCAGACGTAAAAAAGTGTCTCATAAATATGAGAGGAGTTGGAGAAGGATGCATTTATAATGAATGAAGCTTGAGGAGAATAACACGTAGGCCTATAGTTCCAGATGACACCGCGTGATATGGAGTCCCACTTCCACAGTGATCATTAAATAGCTATGGAGGTGGTATTTTGTTGTGCAACAATGATACTAATGAAAGCCTTCATGTATTGGTATCATGGAGATATGAATGTGTCTTGGTCGAATGACATTTTTCTAGCCTAGGCATCACATAGCAGCCATCTAATGCATCCGTAGGCTCAAATAAACAGAATAGCCACAGCATCACCGTGAGGTAGGCCGTTGTGGTTGGTGTTGCAGCAGGCAGTCAAGGATATTACGTTTTCTGCCAAGGTGATTTCATTTTTTTTTTGTAAAGTGGGGAATAAATATGCACTTAAGTTCAGAGAAGAATATTTACAAAACTAAAACGAGACATTTCCTAAGGAAAATATGTGTGCTTGCAAGTCTTGAGGTATATTTAAAACTTCTTCGGGATCGGTGTCCCTTCCACGGGACTGTTGAGCTAACGTAGGCTAATGCGATTAGCATGAGGTTGTAAGTAACAAGAATATTTCCCAGGACATAGACATATCTGATACTGGCAGAAAGCTTAAGTTCTTGTTAATCTAACTGCACTGTCCAATTTACACCTATTACAGTGACAGAATACCACGCTATTGTTTGAAGAGAGTGCACAATTTTGAACATGAAAAGTTATTAATTAACAAATTAGGCACATTTGGGCAGTCTTGATATAAGATTATGTACAGAAATACAATGGTTCATTGAATCAGTCTAAAACTTTGCACATACAGTGCAGCCATCTAGTGGACAACATGTAAATAGCACCTGGGCTGGAATAATACATTATGGCCTTTCTCTTGCATTTCAAAGATGATGGTACAAAAAATACAAAATAACAGTTTTTTTTTCTCCTTTGTATTACTCTTTTATCATAGCTATTGTGTTATATTTTCCTACATTCCTTATACATTTCCACAAACTTTTTCTTTCAAATGGTACCAAGAATATGCATATCCTTGCTTCAGGGCCTGAGCTACAGGCAGTTAGATTTGGGTATGTCATTTTAGGTGAAAATTGAAAAAAAGTGGCACATCCTTTTTTTGGTTACTACATGATTCCACGTGTTATTTCATAGTTTTGATGTCTTCGTTATTATTCTACAATGTAGAAAATAGTACAAATAATGAGAAACCCTTGAATGAGTAGGTGTGTCCAAACTTTTGACTGCTACTGCACATGTCAATAGGGCAGAAAAGTGTCTGATAGCAGGAATATACAGTTATATCAAACAATAAAAACACATACACAATCCATGTCTCAATTGTCTCAAGGCTTAAAAATCATTATTTAACCTGTCTCTTTCCCTTCATCTACACGGATTGAAGTGGATTTAACAAATCAAATCAAATCGTATGCTCCGAATACAACCTTACCTTGAAATGCTTACTTACAAGCCCTTAACCAACAATGCAGTTTTAAGAAAAATAAGAGTTAAGAAAATATTTACTAAACTAAAATAAACAAGTTATACATTAAAATAATGAGGCTATTAAGAGGGGGTACCGGTACCAACTCAATGTGTGGGGGTACAGGTTAGTTTAAGTAATTGAGGTAATATGTACATGTATGTACTGTAAATAGGGGTAAAGTGACTATGCATAGATAATAAACAGCAAGTAGCAGTGGCGTTAAAAAAAATAAAAGTGACATCAATAAGGGATCATAGCTTTCACCTGGATTTACCTCGTCAGTCTGTCAGGGAAAGAGCAGGCGTTCTTAATGTTTTGTACACTCAGTATATAATGGTAATTTATACAGGTAAAGATAAATAATAGTGACCAATAGCAGGATAAATAGATACATGCTGATGGTAAATGCAATCAATAATCAATAGACAGCAGTGTAACGGAGTAATAAATAGAATAATCCTTTTAGCAGCAGCATAGGTTGTGTCTGACTGGGTAGAGATCTGTGGATGGGCATAGAGTCAGTGTGGATAATCTCAGGGAGAGCAGTAGTTGTTAGACATTTAACAGTCTTATGGCCAGCGGATAGAAGCTGTTTAGTTTGTCTGAGACTTGATGCATGGCAATAATAAAGTAGCTAAGTTGGGTCGGAGCTCTCAAGATGGCAGCCATAGAGTACAGAGCCATCTTGTATCTTGAACGCTACGTGTCAAAGTGATCCTGACTGAACTGTCTGACTCTGTGCCAGTCACCTCATCTCATTTCCAAGTTCTATATTTTGTGAACTGGGCGGCTGCTCTCTCCTCGCCTGCAAGCTGCTTGGCAAACATAAGCGTGCAGACTGTGCTTAGTTCCAAAGTGAATAGCATATTTTTTCTCTCTTACCTCAACAAAGCTCCCTCATCCTTTCAAATCCCCCATTGAAATTCCGTGCTCTGAAATTTGGACGAGACATATTGTAATGAGGAATTTCTCATTCAACTGATTCACATGAGGATGCAAAAGGAATTATTTCACACCATAGTGTCTTTCTCCTTGCATCTCTATTTCCTAGGTAATGCAATCTCCATACATGGCCTAGATGGTGTTCTTGCCTGGAGCTGTGAAACTGGTTATGTGACCAGCAACCTCCATACCTGTTCTAGATGGTGTTCTTGCCTGGAGCTGTGAAACTGGTCATGTGATCAGCAACCTCCACGCCTGGTCTTGAGTGTGTTCTTAAATGGAGAAGGACCGGTGTCATTGTTATGCCACGTCAGAACTGTACCTATCCCGCCTGTACTGAGAAGGTTCTGCGTAAAAAAAAAATCATATGCTAATAGCAACATTTGTTTTTGCCCATCTACCACAGCATCATAGCATGAGTTTTGACATGTGCAGACTGACTGAACTTTGCTTCAACACAGCTTTTTGCAACCATTCATACCTTATGTATTAATAAAGCTTGTTGTATCCCCATTCATTTACATGGCGGAAGAGCTGTCACAGAACTTTTAGAATGTTCAAACTAAACCATTTTGAGAGTCTAAAAACACATTCTACGGTTTATGATCCTATAATACTAGCCCACTATATCCTACTATAATATTCAAACCTACTATACTAGCCCACTATATCCTACTATAATAATCAAACCTACTATACTAGCCCACTATATCCTACTATAATAATCTAACCTACTATACTAGCCCACTATATCCTACTATAATAATCAAACCTACTATACTAGCCCACTATATCCTACTATAATAATCAAACCTACTATACTAGCCCACTATATCCTACTATAATAATCAAACCTACTATACTAGCCCACTATATCCTACTATAATAATCAAACCTACTATACTAGCCCACTATATCCTACTATAATAATCTAACCTACTATACTAGCCCACTATATCCTACTATAATAATCAAACCTACTATACTAGCCCACTATATCCTACTATAATAATCTAACCTACTATACTAGCCCACTATATCCTACTATAATAATCTAATCTACTATACTAGCCCACTATATCCTACTATAATAATCAAACCTACTATACTAGCCCACTATATCCTACTATAATAATCTAACCTACTACACTAGCCCACTATATCCTACTATAATAATCTAACCAACTATACTAGCCCACTATATCCTACTATAATAATCTAACCTACTATACTAGCCCACTATATCCTACCATAATACTCTAGCCTACTATACTAGCCCACTATATCCTACTATAATAATGTAACCTACTATACTAGCCCACTCTTGTCACACCCTGACCTGAGAGAGCCGGTTTTTCTCTGTTTGGTTAGGTCAGGGTGTGACATGGGGTGGGCATTCTATGTGTTGTATTCTATGTTGGTTTTTCCTTTGATTAGCCTAGTATGGTTTCCAATCAGAGGCAGCTATCTATCGTTGTCTCTGATTGGGAATCATACTTAGGCAGCCCTTTTTCCCACAGTCAGTCGTGGGATCTTGTCTTTGTTTGGTTGCATGTATTTTACACAACAAAGCTTTTCGTTCGTTGTGTTGGTTATTGTTTTTTGCTGGTTCACCTTTAAAATAAAAGATGATGAACTCAACTCACACTGCGCCTTGGTCTACCTTGAACGACGGACGTTACAGAAGATCCCACCACCAAAGGACCAAGCAGCGTGGGCCGATGGCCTGGACATGGGAGGACATCCTGGATGGCAAAGGATCCTGGACGTGGGAGGAGATCCAGGCCGGAAGGGATCGCCTCCCATGGGAACAGGTGGAAGCAGCGAGGGAGGTACAGCGACGAGATCAACAGGGAAGGCAACAACGGAGGCCCGAGAAGCAGCGCCAAAAACGTTTTTTGGGGGGGCACACGGGTAGATTGGCTAAGGCGGTTTTAAGACCTGAGCCAACTCCCCGTGCTTACCGTGGGGAGCGAGTGACTGAACAAGCACCGTGGTATGCGGTGATGCACACTGTGTCGCCCATGCGCACTCACAGCCCGGTGCGCTCGGTACAAACTCCTCACCGTTGCCGTGCTAGAGTTGGCCGTCAGCCAGGAAGAAGTGCGCCGGCTCAGCGTATCTGGTCTCCAGTGCGTCTCTACGGCCCAGGTTATCCTGCGCCTGCTCTACGCACGGTACCCCCCGTTCACCAGCGCAGCACAGTTCGTCCTGTACCAGCGCCCCGCCCTTGCTGGGCTACAGTGACTATCCAGCCAGGACGGGGTGTGCCAGCCCTGAGCTCCAGACCTCCGGTGCGCCTCCACGGCCCAGTGTGCCCTGTGCCTGCTCTGCACACCCAGTCTCCTGTGCGTCACCCCAGTCCGGTGAGACCGGTTCCAGCTCCACGTAGGAAGCCTCCAGTGATAATCCATGGCACGAAGCCTCCAGTGATGATCCATGGCCCGGAGCCTGTAGGGATGATCCATGGCACGAAGCCTCCAGTGATGATCCATGGCCCAGAGCCTGTAGGGATGATCCATGGCACGAAGCCTCCAGTGATGATCCATGGCCTGGAGCCTCCAGTGATGATCCATGGCACAAAGCCTCCAGTGATGATCCATGGCGCGGAACCTGTAGTGACGATCCATGGCACGGAGCCTCCAGCGACGCTCCCCAGTCCGGAGCCTCCAGCGATGCTCCCCAGTCCGGAGCCTCCAGCGACGCTCCCCAGTCCGGAGCCCCGAGTCTTCAGCGACAGTCCAGAGCCCCGAGTCTTCAGCGACGGTCCGCAGCCCCGAGTCTTCAGCGGCGGTCTGCAGCCCCGAGTCTTCAGCGGCGGTCGGCAGTTCAGAGCCTCCGGCGATGATCCACGGTCTGGTTCCTCCGGCGACACAGAAGCGGGGGGATCGGCGGGCAGTGTGGGGGCTACGCCCCGAACCAGAACCGCCACCAAGTATAGATGCCCACCCGGACCCTCCCCTATAGGTTCAGGTTTGCGGCCGGGAGTCCGCACCTTTGGGGGGGGTACTGTCACTCCCTGACCTGAGAGAGCCGGTTTTTCTCTGTTTGGTTAGGTCAGGGTGTGACATGGGGTGGGCATTCTATGTGTTGTATTCTATGTTGGTTTTTCCTTTGATTGGCCTAGTATGGTTTCCAATCAGAGTCAGCTGTCTATCGTTGTCTCTGATTGGGAATCATACTTAGGCAGCCCTTTTTCCCACAGTCAGTTTTGGGATCTTGTCTTTGTTTGGTTGCGTGTATTTTACACTACGAAGCTTTTCGTTCGTTGTGTTTATTGTTTTTTGCTGGTTCACCTTTAAAATAAAAGATGATGAACTCAATTCACGTGGCGCCTTGGTCTACCTTGAACGACGGACGTTACAACTCTACTATATTGGCCCACTATATCCTACTATAATAATCTAACCTACTATACTAGCCCACTATATCCTACTATAATAATCGAACCTACTATACTAGCCCACTATATCCTACTATAATAATCTAACCTACTATACTAGCCCACTATATCCTACTATAATAATCTAACCAACTATACTAGCCCACTATATCCTACTATAATAATCTAACCTACTATACTAGCCCACTATATCCTACTATAATAATCTAACCTACTATACTAGCCCACTATATCCTACTATAATAATCTAACCTACTATACTAGCCCACTATATCCTACTATAATAATCTAACCTACTATACTAGCCCACTATATCCTACTATAGTAATCTAACCTACTATACTAGCCCACTATATCCTACTATAATAATCTAACCTACTATACTAGCCCACTATATCCTACTATAATACTCTAGTCTACTATACTATCCCACTATATCCTACTATAATAATCTAACCAACTATACTAGCCCACCATATCCTACTATAATACTCAAGTCTACTATACTAGCCCAATATATCCTACTATAATAATCTAGTCTACTATACTATCCCACTATATCCTACTTTAATACTCTAGCTATTATACTAGTGCACTATATCCTACTATAATATTCTGGTCTGCTATACTAGCCCACTATATCCTACTATAATATACTAGTCTACTCGGACAGGAAGATCATGTCAGTGACTCAACCCACTCAAGTGACGCACCACTCCTAGGGATGGCATGGAAGAGCACCAGTAAGCCAGTGATTCAGCCCCTGTAATAGGGTTAGAGGCAGAGAATCCCAGTGGAGAGAGGGGAACCGACCAGGCAGAGACAGCAAGGGCAGTTCGTTGCTCCAGTGCCTTTCCGTTCACCTTCACACTCCTGGGCCAGACTACACTCAATCATAGGACCTACTGAAGAGATGAGTTTTCAGTAAAGACTTAAAGGTTGAGACCGATTCCACGTCTCTCACATGGGTAGGCAGACCATTTCATAAAAATGGAGCTGTATGGGAGAAAGCCCTGCCTCCAGCTGTTTGCTTAGAAATTATAGGGACAGTAAGGAGGCCTGTGTCTTGTGACCGTAGCATACGTGTAGGTATGTACGGCAGGACCAAATCGGAAAAATAGGTAGGAGCAAGCCCATGTAATGCTTTGTAGGTTAGCAGTAAAACCTTGAAATCTGCCCTTGCCTTAACAGGAAGCCAGTGTAGAGAGGCTAGCATATGATAACATTTTTTGGTTCTAGTCAAGATTCTAGCAGCTGTGTTTAGCACTAACTTAAGTTTATTTAGTGCTTTATCCGGGTAGCTGGAAAGTAGAGCATTGCAGTAGTCTAACCTAGAAGTGACAAAAGTATGGATACATTTTTCTGCATCATTTTTGGACAGAAAGTTTCAGATTTTTGCAATCTTACGTAGACGGAAAAAAGCTGTCCTTGAAACAGTCTGGATATGTTTGTCAAAAGAGAGATCAGGGTCCAGAGTAACGCCAAGGTCCTTCACAGTTTTATTTGAGACGACTATACAACCATCAAGATTAATTGTCAGATTCAACAGAAGATCTCTTTGTTTCTTGGGACCTAGAACAAGCATCTCTCTTTTGTCCGAGTTTAAAAGTAGAACATTTGCAGCCATCCACTTCCTTATGTCTGAAACACAGGCTTCCATGGAGGGCAATTTTGGGGCTTCACCATGTTTCATCGAAATGTACAGCTGTGTGTCATCCGCATAGCAGTGAAAGTTAACATTATGTTTCCGAATGACATCACCAAGAGGTAAAATATATAGTGAAAACAATAGTGGTCCTAAAACATAACCTTGAGGAACACTGAAATATAGCCCACTATATCCTACTATAATAACTCCACACTTACAAACCCCCAAATAACTCACTTTAACTAACCCATAGCCTTTGACAACCCAATTACTACCATTACTACTGCTGCCATTACTACTACTACCATTACTACTGCTGTCACTACCACTACTATTTAACAACCATTCAGTGGTGAAAAAAGTATCCAATTTCCATACTTGAGTAAAAGTAAAAGATACCTTAAAAGAAAATTACTCAAGTAAAAGTTAAAGTCACCCAGTAAAATACTACTTGAGTAAAAGTCTAAAAGTATTTGGATTTAAATGTACATAACCTGTTGGGGCTAGGGGGCAGTATTTTCACGGCCGGATGAAAAACGTACCCAATTTAAACAGGTTACTACTCTGGCCCAGAAAATAGAATATGCATATTATTAGTAGATGTGCATAAAAAACACTCTGAAGTTTCTAAAACTGTTTGAATGGTGTCTGTGAGTATAACAGAACTCATATGGCAGGGAAAAACCTGACAAAAATTGAATCAGGAAGTGGGAGAAATTGGAAATGTAGTTTTTGTTTTGAATCCCTTAAAAAACTACAGTGACATAGGATTTACGTTGTACCTCCTAACTCTTCCATTGGCTGTCAACAATCTTTAGGAACTGGTTTCAACCGTCATCTGTTACCGGGCAGAAAATTATGGCTCAGTCAATCACTGGCCAGTCTGAGGAGAGGTGTCTTATGACGCGCGTGCACGTGACTTTGTTGATTTTTATTTTTATTCTGGGATGAATACCTATTGCCCGGTTGTAAAAGTATCGCAATTTTACTTAAAAAAATACCCTAAAGGATTGATTGTAAACATCGTTTGACGTGTTTCTACAAACGGTAATGGAACTTTGAACATTTCGTCTATGGATTTGCGTCCACGCCACATGGCATTGTAAAGTGTTCTGGATGGGTCAACAAAACGGACGTATTTGGACATAAATGATGGACTTTGCAGAACAAATGAACATTTCTTGTGGAAGTGGGTGCCCATCCGAGTGCATTCCGCCGAAGATCAGCAAAGGTAAGTAAATATTTCGAACATATATTTAGAGGTTTGTCGACGTCGTGGTTGTAGGCTAACTGTATTGAAGGCTAAGTTCTGTACTCAGAATATTGAACAATGTGCTTTTTCCGTAAAGTTATTTTGAAATCTGGCAAAGTGGTTGCATAAAGGAGTAGATTATCTCTAATTCTTTAAATAATTGTTATAAATGTTTTCAACGTTTATGAGTTCTTCTGTAAATTAAATGTGCCTATTCACCGGAAGTTATGGGGAGAAAACATTTTCTGAACGTAACGCGTCAATGTAAAAATTTGATTTTTGGATATAAATATAAACTTGATCGAACAAAAAATTCATGTATTGTCTAACATGATGTCCTAGGAGTGTCATCTGATGAAGATTGACAAAGGTTAGTGCTTAATTTTAGCTGTATATCTGGTTTTGTGATGGCTATCCGTGCTTGGAAAATAACTTTTTTTTTTGCTAAGGTGCTATGCTAAAATAATCTAATGTTTTGCTTTCACCGTAAAGCCTTTTTGAAATCGGACAATGTGATTGGATTAACGAGTAGAGTATCTTTAAAATGCCGTATAATACTTGAATTTTAATTTTGAGATTATTTTGTTTTGAATTTCGCGCCGTGCTATCTCACTGGTTGTTGTCCAACCAATCCCGCTATTGGGATTTTATCTCGAAGGGGTCCTCTAGAGTAAAAGTATACATCTTTTATTTTAAGCAAACCAGACAACACAATGTTCTTGTTTTTTTAATTTACGGCTAGCCAGGGGCACAGTTCAACACTCAGCCAAAATTCACAAACGAAGCATTTGTGTTTATTGAGTCTGCCAGACCAGAGGCAGTAGTGATGACCAGGGATTATCTCTTAATAAGTGTGTGAATTAGACCATTTTCCTGTCCTGCTAAGCATTCAAAATGTAACAAGTACTTTGGGTGTCAGGGAAAATGCAAGGAGTAAAAAGTACATCATTTTCTTTAGGAATGTAGTTGAGTAAAAGTAAAAGTTGTCAAAAATATAAATAGTAAAGCAAAGTATAGATACCCCTTAAAAGTATTTTTACTTAAGAACTTTACACCACTGCAACCTTAAACAAATCAAAATATATTTTAGATTTTAGCTACTTGGCCTTGATGAAAGCTTTGCACACCTGTGGCATTCTCTCAACCAGCTTCACCTGGAATGCTTTTCAAACAGCCTTGAAGGAGTTCCCACTGTCAAGACTCAGAAGACCCAGATGCAGGCAGTTTCGAAGTAACAAATGTTTATTACAAAAACAAGAGGCCAGGCAAACAACAGGTCAAAGGCAGGCAGAGGTCAGTAATCCAGAGCAGTGTCCAAAAGGTACAGAACGGCAGGCAGGCTCAGGGCAGGGAGAATGGTCAAAACAGGAACTAGAGCAAGACAGGCGCACGGTAAAAACGCTGGTAAGCTTGACAAAACAAAATGAACTGGCAACAGACAAACAGAACTCAGGTATAAATACAACGAGGATAATGGGGAAGATATGCGACACCTGGAGACAAGCACAAAGACAGGTGAAACAGATCAGGGTGTGACACCCACATATGCTGAGCACCGGTTGGCTGCTTTTCCTTCACTCTGCGGTACAACTCATCCCAAACCCTCTCAATTGGGTTGAGGTCGGCTGATTGTAGAGGCCATGTCATCTGATGCAGCACTCCATCACTCTCCTTCTTGGTCAAATAGTCCTTACACAGCCTGGAGGTATGTTTTTGGGTCATTGTCCTGTTGAAAAACAAATGATAGTCCCACTAAGTGCAAACCAGATGGGATGGCGTATTGCTGCAGAATACTGTGACAGCCACACTGTTTAAGTGTGCCTTGAATTCTAAATAAATCACAGACAGTGTCACCTGTAAAATACCCCCACACCATCACACCTCCTTCTCCATGCTTCATGGTGGGAAATAAACATGAGGAGATCATTAGTTTACCTACTCAGCGTCTCACAAAGACACGGCGGTTGGAACCAAAAATCTCAAATTTGGACTCATCAGACCAAAGGACAGATTTGCACCGGTCTAATGTCCATCGCTCGTGTTTCTTGGCCCAAGGAAGTCTCTTCTTCTTATTGGTGTCCTTTACTAGTGGTTTCTTTGCAGCAATTTGACCATGAAGGCCTGATTCACACAGTCTCCTCTGAACAGTGGAGACTGAGATATGTCTGTTACTTGAACATTTATTTGGGCTGCAATTTCTGAGCCTGGTAACTCTAATGAACTTATCCTCTGCGGCAGACGTAACTCTGTGTCTTCCTTTCCTGTGGCGGTCCTCATGAGAGCCAGCTTCCTCATAGGGTTTGATGTTTTTTTGCGTCTGCACTTGAAGAAACCTTCAAACTTCTTGACGTTTTCCGGATTGACTGACCTTCATGTCTTAAAGTAATGATGGACTGTTGTTTCTCTTTGCTTATTTGAGCTGTTCTTGCCATAATATGGAATTGGTATTTTACCAAATAGGGCTATCTTCTGTATACCAACTCTACCATGTCACAGCACAACCGTTTGGCTCAAACACATTAGGAAGGAAAGAAATTCCACAAATTAACTTTTAACAAGGGACACCGTTATAGAAGGTATAGTAAAAACCCAAACCGGTCTGTGCATCAATACAGGTATATAGTAAAACACGGTATACCGCCCAGCCCTAGTGTGATGGTGTGCGGGTGCTTTGCTGGTGACACTGTCAGTAATTTACTTAGAATTCAAGGCACACTTAACCAGCATGGCTACCACAGCATTCTGCAGTGATATGCCATTCCATCTGGTTTGTGCTTAGTGGGACTATAATTTGTATTTCAACAGGACAATGACACAAAACACACCTCCAGGCTGTGTAAGGGCTATTTGACCAAAAAGGATAGTGATCGAGTGCTGCATCAGATGACCTGCCCTCCACAATCACCCAACCTCAACCCAATTGAGATGGTTTGGGATGAGTTGTACAGAAAAGCAGCCAACAAGTGCTCAGCATATGTGGGAACTCCTACCAGACTGTTGGAACAGCATTCCAGGTTAAGCTGGCTGAGAGAATGCCAAGAGTGTGCAAAGCTTTCATCAAGGCAAAGGGTAGCTAAAATCTAAAATATACTTTGATTCGTTTAACACTTTTTTTGGTTACTACTTGATTCAATATGTGTTATTTCATAGATTTGATGTCTTCGCTATTATTCTACAATGTAGAAAATAGTCAAAATAAAGAGAAACCCTTGAATGAGTAGGTGTGTCCAAACTTTTGACTGGTACTGCTAATATAAAATTATATTCATATTGGTAGATTCATTGATTTCTACTGGATGCCATTTATGAAGATTATCGATTGTGTTTTTATTAGGGCTGTCAGAGTTAATCAGTTAACTCGAGTTAACTTTGTATCATTTTAGTGCACTTTTTTTCTCCCTAATAATTTGCATTGTCTGAAAGCACTCAAAACACACTGAAAACATCAACATGCATAATCTGTACAGCTAAACACAACAATGCGCTGTCAAAACAAGTTGACATTGAGAATAAAGAAAGTGTGCTTTATCAATCCACCAGATTTTGCTTACCGTTACTTTGGACAGAATCAAGACTTCAATATTCTTGTAAAGCCTGGAGAAGTGTAACCACTATCAAATTATAGACAGAGCTATGGAGGCAAGAACTAACCATCCATAAGCATGTTTTGAGGCTATACAGTGTTTGTTTAAATTGACTTGTTTCGAAACATTGGAGTAAAAATAAGCTTATATTTGGGGTTCTGATAGGCTACAACAGTTTAACTAAGATCATGAGGCATTGATTTGAGTCAATGGGTACATATCATTACATTATAATTCTTCAAATTGATGTGGAAACTGCAGATTGTTCCTTTAAATTACAGCTCAATTTGAGAAAATTCGGAATTTGTGATTAATCATGATTAATCTCATCTTATCCTGCGATTAACTCGATTATTTTTTGAATCGTTGACAGCACTAGTTTTTATTTTTGTGCGTGTTGCGCTTGAAAAGCATTAAAAAAAAGTCTAAACGGAAATGGTCACACTTTTCCATCGTGTATCCTTCAGTTCTGAAAAATCTTCATCATGATTCTGAAGGATGGTCATCAGATGTATAAGCCTTCTGTTATGCTGGTGGGCTGAATCCAGAGCCCATTCCTCACTCAGGAGGGTGTACCATGCCAATGTCTAATGTAGTAAGCTGTCATCATCCCTCATCTACCCCCTCCAACAATTTTCATGTAGCTCTGCTCTCTGCAGCATTCTCTCTCTCCTCTTTCATCTTATTTAAGCTTCTATCTCTCTCTCGCCCTCTCTCTCGCACCATCAGCCAGGAATGTGAGGAACAGAACACAAAATCTCCCATCTTCGAATAACCTTGCAGCAGCTCAGTCCGAGCCATCCTTCCATCTCCTCTTTGCTGTGGGAGGCAGAAAATTACACCCTTCAGCTCTCCAGCCTACTCTGCCAATTACCTGTGACCTGTATTCATCTGTCCCTCCAGGGCGCCCAGCCGTCCTCCTCCAAATGGGTCGGAACTGAGCTTAGCATGGTGCCCAGTACTCTCCAGCTGTCTCTCACTCGCAACAAGGGCTGCGGAAGACAAGTTTCTCTCTCCATCGCAGTCTGAAAGCTCTCTGGGCCCATTAGTTTAGTGGGTGGGAGCTGTGTGCTACTTGTGTGTGTGTGTGTGTGTGTGTGTGTGTGTGTGTGTGTGTGTGTGTGTGTGTGTGTGTGTGTGTGTGTGTGTGTGCAAGCCTACTTCTGCACTACTTCTCTCGATTTATTTGAAACCATACTATTATGATAATACCTTCTCATCCCCCGCTGTCTCTCAGAGAGCCCTTGTAAGTGACATGTTGTTGTCTGTCAGCACACAAATTCCATACAAAAAGCTCCTGTGAATAAAAGGGAGAGTATTGTTTCTGTCACACCCTGGCCATAGAGAGGTTTTTGTTCTCTATTTTGGTTAGGCCAGGGTGTGACTAGGGTGGGCATTCTATGTTCCGTTTTCTATGTTTTGTATATTTCTTTGTTTTGGCCGGGTATGGCTCTCAATCAGGGACAGCTGTCTATCGTTGTCTCTGATTGGGAGCCATACTTAGGCAGCCTGTTTTCCTTTGGGTTTTTGTGGGTAGTTGTTTTCTGTCTTGTGTTTTTCACCTGACAGAGCTGTTGTGTTTTGTTCCACTTTGTTTTTGATTCAGTGTTCAGATATAATAAATTCCATCATGAACACGTACCACGCTGCACCTTGGTCCTCTCCTTGCAACAACCGTTACAGAACCACCCACCAAAGAAGGACCAAGCAGCGTGGTAAGAAGGACTCCTGGACATGGGAGGATATCCTGAACGGCAAGGGATCCTACACATGGGAGGAGATCCTGGCTGGAAGGGAATCGCCTCCCATGGGAACAGGTGGAGGCAGTCAGGAGAGCGGAGGCAGCAGGAAAAGGGAGCGAACGTTATGCTGGAACACGGCTGGCAAAGAAGCCTGAGAGGCAGCCCCCAAAAATGTTTTGGGGGGGGGGGGCACACGGGGAGATTGGCGGAGTCAGGCAATAGACCTGAGCCAACTCCCCGTGCTTACAGTGGGGAGCGGTTGACGTGGAGAGCACCGTGCTACGCGGAAGTGCGCATGGTCTCGCCCATCCGGTGCGGTCGATACCAGCCCCCCGCAAGTGCCGTGCTAGAGTGGGCATCCAGCCAGGGTGGATTGTGCCAGCTCAGCGCATCTGGTCCCCAGTGCGCAGTTTCGGCCCAGGGTTTCCTGTGCCTGCACCTGCGCCGGGCTACAGTGACAATTCAGCCAGGACGGGTTGTGCAGGCCGTGCGCTCCAGACCTCCAGTGCGTTTCCAAGACCCAGTGTGTCCATTGCCTGCTCCCAGAGCCAGGCCTCCTGCATGTCTCCCCAGCCTGGTGAGTCCTGTGCCTGCTCCCAGAGCCAGGCCTCCTGCATGTCTCCCCAGCCTGATGAATCCTGTGCCTGCTCCCAGTGCCAGGCCTCCTGCATGTCTCCCCAGTCTGGTGAGTCCTATGCCTACTCCCAGAGCCAGGCCTCCTGCATGTCTCCCCAGCCTGGTGCGTCCTGTGCCTGAGTCGCCCGCCTGTCCGGAGCTGCCAGAGTCGCCCGCCTGTCCGGAGCTGCCAGAGTCGCCCGCCTGTCCGGAGCTGCCAGAGTCGCCCACATGTCCGGAGCTGCCAGAGTCGCCCACCTGTCCGGAGCTGCCAGAGTCGCCCACCTGTCCGGGGCCCGCTGCGAGGGTCCCCACTCCAGAGGCGCCACCTAAGTGGGCCAAGCCGAAGGTGGAGCGGGGTCCACATCCCGCACCAGGGCCGCCGCCGTAAGGAAGGCCCACCCGGACCCTCCCCTTTAGAGTCAGGTTTTGTGGCCGGAGTCCGCACCTTTGGGGGGGGGGGGGGGGGGGGGGGTACTGTCAAGCCCTGGCCATAGAGAGGTTTTTGTTCTCTATTTTGGTTAGGCCAGGGTGTGACTAGGGTGGACATTCTATGTTTTCTATGTTTTGTGTATTTCTTTGTTTTGGCCGGATATGGCTCTCAATCAGGGACAGCTGTCTATCGTTGTCTCTGATTGGGAGCCATACTTAGGTAGCCTTTTCCCACAGGGTTTTTGTGGGTAGTTGTTTTCTGTCTTGTGTTTTTCACCTGACAGAGCTGTTGCGTTTTGTTCCACTTTGTTTTTGATTCAGTGTTCAGATATAATAAATTCCATCATGAACACGTACCACACTGAACCTTGGTCCTCTCCTTGCAACATCTGTTAGTTTCTTTATGCATGTGTCAAATAAAAGAAACCTGCAGGACTGGATGGGCGACTGATAATTGGTCCAATGATTAGATCATGTTGACGACAAAGACTAAAGTGTTTTGTTTCATCGGGTGGAAAAATTTTAAGTAAGAGTAAGTAGACAACAGCAGTCTCCTTCTCTCTCAAACACACACCCTCACACACTCTCCACCCACTCTGATGGGGCATTTAATTCAGTCAAACATATTCTATGCTCATTCTGCTGACTGAGGTGGGGCTTCTGCTGCCGCCCCTGTGTGCTGCAACTCAGAATATACATGAGTAGAAAGTAGTCTCACTGTACATTTCTGAAATGGAATTGCATTGTTAGGTGAAGAAATTATGCAGTCACTCGTGCATGAGCGTGTGCACATACATTATATACAAATATTTGTTATGCAAAAACGCACTGCAGAGAACACCAGAAGAAAAATGATCACTGTATTATCACATTTAATTATTGTAATGTTTTTTTACGTGTCAATTAATCCCATAAGGGATGGTTTGCCAACTGGCAATTTGTCATTCATTCATTCATTCATTCATTCATTCATTCATTCAAAAATGTAATTCATACACATTGCCCTCTATACACAGTACTGTCTGTCTTGCATGCTGCTGACACACAAACATCACAGCAAGTCATGGTTTACTTACCATGCAACACTCAAATTTATGAAATCCTCTTTGCTAACAGAGGACAAAGATGTCAAACAGAACAACTCCTTTCCTCAAACACGTCAGCCTATTTTCCCAACACACACATGATGACGACAAAGTCTAATCCTTTGTCTTTCGCTTCTGCAGCATAAATTTACAAACTGGAGATTAACAAAGAAAATTGGCTACAGATTGTTTTTCTTCCTGTTTTAATATGATGTTTATTCCACCATACAAACTGTACAGTGCAGTACGCACAGATATGCAGGGACAGATTGCAGTTAGTCCGTGTCTCTGTGACAAGACAAGAAGTGACAGCTGGTGGGATTGTGAAAGAGGAGAGGAGGTTCAGTAGGAATGAACTGAGTCAGGCTGTTTGACTGACCGATCATCTGGAATAAACAGGAAGCATTCAATTTACAGTAGGAGCCGAAAAGTAAACTAGGCTACCCTGAGACGTTAGCTCAGTCAAGAACCCTCTGGGTGCATTGATCCTCACAAAATGGACTATGGCCTTATTACTATATCTTACTATATCTCAATGGGTTTGTTAACCTACAGTGGATGGGCACAGCAAAGCAGAAGTAAGTTCTACTTTACAAGAACTTACTGTATGCTCTGATAGTCACCTGTATTCTGCCATAGATAAGAGCTATACAGAGTCTGAATGTACAGAGCAGGAAGGGTTTAAGGGACAGGTAAATACAGTTGAAGTCGGAAGTTTACATACGCTTAGGTTGGAGTCATTAAAACTCATTTTTCAACCACTCCACAAATTTCTTGTTAACAAACTATGGTTTTGGCAAGTCGGTTAGGACATCTACTTTGTGCATGTGTAACCGATGTGAAATGGCTAGTTAGTTAGCGGTGGTGCGCGCTAATAGCGTTTCAATCAGTGACGTCACTCGCTCTGAGACCTGAAGTGGTTGTTCCCCTTGCGTTGCAAGAGCCGTGGCTTTTGTGGCGCGATGGGTAACGATGCTTTGTGGGTGTCAGTTGTTGATGTGCGCAGAGGGTCCCTGGTTCGAGCCCAGGTTGGGGCGAGGAGAGGGACAGAAGCTATACTGTTACACATGACACAAGTCATTTTTTCAAAAATTGTTTAAGGACAGATTATTTCACATTTAATTTACTGTATAACAATTCCAGTGGGTCAGAAATTTACATACACTAAGTTGACTGTGCCTTTAAACAGCTTGGAAAATTCCAGAAAATTATGTCATGGCTTTAAAAGCTACTGATAGGCTAATCATTTGAGTCAATTGGATGTGAACCTGTGGATGTATTTCAAGGCCTGCATTCAAACTCAGTGCCTCTTTGCTTGACATCATGGGGAAATCGAAAGAAATCAGCCAAGACCTCAGAAAAAATATTGTAGACCTCCACAACACTGGTTCTTGGGAGCAGTTTCTAAACGCCTGAAGGTACCACGTTAATCTGTACAAACAATAGTACACAGGTGTCACGCCCTGACCAGAGACTGCCCTTGGTTCTCTATGGTGTTTAGGTCAGAGCATGACTAGGGGGTTGTTCTAGTCATTCTATTTCTATGTTGGTGAGTTGTATGGTTCCAAATTAGAGGCAGCTGGTAATCATTGCCTCAGCTGGTAATCGTTGCCTCTAATCCCATTCCCACGGGGGACCAGTACGGAGAAAAAATGTATGAAATGTATGCATTCACTACTGTAAGTCGCTCTGGATAAGAGCGTCTGATAAATGACTAAAATGTAAATGTAAATCATATTTAAAAAGCCCTTTCTCCCACCTGCTTTGTGGGATATTGTTTTGTTGAGTGCTGATGTGCGCGCTTTGTTCACGGTCGGTTTATTGTAGTTTCACTTTGGATTAAAAGGATGTGGAACTCAAATCACACTGCGCCTTGGTCCGTCTTTCCTCACGACCGTGACAACAGGTATAAACCCCAATGGTACAACGCAGGCCTTGTACCGCTCATGAAGGAGACGCGTTCTGTCTCCTAGAGATGAATGTCTTTTGGTGCGAAAAGTGCCAATTAATCCCAGAACAACAGCAAAGGACCTTGTGAAGATGCTGGAGGAAACGGGTACAAAAGTATCTATATCCACAGTAAAACGAGTCCAATATCGACATAACCTGAAAGGCCGCTCAGAAAGGAAGAAGCCACTGCTCCAAAACCGCCATAAAAAGCCAGACTACGGTTTGCAACTGCACATGGGGACAAAAATCGTACTTTTTGGAGAAATGTCCTCCGGTCTGATGAAACAAAAATAGAACTGTTTGGCCATAATGATCATTGTTATGTTTGGAGGAAGAAGGGGGAGGCTTCCAAGCCGAAGAACACCATCCCGACCGTGAAGCACAGGGGTGGCAGTATCATGTTCTTGGGGGTGCTTTGCTGCAGGAGGGACTGGTGCACTTCACAAAATAGATGGCATCATGAGGCAGGAAAATTATGTGGATATATTGAAGCAACATCTCAAGACATCAGTCAGAAAGTGAAAGCTTGGTCGCAAATGGGTCTTCCAAATGGACATTGACCCCAAGCATACTTCCAAAGTTGTGGCAAAATGGCTTAAGGACAACAAAGTCAAGGTATTGGTGTGGCCATCACAAAGCCCTGACCTCAATCCTACAGAACATTTGTGGGCAGAACTGAAAAAGCATGTGGGAGCAAGGAGGCCTACAAACCTGACTCAGTTACACCAGCTCTGTCAGGAGGAATGGGCCAGAATTCACCCAACTTATTGTGGGAAGCTTGTGGAAGGCTTCCCGAAACGTTTGACCCAAGTTAAACAATTTAAAGGCAATGCTACCAAATACTAATTGAGCCACTGGGAATGTGATGAAAGAAATAAAAGCTGAAATAAATCATTCTCTCCACTATTATTCTGACATTTCACATTCTTAAAATAAAGTGGTGATCCCAACTGACCTAAAACAGGGAATTTTTACTAGAATTAAATGTCAGGAATTGTGAAAACTGAGTTTGAATGTATTTGGCTAAGGTGTATGTAAACTTCCAACTTCAACTGTATGTAGTCTCAGATATCCCAGACCTTGGACCATTGTGAGCTAGGCAATGACCAGATCATTGGAATATTGAGGTAGGCAACATGTCTGTCTCTAGAGAGACTAGTAAATATGTGTAAAAGGAGTGAACGGATGCTCCAATGGAGACACAGTAGGAACTGATTTCCTGCCAAACACCTGCCATCTTGTTTGGAGGACAGGGATATTCATTACTCAATATTGAACCAATGTCTTATCTGTAGGAGAACAGACTAGCCTGGAAAGATTATATAGATCAACAACCTGTTTGTGTCTCCACATCCTTCTCTTTGTACTTCAGAGCGGAGATGATGGGAGAATGTAAACTGATTGATTACGGTCTGCCCCTTGGTCATAATAAGGATATTTGTGAGAGATGGAAGACAAAACTTACATAAAAAAAGCTTTCAAGCTGAATACCCAGGCAGGAATAGACAACTGGCACCAAGAAAAACCATCCAGATGACATGTTGTGTATACTCTGGGTAGATGCATTACAGTGTGGTCTATGTGATAACCATTCCACATATTTCCCTGTGATTCCTTTGCCTGTCCAGGGGTGAAGGTCAACATGAGAATACTAGATCTGATTGGACGGCTTTGACGTGACCTCCAGGAAGTAGAGTGATTTTCCCCAGAATCTCAGGCAGGGAGGGAAGGGTTGAGGGAGGAGAGAGAGTGTGGATAAAGGAAAAGGGTTGGTGAAAGACTGTATAATATTCTGCATGTAACCCTGTCTGTGTTGCAGATTAATATCATAGTTTGGATTCCATGAACAAAAGGAAGTTAGAGGAATTATTATTATTCCTCTACAGTGTTGGTGTGTACTACATGTAGTTGTAGTTTAGAAAGTAATTTAAGTACATTTTACAGTATCTTGGTGGTAAACTAAATTCTAATCTTGGTAATGTTTTAGTAGTTGATGACTTTTTTTGTTGCCATACAGCAGTATTGCTAATCAATGGAACTACACACAACTTTTTTTTTGCAAAAAATGTATAAAGAAATGATTAAGTTGAAGAAAACAAATGATTAAGAATTTCCTTTCTTTTTCTGCAGCAGACCCGTTTTAATTCTCAATTGAAATATAGTCGTTGTGTTTAATAGGCTAAATAACACATTCTGACTGCAGAGTGATCTGTTTTCTTGCAATTTGTAGTCTATGAAGTTTCAGATTTAGATATAATAGTTTTTCACAAAGTAGTTTGGATGTAGGGAACTACTTTTTCAAAGTAACTATAGTTAAATAAACTATATTTTTCTTAAGGGTAGCTGTAGTGGAGTTTAACTTCTTCCAGTGTGAAGTAATTGATAACTTGGTGAATTATGTTTTCAGAGTCAGTTCCCCAACACTTTTCCTAGGCTAGAACCTACTAACTGCTTATTATCGGAAACTGACAACAGGCTCCTCCTCCTTCTCCTCCTAGCTCACTAGTGATGTGAGGAAATGGTGATTGTGTAATAACACAGGGCTGAGGACCTTCTCAGAGTATGTAAGTGGCCAAGAAGCCCTGCTGTGTCTTCCAGCCGGCTTGTGTCAGAGCGCCAGACGGACTGATAGTAGCTGCCAACCTCAAATGAATGTAATATATCGACCGTCGGATGCCGAGATTATAAATGGCTTCTATTGATTTACAGTCTGAGACAGAGATCACGTCTGTGTGTCTCTGTGGTTTTGAAAGACAGAAAGAGAGTGAAAGATGCTTCATCTGTGTCTCTGTATTGGAACGGGAGAGATGGAGAAAAATACTTCTAATGTCTCTCTCGGTATTGGGGGGGGGGGGGTGGGGGGTAGAAGGCGAGAGAGAGAGACAGTATCGAGTGGCACATAGATCCCTCTACAAACACCTTCTCTCTCTGCCAGCCAGGCCTCAGCGGGTGTGTTTGGCACTGAAGGTCAGATGACATGCCAGTATAGCTTCAGAAAGAAGAGTAGCCACTCAGAACCGCAGAAAAAACAAACTCGTTTCTCCCTCAAAAGGATCATTTTCATTAGTTACACAGCAAAGTAATTAAGATATTGGGATTTAATATCTCTGCTCTGTTGAGCTAACAGCTTGAGTTGAGATAAGCTGGTGGATGAACATTAAATAACACGGAAGCGTGACATAGGACAGTCAAAAACACACTCTCCAGAATAGATTACCATCTTAGATATTGAGAAAAACGTATTAACAGAATGGACATAATGTTCAAGTGGACCATCTCCCAGCACCACAACCATACCCAGGGAAGATAGTAGTAGCCTACCCACCAAAGTTGGGGTCAATTCCATTCCCTGTCAGGTGGAACATGGAACCCTTCAAATAGAGAATAATCTAATTCCGTCTGAATTAACTTCAGATTGATAGAGTTGACATTCACTCTGTTGTTCACTTCAAACACACATGGCTAAAGGATTCCCATAGGAATTTGGGAGAAAAGAGACATCCTACATATATATATACAGTTGAAGTCAGAAGTTTACATACACCTTAGCCAAATACATTTCAACTCAGTTTTTCACAATTCCTGACATTTAATCCTAGTAAATATTCATTGTCTTAGGTCAGTTAGATCACCACTTTATTTTAAGAATGTGAAATGTCAGAATAATTGTAGAGAGAATGATTTATTTCAGCTTTTATTTCTTTCATCACATTCCCAGTGGGTCAGAAGTTTACATACACTCAATTAGTGTTTGGTAGCATTGTCTTTAAATTGTTTAACTTGGGTCAAACATTTCGGGTAGCCTTCCACAAGCTTCCTACAATAAGTTGGGTGAATTTTGGCCCATTCTTCCTGACAGAGCTGGTGTAACTGAGTCAGGTTTGTAGGCCTCCTTGCTCGCACATGCTTTTTCAGTTCTGCCCACACATTTTCTATAGGATTGAGGTCAGTGCTTTGTGAAGCCACACCAATACCTTGACTTTGTTGTCCTTAAGCCATTTTGCCACAACTTTGGAAGTATGCTTGAGGTCATTGTCCATTTGGAAGACCCATTTGTGACTAAGCTTTAACTTCCTGACTGATGTCTTGAGATGTTGCTTCAATACATCCACATAATTGTCCTTCCTCATGTAGCCATCTATTTTGTGAAGTGCACCAGTCCCTCCTGCAGCAAAGCACCCCCACAACATGATGCTGCCCCCCCGTGCTTGGGATGGTGTTCTTCGGCTTGCAAGCCTCCCCCTTTTTCCTCCAAACATAACGGTGGTCATTATGGCCAAACAGTTCTATTTTTGTTTCATCAGACCAGAGGACATTTCTCCAAAAAATGACGATCTTTGTCCCCATGTGCAGTTGCAAACCGTAGTCTGGATTTTTTATGGCGGTTTTGGAGCAGTGGCTTCTTCCTTGCTGAGCAGGCTTTCAGGTTATGTCAATATAGAACTCGTTTTACTGTGGATATAGATACTTTTGTACCAAAGTACGTTCATGTCTAGGAGACAGAACGCATCTCCTTCCTGAGCGGTATGACGGCTGTGTGGTCCCATGGTGTTTATACTTGCTTACTATTGTTTGTACAGATGAACGGGGTACCTTCAGGCGTTTTGAAATTACTCCCAAGGATGAACCAGACTTGTAGAGGTCTACATTTGGTTTTTTTCGGAGGTCTTGGCTGTTTTCTTTTGATTTCCCCATGATGTCAAGCAAAGAGGCACTGAGTTTGAAGGTAGGCCTTGAAATACATCCACAGGTACACCTCCAATTGACTGAAATTATGTCAATTAGTCTATCAGAAGCTTCTAAAGCCATGACATAATTTTCTGGAATTTTCCAAGCTGTTTAATGGCACAGTCAACTTCGTGTATGTAAACGTCTGACCCACTGGAATTGTGACACAGTGAATTAAAAGTGAAATAATCTATCTGTAAACAATTGTTGGAAAAATGACTTGTGTCACACACAAAGTAGATGTCCTAACCGACTTGCCAAAACTATAGTTTGTTAAAAAGAAATTTCTAGAGTGATTGAAAAACTAGTTTTAATGACTCCAACCTAAGTGTATGTAAACTTCCGACTTCAACTCCTCTGTCACGGCTGTCAGAATGATCGGACCAACTCGCAGCGTGTTTGTAGTTCCACATCTTTTTATTTATAGTGAAACGTTGCAATACACCAAATACTAGAAATAAAACAACAAACCGTGACGCAGAGAGGAAAACACACTACTCAAAATTATAATCACCCACAAAAACAGGTGGGACAAACGTCAACTTAAATATGACCTCCAATTAGAGTCAACGACGACCAGCTGCCTCTAATTGGAGATCATACCAAACAAAACAACATAGAAATACAAAACTAGAAACTGAACATAGAAATACAAAACATAGACAAACACCCCCGTCACGCCCTGACCTACTCTACCATAGAAAATATCCACTTACATTTACATTTACATTTAAGTCATTTAGCAGACTTAAATGCATCCACTTACTATGGTCAGGACGTGACATCTCTCTCTCTCTCTCTCTCTCTCTATATATATATATATCTATCTCTCTATCTATCTCTCTCTATCTATCTCATATATATATAATCCAATTAATGAGGACATGGCAGCTGGTGTAATTACACATGGTCATGAAAGGCCCACAAAACTGCCAGACGAACAAGGATAGGACATAATCAGAGTGCATTGTACATTTTCATTGCGTTCATTTAGCACTCTAAGCCACAGTCCATTAAAAATGTGAACAACAGCACCGAGAGCGAAACGAGCATCTGAAGGAAACAGCTTCGAAGTACTGTAGCAAGTGGGAGAAAACAATTATAGGGCTGAAAATAGAATCAAATCAAGTCCAGAATTCAATCTCCACAACACAAACCTCAAGGTGCCTTTAACACTGGCAATACAGTATATTGTGTTCCTATATGAGATAGTAATACACTATTAGCTCAGTGATCCACTCTCCTGTTACACATACTGTAGTATTAGGACATGGCTTCAGCAGTTTGGAACTGTAATGTCCTTGAACATTCTATATAATGGAAAGCATTCATTCTCTGCTACCTCTCTCCTCACGTCTGCCCCCTCTGCCCCCCCCCCCCGAATTCAATGGACTGTTCCTTCCAATTCCCTCGCTCTCTCCACCATGGCAAACTAAATCACTCCATTTCCTCGGCAAATTGAGCATTGACCACTTAAAGAGGTGCGAATGATGTACCTATTTTCTCCACGCACCGCATATAGATGTCAGACAGGCTCATTCGTTCCATCCCACTCCTCTCCTCTGAGTCTATCTATAGGACTTTGAAGGACGTGGAAGAATCGTGCGATCAAGGTAGTGGAAGGGTTAAACGGAGCTAGATTGTCCTCTAGGGTGGTGCTTTAGTAATTGAGTGTAAGGGAGACGGTGATGGAGGTGTTTACGGTGGGACTGGGACAGGTTAATAATAAAAGATCAGCCTGGCTGGATGGAATGAGAAGCCTGCAGCGAAAGAGAGAGAGAGAGGAAAACAAGTTGTGGAAAGGAATGAGAGGAAGAATCATGCTATGCTGTTAACCCTTTCACTTCATGTTGGTTTCTCAGGCTACTCTGTGTGGTGGGATTGAGATACAGATGATATTTCTTTGCTTCGATAATCAACGCTAGACAATTGTAGAGCCAAACACATGATATGCAAATATGGTGTTATCCTGAGTGCAACATCTTTAGCATGTTTATTGTGACAATACAATACTTTAGCTGCATGTTTGTAATATGTCTGAAACTTTGGCAAGCTGAGTTGCTGATTAACCCAGTGAACGGTTACAGGGTAGACCCCAGAGAGGCTAGATAGGGTCGACACTAGGAGCTCTGACTGTATTTCAATTTGGAAACTAACTGTGGGAACAGATGAGGATGACCCCAACACATGCGCTCTCTCTTCCTGGAGCCAGACTTTCCAGTGGGGGACAGGGAACACACACACACACACACACACACACACACACACACACACACACACACACACACACACACACACACACACACACACACACACACACACCACACACACACACACATACACACACACACACACACACACACACACACTGATCAGCACTGGGCTAGTGGCTGAAACACAGGAACAGTAACTAAAGTTAAAATCGGCCTCTCTGAGATTGACTGTACTCTGCAGTCAGGCTGCTCCCATCCTAGACAAGTGTTTGTTTGCTCATAATGATAGATGATTCAGCAGGAACGTGTTTGGCATGGCAGAATGATCATCTGTGTATGGAACACAGAGAGCTCTTAGTGCGGTAGCTAGACTAGTGGTTAGAGCGTTGGGCCAGTAACTGAAAGGTTGCTGGATTGAATCCCCAAGCTGACAAGGTAACACATCTGTCATTCTGCCCCTGAACAAGGCAGTTAACCCACTGTAGGCCGTCATTGTAAATAAGAATTTGTTCTTAACTGACTTGCCTAGTTAAATAAAAGGTTAACAAATTAAATTAAAAAAAACATCTATTAGGGGTACTTGAGTCATGCAGCTCTACCATAATCACACCAAACATCACCCACTCTCTCTGTTCTGTACATCCTGCTGTGGTGACTCATACTCATAGATGCTGAGTGACCAGGCTTCTCCACCAGGATTCAATTCTCTCAAGGTTGCTTCGACCTGACAAATGTGTTTTGTATGAAAGGCACATTCAGTACATTCATACGGCTATCTGAACATGTACATGTTGCTCCATTGTAAATATTTTGGAATCCAAACCCAGAAATCTCAAATTATATTTTACTTGACCTTGTCACACTAACACTGATTGCGCCTTTAGACTACAAAAAAAACAGCTGTTTGTTAACCAATAACGTCACAGACAATACATGCTGAGTTGCATGAAAGTGCTTTAACTCTCTTTTCACCACTGACAAAGGCTGTGAGGAATACGGACTCACTCCAAGCATTGAGCCTGCCTTGATCCTCTCCAATGTAACCATTCTTTGACGCAGTCACTTTTTTTTCTCTATAAGCACCCTATTAATTCCACAAACATTGTGAAAGGCAACATCAGCTGTGGATGGAGTCCAACGTTCTAACCATTTATGGACTTGTCACACTATTAATAGTCTATCCTATTTTTTGCAGTAACACATGTAGCTTTTCAGACTGTTATTGAGATGAAAGCTGATGATGATGACGATGATTGTGTGTGTGTGTGTGTGTGTGTGTGTGCGTGTGTGTGTGTGTGTGTGTGTGTGTGTGTGTGTGTGTGTGTGTGTGTGTGTGTGTGTGTGTGTGTGTGTGTGTGTGTGTGTGTGTGTGTGTGTGTGTGTGTGTGTGTGTAATGAGGTGGCTTTAGAATCTCTCTCAAAACCACTGAAAGCTCCACAACCACAATAGAAGCCACTGGAGAGCACATTAGGCACACCCCATTAGGCCTGCGGTTTGATCACTAAACACGCTCGCCGCCTAATGCAAACAGGTGATATGACCGCAATGATCTCTCACCCTTTTAAAAGCCACATATCCCTGGCTACACCTTGTACTATCCGACACACAGTGTACTGTAACAGAGACAAGTCAATAAGTAGCCTATAATCGGGGGTTTCACCCCAGTGTAATACACGCTGACTGATAATGGATGAGGGGTCGAGAGGCAAGTTAAAACTCGGAAGACTTTTTACTTTGAAAAAAATGAGAAAAAAAGTCCAATCTTCTTGTGTGAAGACTACACATTGACATTGTAGTAGACAGAAAACCTCCTTCAGTTCTTTTGAAAAATATTGTGGCGCTTCAAGCCTGAAGGTCCTGGCAGAGAGAGGAAGGAAGTGTTTTGTTGAAAGGAGCTGCAGCCACACGGTCAGATAACCACTAACAGGGAGAGGCTAGGGGGGATTACTGGAGACGACAGCAAGTAAGGGCATATTTGGTTTTGGGGCCATGCAGGGTAACTGCTGGGAGTTCCATGACAATAAGTAATTGGAGAAACACACACACACACAGACACACACACATACATCCCTACTGATAGATTAGATGATGGCTCTGTTATTATAAAAGTGCTAACTATAGGGTAAAGTCTGAGTATGTACCTGCTTTGACATGGTAGTGGCTGGTGGTTATGTTTTTATTTATGACTGGCCAACTAGTCAAGACTTCAGGACTGGAGCTTCTTAGTGTTTAGCAAACCTGATCCAAACGCCTGCAGGCAGGTTTTAATCGCTCTGGTGATGGGTCACACTCAAGGCGTATTGGAAGTCAGGCTGTTTGCATGCAATAGTACTTGCATGTTACAACAGAAAGGCATCTTAACTGCCATACACCCTAATCAGAATGCACAACCGCTCATCACATCTCTGGAAAATATAGCACATTGACTTTAAACACAGTTTTTTCTCTCTCTCTGAGACAGGAAGGTACCCACATGAAAGAATACTACAGTTTACTATTGAATATTACAGAACTTACTGTAGTATACTGTAGAATACTATACTACACACTGTTTTATCCCTCGATCACGTGTAGTACTTACTATAGAATGTTGTAGCATACTGTAGAATACTATAGTAAATACTACTGTATTATCCACAAAAAAAACACTATAGCAAATACTAACGTCTGCAAAAACACTACAGTCTGCAAAAACACTACAATTCTTTAACTAGAGAAAATACTATAGTTTTGAATTTGCATTTACCCCTGCCCATTCCTCTCCCCATATCGCAATTTGTGCCTACCATAAGTGAGAAATCTACATGCCAAGTAAAGACCATATATTGTGTTTACTACATGTTATAGAAAAGAGCAGAAGCTCTGAACTATCTGTTCAGAGCCCAGTTCTTCCTTCCTTCCTACCTACATTTCTTGAGTTGGTTTCCTGAAGGAGAAAGCCTCCACTTCTATTTTTTTAAATTTAACCAGGCAAGTCAGTTAAGAACAAATTCCCATTTACAATGACGGCCTACCTCGGCCGAACCCAGACGACGCTGGGCCAACTGTGCGCCTATGTCAAAGATAATAAAACAAAAACCCTATAATATTACAATAATATCTGCAAAAACACTTGAGTAAATACTACAATATAGTATAGTCCACAAAAACACTACAGTAGTTACTATAGTGTATACTACAATTTTCTTAGGCTACAGTATTTATACTATACTTAACTGTAAATACTACAGTAAATATTACACTTTAGTGCTTTAGTATGCAAAAACACTACAGTGAATAGTATTTATAAAAACATTTATGTGGGTAGGTGTCTGTAGGTCTACCTTCTATGCGAGGAACCATACCATTCAGTGGTTATGAATATAGATTATTATTAATAAAATAACATTTTAAAAAAATCACCTTTATTTAACTAGGCAAGTCGGTTAAGAACACATTCTTATTTACAATGACGGCATACCAAAAGGCAAAAGGCCTCCTGCGGGGAGAGGGGCCTGGGATTAAAAATAAAAAAATAAATACAATATAAATATAGGACAAAACACACATCACAACACTAGATAAAGAGAGACCTAAGACAACAACATAGCAAGGCAGCAACACATGACAACATAGCATAGTAGCAACACAACATAATAACAACATAGTAGCAACACAACATGGTAGCAGAACAAAACATGGTACAAACATTATTGGAAGACAACAGCACAAAGGGCAAGAAGGTAGAGACAACAATACATCACACAAAGCAGCCACAACTGTCAGTAAGAGTGTCCATGATTGAGTCTTTGAATGAAGAGATTGAGATAAAACTATCCAGTTTGAGTGTTTGTTGCAGCTCGTTCCAGTCGCTAGCTGCAGCGAACTGAAAAGAGGAGCGACCCAGGGATGTGTGTGCTTTGGGGACTTTTAACATTGGTGGCAATGGTAAACATTTAGCCGCTCGAGAGCACCCTAACCTGCTGATGTATAAATTATGTCTCCGTAATCTAGCAAGGGTAGGATGGTCATCTGAATCAGGGTTAGTTTGGCAGCTGGGGTGAAAGAGGAGCGATTACGATAGAGGAAACCAAGTCTAGATTTAACTTTAGCCTGCAGCTTTGATATGTGCTGAGAGAAACACAGTGCAGCGTCTAGCCATACTCCCAAGTACTTGTATGAGGTGACTACCTCAAGCTCTAAACCCTCAGAGGTAGTAATAACACCTGTGAGAGGGGTATTATTCTTGCAAAACTACATTACCTTTGTTTTGGAGGTGTTCAGAACAAGGTTAAGTGTAGAGAAAGCTTGTTGGACACTAAGAAAGATTTGTTGTAGAGCATTTAACACAAAATTCGGGGAGGGGTCAGCTGAGTATAAGACTGTATCATCTGCATATAAATGGATGAGAGAGCTTCCTACTGCCTGAGCTATGTTGTTGATGTAAATTGAGAAGAGCGTGGGGCCAAGGATCGAGCCTTGGGGTACTCCCTTGGTGACAGGTAGTGGCTGAGACAGCAGATTTTCTGACTTTATACACTGCACTCTTTGAGAGTTAGTTAGCAAACCAGCCCAAAGACCCCTCAGAGACACCAATATTCCTTAGCCGGCCCACAAGAATGGAATGGTCTACCGTATCAAAAGCTTTGGCCAAGTCAATACAAATAGCAGCACAATATTGCTTAGAATCAAGTGTAATGGCGTAATCATTGAGGACCTTTAAGGTTGCAGTGACACACCCATAACCTGAGCGGAAACCAGATTGCATACCCGAGAGAATACAATAGACATCAAGAAAGCCAGTCAGTTGATTGTTGCCAAGTTTTTCCAACACTTTTGATAAACAGGGCAAAATAGAAATAGGCCTTTAACAGTTAGGATCAGCTTGATCTCCCCTTTAAACAAAGGACAAACCCTGGCTGCCTTCCAAGCAATGGGAACCTCCCCAGAAAGGAGAGACAGGTTAAAAAGGTTGGAGATAGGCTTGGCGATGATAGGGGTAGAAACCTTAAAACCTCTTAGTGCTAAGGGGCAGTATTTACACCGCCGGATAAAAAACGTACCCGATTTAATCTGGTTACTACTCCGACCCAGTAACTAGAATATGCATATACTTATTAAATATGGATAGAAAACACCCTAAAGTTTCTAAAACAGTTTGAATGGTGTCTGTGAGTATAACAGAACTCATATGGCAGGCAAAAACCTGAGAGATTCCTTTACAGGAAGTCGCCTGTCTGACCATTTATTGGCTTTCTTTGACATCTCTTTCCAAAACAAAGGATCTCTGCGGTAACGTGACACTTCCCACGGCTCCAATAGGCTCTCAGAGCCCGGGAAAAAGCTGAATGTCGTCATTCCAGCCCCAGGCTGAAACACATTATCGCCTTTCTCAAGTGGCCGATCAGGGGACAGTGGGCTTAGGCGCATGCACTGGCCGCCCCCGTCTTTCTTTTTTTCCCTCTGTTTACCGAAACGCAGATTCCCGGTCGGAATATTATCGCTTTTTTTACGAGATAAATTGCATAAAAATTGATTTTAAACAGCGGTTGACATGCTTCGAAGTACGGTAATGGAATATTTAGACATTTTTTGTCACGAATTGCGCCATGCTCGTAACCCTTATTTACCATTTCGGATAGTGTCTAGAACGCACGAACAAAACGCCGCTATTTGGATATAACGATGAATTATTTTGGACCAAACCAACATTTGTTATTGAAGTAGAAGTCCTGGAAGTGCATTCTGACGAAGAACACCAAAGGTAATAACATTTTTGTTATAGTAAATCTGATTTTGGTGAAGGCTAAACTTGCTGGGTGTCTAAATAGCTAGCCCGTGATGGCTGGGCTATGTACTTAGAATATTGCAAAATGTGCTTTCACCAAAAAGCTATTTTAAAATCGGACATATCGAGTGTATAGAGGAGTTCTGTATCTATAATTCTTAAAATGATTGTTATGCTTTTTGTGAACGTTTATCGTGAGTAATTTAGTAAATTGTTAGTAAATTCCCCGGATGTTTGCGGGGGGTATGCTAGTTCTGAACGTCACATGCTAATGTAAAAAGCTGTTTTTTGATATAAATATGAACTTGATTGAACAAAACATGCATGTATTGTATAACATAATGTCCTAGGGTTGTCATCTGATGAAGATCATCAAAGGTTAGTGCTGCATTTAGCTGTGGTTTGGGTTTATGTGACATTATATGCTAGCTTGAAAAATGGGTGTCTGATTATTTCTGTCTGGGTACTCTGCTGACATAATCTAATGTTTTGCTTTCGTTGTAAAGCCTTTTTGAAATCGGACAGTGTGGTTAGATTAACGAGAGTCTTGTCTTTAAATAGCTGTAAAATAGTAATATGTTTGAGAAATTGAAGTAATAGCATTTCTAAGGTATTTGAAAATCGCGCCACAGGATTCAACTGGCTGTTATGTAGGTGGGACGATTTGGTGCCACCTAGCCCAGAGAGGTTAAAGAAGAAAGGGTCTAAGCCATCTGACCCAAATGTTTTTTTGGGTCAAGTTTAAGGAGCTTCTTTAGCACCTCGGACACAGTGACTGCCTGCAGGGAGAAACTTTGTAGCGGGGCAGAGGGAAAAGAGGGAGAAGCATCGGGGATACTCGCATTAGAACGGGTGGGAGATGAGGAAATGTTGGACGGGCAAGGAGGCATGGCTGAGTCAAATAGGAATCCTGACTTAATGAAGTGGTGATTAAAGAGCTCAGCCATGTGCTTCTTGTCAGTAACAACCACATCAGCAACATTAAGGGACATGGGCAGCTGTGAGGAGGATTTATTCTCCAGGTCGTTAACCGTTTTCCAGAACTTCTTGGGGTTAGACCCTCAGAGAGAGAACTGCTCCTTAAGGTAACTCACCTTGGCCTACTTTTGGATAGCCTGAATGCACTTATTTCTTATTTGCCTGAATGATAGCCAGTCAGCCTGCGTATGCGTGTACTGAGCCTTTCGCCAAATGCAATTATTGAGGTGGAGTAACTCTGCAAGATCACGGTCGATCCAGGGGCTGAACCTGTTTTTAATTCTAATTTTCTTTGTGGCGGTATGTTTGTTAACAATACCACTGAAAATCTTTAAAAAAAGGTCAAAGCGTTTTCGACAGAGGGGATCAAGCTGATTCTATACCATTTTACAGGCCAGTTCATGAAGGAAGGCTTGCTCATTACAGTTTTTTAGCAAGCGTCTATGACAAATCAGGACAGGTCGTTTCACTGAGCAGCCATTACGAACACAGGCTGTAAAACAGTGATCACTAAGGTCATTACAGAAAACACCAGACTGATACCTATCAGGATTATTTGTGAGGATAACATCGAGGAGAGTAGCCTTTTCCTGGTGTTTGGAGTCATACCTTGTGGGATTGGTAATAATCTGAGAAAGATATAGGCAGTCCCATTGCTTTAGGACTTGGCCAGGTGGTTTAAGCATGTCCCAGTTTAGGTCACCAAGCTGGACAAATTCAGACTTAGTGTAAGGGGCCAGGAGAGAGCTTAGGGCAGGTAGGGTACAGGCTGGTGCTGATGGAGGACGATAGCACCCAGCAACAGTCAACAAAGAGCTATTTGAAAGTTTAATGCTTAAAACCAGCAAATCAAGTTGTTTAGGGACAAACTTGGTGGAGACAACCAAGCATTGAAGGTGATCCTTGGTAAAGATTGCCACTCCCCCACCTTTGGAAGATCTGTCTTGCCGAAAAAGGTTATAAGCAGAAAGGTTAACATCAGTATTCAAAACACTCTTCCTTAACCACATCTCAGTAATGACCAACAAATCTAGATTGGAGCTGCGAACCCACACTTGAAATTGATCAATTTTAGGTAATATGCTTCTAGTGTTAATTATGTATAGCTTTCCTGGAACTGGGTTAGTGGTAATCAGATAAATGGCATCTTGGCTGTTTTCTGAAAGTCATTCGGGGGAAAAATAAATCTGAGCTCAAATTACATCTAAGACCAGCCAGGGAACCATGGAGCCTTTTCTCCCATCATGCTTAGAAATCGATATTCTTTCTCCCTAGGTTCTTTAGAAAGAGAGCGGCTAACTAGGATGATGACAGAATCCATTGTGAACACAATACAGAGGCCTGTACAAGATTACAAATCGGCACCACACTGGAGAAAGGAATAATGGTGTGACCGTGTCAAAAACAAATCCTGTCATGTTCAAAATGTCCTTGTTCTCAAATTAATTTTTTTTCTAAAGTGAAGCTACATTCTGCTTATAAACATGGACCGTGTTTCTCTTCATTGTCCCTTCATATGTGAAAAGATAACCGTAATTTCCAGAAGCCATTCAGATATGAATGTTTCATGCCTTACTGACTTAGAGCCAGATGTGCCCCTGCCAGGCAGATAGTCTGTCTAGCTTGCCTTCCTGTCTTCAGACTTCTACATCAACAGCCCAGGGAGGGAGAGATGCTGCTGCCATTACTCTAGCATCCCAACCCGCAGCCTGCAGTCTGAGTGGCCCATCCCCATAGTAGCCTTTATGTAGCTTGGTCAACCCTGATGAAAAAAACAGCATAGACCAGCCTTCATTTAGTTTTCTATGGTGGCTAGTCATTGCTGTATTTTTAATGGTGACCAGCGTAAATTGGTTACCCACAAAACCGGCATCAAGTCACATTATGCTGGCTTGCAAAGTGATATCTAATTTCTATTGGAATCCAGCCTGAATGGAGATACCCAACAATTGGAACTTTATCTTCACCCACAATCTGCATTCTGACTGACTGTAATGTAAAATAGATGAATGAGACTAGCTAAGCCATCTAAACTGGAACAACCATTTCAGTAATAGGTGCAATAAATCCAACTAAAAGATTGGATTAGCTTAGTAAAATGGGAAATATGATAATAATGGGTGCGGCTAGACCAGGGATGCACAACCCCAATCCTCGGGGGCCGAAGTGGTGTCACACCTTTTCCCCATCCCTAGCGAACACAGCTGATTAAACTCATTTCATTCTAAACTGATTAGTTGATTATTGGAATACAGTGGATTAGTTGGGGCTGGGGCAAAAGTGTGACACCAATCAGGCCCCCTGAGGACTGGAGTTTCCCATCCCTGAGCTAGACCATGCTGGACCAGCATACACAAAACAATACAAAAAAGGGGTACTTTGTCAGGGGTGAGGGTGATATGTGTAAAAAAAGAAATGCATATCAGGAAGGGTTCTTTACTGCTGTGATGGTGGTGAACAACCATCGTGTTCTTTCCTTCACTGTGTTTTCGGTTTATGCCATGAAATGCTACACTGATAAAAAAGTTCCTGTAATTTTACGGTACAACATGCTACTGGTTGCTATGAAAGTAAGGTAAACAACAACAAGTTACTGATTTTTTTTTACAGCTGAATTAAGGTGTTATTGCTGTAAAATGACAGTATGATGCTGAATGCTGATTACTTGAGTCTATACCTCACTTGGGATTTGAACCCAAAACCGCTTGCACACTAATGAACCGAATTTCCTGCTACACCACCAGATCTGTGGCAGAACAGACAACATCACAGATTTCATGGCAAAAATACATTCATGCACTTTGCTAAAAGTTGCCCTGAATCAAGTAAATCCTTTTCTGATTATCTGACAACACCAACATAAAAAATAGCAGTGCTCAGGGACATGTGATGTAAAGTGTGTATAGATGCTTTGGGGATTTCAACTTGCAAGCTTTTGGGTGGAAGGGCATTAATGTGTTAGCAGTGCCACCAGGTAATTTATTACCAAGAACATACATCCACACAATCTCAAAATTAGAGTACGGTTAGGGTACAGTGTTGTTCCCTGGGGTACAAAAAAGTCAAAGGTACACATAAGGTAGGAACACATAGGAACTCATGGAACTGGTCTATAATCTAGTATAATGGTACATTTTTCTACCCAATACTTTTAATAAAAGGTACAATCATCTGCTTTGAAATGTAGGTAGGGGCAATGAACCAGTGGGGCCCATTATCATATTTGGGGGCATAATTGATTGTTATGTTGTCAGAAGTTAAGCACCTCTTTTAACACTGTCGGTTCTGCAATTGTTGTAACAGCACATGACATTTAAGAGCGTCCTTGGCATTTCACAGTAACCTAATGGGAGTACGTTGCCTGGAAATTGCTCTAATTTTGTATTACTACATGGCAACCAGCTGGCAGTAAGTTATTGAAAATTAAACATGAACATCCCAGTGACCAACTAAGTTACTGGAAAATGAACAGTAGCCGGCAACTTATCGTAAAATTACAGGTAATTTTTTAACAGTGTGTGCCTAAAGCACATCTGAAGTATCCTATAAGTATAAATGTAGAACCTGTCATTGGTTCTAACTGGAACCAGAGGGGTCTTCATTACAGGGTTCTGTGTAGAATCCAAAAGGGTTCCCCTACAGGGACAAATGACAGAATGTCTATTGGTTCTAAACTTTTAATTTGTATCATACCCACAGATCCAGTGACATAACAGGAAATGCAGGTTGCTAGCAACCAAGAGGTTGTGATTTCAACTCCCAAGTAATGAGAATTTTGATGTGATTGTTCAAAAAACCTGTTAGCTGAAAAAATATCAGAAATGGGCTGCCTGCGTAAACACAGTGGCTCCCTCTCTCTCCAGAAGAAACAGAACTAGACCAGTGGCTCCCTCTCTCTCCAGAAGAAACAGAGCTAGACCAGTGTCTCTCTCTCTCTCCAGAAGAAACAGAACTAGACCAGTGGCTCCCTCTCTCTCCAGAAGAAACGGAGCTAGACAAGTGTCTCTCTCTCTCTCTCTGTCTCCAGAAGAGACAGAGCTAGACCAGTGGCTCCCTCTCTCTCCAGAAGAAACAGAGCTAGACCAGTGTCTCTCTCTCCCTCCAGAAGAGACAGAGCTAGACCAGTGTCTCTCTCTCCCTCCAGAAGAGACAGAGCTAGACCAGTGTCTCCCTCTCTCTCCAGAAGAAACAGAGCTAGACCAGTGTCTCTCTCTCTCTCCAGAAGAGACAGAGCTAGACCAGTGGCTCCCTCTCTCTCCAGAAGAAACAGAGCTAGACAAGTGTCTCTCTCTCTCTCTCTCTCTCTCTCGCTCTCTCTCTCTCCAGAAGAAACAGAGCTAGACCAGTGTCTCCCTCTCTCTCCAGAAGACACAGAACTAGACCTGTGGCTCCCTCTCCCTCCAGAAGAAACAGAGCTAGACAAGTGTCTCTCTCTCTCTCTCTCTCTCTCTCTCGCTCTCTCTCTCTCCAGAAGAAACAGAGCTAGACCAGTGTCTCCCTCTCTCTCCAGAAGACACAGAACTAGACCAGTGGCTCCCTCTCTCTCCTGAAGAAACAGAACTAGACCTGTGGCTCCCTCTCTCTCCAGAAGAAACAGAGCTTGACCAGTCTCTCTCTCTCTCTCTCTCTCTCTCTCTCTCTCTCTCTCTCTCTCTCGCTCTCTCTCTCTCTCTCCAGAAGAAACAGAGCTAGACCAGTGTCTCCCTCTCTCTCCAGAAGAAACAGAGCTAGACCAGTGGCTCCCTCTCACTCCTGAAGAAACAGAGCTAGACCTGTGGCTCCCTCTCTCTCCAGAAGAAACAGAGCTAGACCAGTGTCTCTCTCTCTCTCTCTCTCTCTCTCTCTCTCGCTCTCTCTCTCTCTCCAGAAGAAACAGAGCTAGACCAGTGGCTCCCTCTCTCTCCAGAAGAAACAGAACTAGACCAGTGACTCCCTCTCTCTCTCTCTCCGTCCCTCTCTCCAGAAGAAACAGAGCTAGACCAGTGTCTCCCTCTCTCTCCAGAAGAAACAGAACTAGACCAGTGGCTCCCTCTCTCTCCAGAAGAAATGGAGCTAGACAAGTGTCTCTCTCTCTCTCTCTCTCTCTCTCTCTCTCTCTCTCTCTCTCTCGCTCTCTCTCTCTCTCCAGAAGAAACAGAGCTAGACCAGTGGCTCCCTCTCTCTCCAGACGAAACAGAGCTAGACCAGTGGCTCCCTCTCTCTCTCTCTCTCCAGAAGAGACAGAGCTAGACCAGTGGCTCCCTCTCTCTCCAGAAGAAACAGAGCTAGACAAGTGTCTCTCTCTCTCTCTCTCTCTCTCTCTCTCTCTCTCTCGCTCTCTCTCTCTCTCCAGAAGAAACAGAGCTAGACCAGTGTCTCCCTCTCTCTCCAGAAGAAACAGAGCTAGACCAGTGGCTCCCTCTCTCTCTCTCTCTCCAGAAGAAACAGAGCTAGACCAGTGGCTCCCTCTCTCTCCAGAAGAAATGGAGCTAGACAAGTGTCTCTCTCTCTCTCTCTCTCTCTCTCTCTCTCTCTCTCGCTCTCTCTCTCTCTCCAGAAGAAACAGAGCTAGACCAGTGGCTCCCTCTCTCTCCAGACGAAACAGAGCTAGACCAGTGTCTCCCTCTCTCTCCAGAAGAGACAGAGCTAGACCAGTGGCTCCCTCTCTCTCCAGAAGAAACAGAGCTAGACAAGTGTCTCTCTCTCTCTCTCTCTCTCTCTCTCTCTCTCTCTCTCTCTCTCTCTCTCTCTCGCTCTCTCTCTCTCTCCAGAAGAAACAGAGCTAGACCAGTGTCTCCCTCTTTCTCCAGAAGAAACAGAGCTAGACCAGTGGCTCCCTCTCTCTCTCTCTCTCCAGAAGAAACAGAGCTAGACCAGTGGCTCCCTCTCTCTCCAGAAGAAACGGAGCTAGACCAGTGGCTCTCTCTCTCTCTCTCTCTCTCCAGAAGAAACAGAGTTAGACCAGTGGCTCCCTCTCTCTCCAGAAGAAACAGAGCTAGAGCAGTGTCTCTCTCTCTCTCCAGAAGAAACAGAACTAGACCAGTGTCTCCCTCTCTCTCCAGAAGAAACAGAGCTAGACCAGTGTCTCCCTCTCTCTCCAGAAGAAACAGAGCTAGACCAGTGTCTCTCTCTCTCTCCAGAAGAAACAGAACTAGACCAGTGTCTCCCTCTCTCTCCAGAAGAAACAGAGCTAGAGCAGTGTCTCTCTCTCTCTCCAGAAGAGACAGAGCTAGACCAGTGGCTCCCTCTCTCTCCAGAAGAAACAGAGCTAGACCAGTGGCTCCCTCTCTCTCCAGAAGAAAAGGACCTAGACCAGTGTGTCTCTCTCTCTCTCTCTCTCGCTCTCTCTCTCCAGAAGAAACAGAGCTAGACCAGTGTCTCCCTCTCTCTCCAGAAGAAACAGAGCTAGACCAGTTTCTCTCTCTCTCTCTCTCTCTCGCTCTCTCTCTCTCCAGAAGAAACAGAGCTAGACCAGTGGCTCCTCTCTCTCCAGAAGAAACAGAGCTAGACCAGTGGCATCCCAGGGGATGTACCCGCCATTCCACTTCACTCGAGAGAACGCTCAGCCAATGGAGAGCTGTCAGACAAGAGGCGCTAAATCACTTTGTCTGCGTACCAAAAATCACCCTATTCCCTACATAGTGCACTACCTTTGACTAGGGGCTATAGGGCTCTGGTCAAAAGTAGTGCACTATGTAAGGAGTGGGTTGCCATTTGGAACTTACCTCTCTGCCTCTGTCAATGGCAGCTCTTCAAAGGCAGTGTTAACACACTTTCCCAAACTTCCTGCTTTCATTAATGCTGTCCTCTCAGTCGCCACTGACACAGTCCGACAGCTGGATGAGTAAATTTAGTTTAATAGAGAAGTGCTTTGTGTCAGGACGCACACTCTGGAATGGCTTGGGTGCCTAGGGAAAGACTTACTCCATTATAAGTACATTAGAACAATCATGAAGTTAGTAAATGGTGTGTGTGTGACTGTGGTGTGAAGAAGTGTACTAACAGTGGTGTAAAGTACTTAAGTAAAAATACTTGAAAGTACTATTAAAGTAGGTTTTAGTGGGTATCTGTACTTAACTTTATTTATATTTTTGACTACTTTTACTTTTATTTCACTACATCCCTAAAGAAAAGTATGTAATTTTTACTCCATACATTTTCCCTGACACCCAAAAATACTTGTTACATTTTGAATGCTTAGCAGGACATAAAATGGTCAAATTCACGCACTTATCAAGAAAAGAACATCACTTGTCATTCTTACTGCCTCTGGTCTGGCAGACTCACTAAACAACACATGCTTCGTTTGTAAATTATGTCTGAGTGTTGGAGTGTGCCCCTGTCCGTAAATAAAAAAACAAGAAAATAGTGTGGTCTGGTTTGCTCAATATAATGAATTTGAAATAATGTATACTTTTACTTCTGTACTTAAGTATATTTAAGCAATATGATTTACTTTTGATCCTTAAGTATATTTAAAACCAAATAGTTTTAGACTTTTACTCAAGTACTATTTTACTTGGTGACTTTCACTTTTACTTGAGTCATTTTCTATGAAGGTATCTTTACTTTTACTCAAGTATGACAATAGGGCTCTTTTTCTACCAATTTGTACTAGTTTCATAACCACACTGTATGTGCTGTCTTCTACCATTTCCATGTCTTCTACCATTTCCATCTCTTCTACCATTGCGGCCCCAAGTGGCAAGGAGAGGTAGTGCCACAAGTTACAGAGCGCATGAGAGAGAGAGAGAGAGAGATAATACACTTTTATTTATTATCTACTTAACTTGCTTTGGCAATGTTACATATGTTTCCCATGCCAATAAAGCCCTTAAATTGAGAGAGAGAGAGAGAGAGAGAGAGAGAGAGAGAGATTGAAGATTGGGAAGGAATACGTTTTGAGAGGGATCATGATGGCACAGGGCAACTTAAAGCTGGAATCAGTAATGGTAAAACTACTACGTCAGTTTCAGATATTACAACAACAAAGACATTACTTCAAACAGCGAACACTTTATCCCCCTCGGAAATCATTGCACATAATTGCATGCGCGATAGAACAGTAGAGTAGCCTATGTATTGCGATTTTTTTTTTTACCATGATGCTATTCGGCTCAGTCTTATAAACGAAACACAAACAATAATACATGTGCAGAAGCGAACAGTGTCGATATTCCCTTCACAATTTAGTGGAGGACTCCAGCCCATAGGACAGGCTTTGGTTAGATGGGATGCCGCCAATGTCAGAAGTGACAGGTTAGGAGAACTTAGAGATCTAGTCAAAATGAAAAAAATCTCCCTGACGCGACTCAAACACGCAACTTTTGACATCACTTTGCCATTAGCGCCATCATTTCTAGACATGACCCAGAGGACAGTCATTGAGGAGTGTTGCTAGTGCGGCATATTCCATTGGTGGCCTGAAGATATTTTATTTCTGTCTCTTCTGCACTGCCCCAATTATGCAATCAGGACGTCACCCAGTCCTATGCTCTGAGTCCAGGCACACTTTGGCGAGTCACTGGATTGCTTTTGTCCTTTATACTGCACAGATAATAGTGCCGAATCTGTGATTGTTACGATATGCATGGGAATGTTCCATAGAGCTTTTGTTCCAAGTCCTCGCTTGGTTTGAATTGTCTGGTTGTGTGTTAGTGAGTGGCTGTCTGGCAGATAGGTCAAAGTGCAAAGATCCACGAGAGGTCAGAGATGCACATATCCAAGGCAACCAGGAAGTGCATCACTGTGTGGCCAATAAGGCGCACCGATTGGCCCTCACCCTCTCCGGGAAGTTCGGCCAGGTGACTGTTGCTTGGCATTTACATGCTCCTCAGATGGGGAAAACTTCACAATAAAGAGGTCTTAAGTCAAACATGATTGTTTTCAGGTAATTTTGAAGTCGGTACAATTCTTCAACCAATGCGATTTTAGCTAGCTAGATAAGCTAGCAAACGTTGCCAATAATAAAGTTAGCTATGTCGCTTAACATTGACAATATGGTCAAACGAGCTACATTATCCACATTGATAAATACGTTTGTGATTGTCAAAAACGGAGTTGTTGTCATCTTTAGGTTGAAAAGGTGAAAGGCCAGTGGCGAAACATCACCACTTGGCAACTCAGGTAACAACATATTTTCTCAGAGTTTCACACTTGTAATTACAACTTGGAGGGTTGTTAAAGTGAAATTCCCCAGTCGGAACTCCAAACTTCCAATAACTCCGAATGCATGTGAATGCCCCGAAACAAAATGATCTATGCGAGACTCAGTATGCAAAACTAACTATGCAATACATTTTGTTGTAGGCAGAACGCATCGGAGTAGGATTCTATTGCATTGACAGGTTCGACTCAGGCCCGTACTCTACACAGACCGGTGAGCCATAACCAGCCAGAGCTGCAGTAGTACTATATGCAAATAGACTATTACCATATATAGATCTGTGCCATTCACTTTGAACTGGACTGTGTTTACAGCATGAGCGGTTGTGAGTAGATGCTGTTGTTTTGAGATCAGAGTGAGAGCTACATGTAGCCTCGTGTGCACATTTGTTCATGTCCTTTGCTAGTTAGTGAGTTATTAGCCCAGTTATAGATCATTTGTAGTCAGTAACGGGGGAGTGATTGTTTCCTACAAGAGCACAAAACGTGTGCATTTCTAGCCATCTTTGAAAAGTGAGTCGGGTAAAGAGCTTTTTTTTGTCTTAAAGGGACCGTGTTACATTTTGAGACGGGCTTGAATAAGCTAAGTAGTCAACAGGCAGAGGGGAGCATCATTTGTCTGATTCTCTGTAATAATGGTATGGGAATAATAATGCATTTTGTTTTGTAAAGTGGTTTCTTGCATCAAACAACATAAAAACATTTTAAGTCACCTCCTTGTCTGAAGGACCAGTGGAGAAACAGGTTAATGTCAAGCCCTGCATGTTTTTTTTCAGTAGAATATAGGCCTACATTGAACACCACACATTGTCTACTACTGTAGGCTGAATGATAGAACAGCTATTTCCATGTTAAAATGTTATGGGATGCATTTTCTCCATTTGTTTATGATGGTAGGCCACTCTGGTAGGCCTACATTACAATCAAATAGCTACAGCAGCATACTTGACCACTGTTAAAACTGTAATTTAAAGCGGATACAGCCTCAGTGTTCACAGTAAATGCTGAATTTTCACAACGTTCAAGTTTGCACTCAGCAGACCTGAAATTTGCTCAGCGCCGAAAGAATTTGGAGGGAACATTGGCTGCACTTCATGTGCGCAACTCAGAAATCAAGCGTTGCTTTTCAATGATCAATGAGAGAAGACAAATATACTCTAAAATGGCAGCGCAGCCTATACATTGTTGGATTATTTAATGGAGCAAACATTTATTTTATTTAATAACGGAGCATTTTCTAAATTCAAACGTTCTACCTGCAACTAGCAATGACAGTTTAGAAGACACTGGTTACTTCCAAGTCGAGAATGAAGAAAATATTGCCATGTAAATGTTGGTCAAACATCTGCTGCTTGCGGCTAAATATCACCATGTTGTCAATTGCTAATGATGAGAGCCGTTTTACTCCATCAGCTAATGCACTTTACTAGTGCCACATCTGGCATACAGTTGCCGGCCCGCAGCTGTCAGCTGTTTGTGGTCTGTCTGCGCTACAGCCCTTCAACTGCAGGTCACTGTTAATCAAGCTATCCTGATATTTGACTGGCATTGCCCTGGTCTGATCAGGGTTTGGGGTTGAATATTCTAACTCTTCGATCCATACTGGTTTCATATAGCTAAATAAATGAAAAAGTCACAAATCTAGTGAATATCTATCATGATTCTCATCACAAATTTAGTCAATATTAATCGTTTTAATTGTAAATAGAATAAACAATTGAAATGATATACAACCTCTGAAGACAAAGTCGCTCGCTGTTACTACCCTTGCGTTTTTTTAAATGGACCATTAATGGTGTTTAGACCAGTATTGAGCTATGCGCCTTCCATTATCAGTAGAGTCAGATTGCGGCTGCTGGTAAAATGATTGCTCTGTTTGGGTCAATCAACAACAGTACAGGTAAGATGCCAATTCCTGAACATATCCTATCCTAGACCCCATGAGCTTATGTTAGATAGTCCATCAACGTCTGTCTCATCACCGTGTAAGTTCTAACTTGCGCTTTCTCCTTCAGGTTTCCAGCAGTTCATTGTCTCTGAAGAGGAGCTCTCCCCTGGGCAGCAGCACTGTAAGCAGGAGTGGAGCCCCAGTCTGACAAGGCATATGAGGATTCACATGAGATAAATCCTTTCATTGCCACTTTAGTGGCAGGTCTTTTAGCACTGGTGTTAATCACATTAGTGAGAAACTATATTTCTATATATCTTTCACTCCTTCCAATCTGAATCGTCTGGGGAGACGGAGGGGAGGAACCACATTAATACCATGACTGGCAAATCTTTCACAACTGCCTTTCATTTGACACAGTGTATGAGACATTCACACAGGGGAGGAATCTTCCATGTTTTCTGTAGAAAATGCTTTAGTGCCAGAAGTGCGTTGAATGGTCATCAGAGAACACACAGAGGAGGAACCATACAAGTCAAATGATTGCTTCAAAACAAAGCCAAAATCCTAAAGCCTACAGGCTGAAGGCTCACCTGAGGACATACTTGATTGACCTTTACTCTGGTAGCTCTGAGGCCCGCTCTCCATTAAAGGCTATAATCAGGACATATTCTACATAACCTGTCATTTTCCATTCTGTGAAACAATTTGTCCTCTGAGATCAGAACTTGTATAGTTCATTGTGTAGCCCACCGGAAACATGATTGTGCCTTGTGTGGGAGAAGGGCATCAGACAGAAGGTTGAGAGGCACATTTTGTAACTTCCACCTGTGAGTGGAGACCCGGTTCTTGGGGGAATAATATACTGTATGCCTTTGGCTATTTGTAATACTTCAAATACAGTTACTATTGTTCATAGTTTTTAACTTGATTATGTTGTATGGTCATCTTCTATAACTGGCAGTTTCACTTCCCGATTGTGTTATTTTTCTGTTTGTATCAGCAGGTGGTAAGACCACAAACGCACCACAGCGTAGGAGGACGGGCTCATGGAACAGAGTCAAACGTGGTTTCCATGTGTTTGATACCATTCCATTGATTCCATTGATTCCATTCCAGCCATTACAATGAGAGAGCTTCCTATAGCTCCTCCCACCAGCCTCCTCTGGTCCCCATGCACTATAAGGTATAGACCAGAGATAATGGAACTATATAACTAACTACATGTGGGAAACAGTTATAAGTAATAAGGTGATCTGGAATTATCATTTCTTGCATGAACTTAATTTGAAAGACAACACATTGGGCGCGTTCGAGTGGATCACCTTTGTCGAGCCTTTCAAAATATATTGCATTATGGGGACAAAAAGGATCTGACTTGAGCCTACATGAACTTTACAACAACCATGTGATCAAAGGTCATGAAGTTTCGACTGCAGTCGACTTCAATCTTTTACAGTTGCTCCTCACCAGCTGCAATTTGCAGTCATCGCCTGTATTGTAGGAGGCACTACTTGTCAACCAATCATTAGTGTTTTTGTTTGACCCGCACGAGTGGGACGGAAGACATGAATGAAAGAGGAAGCAGCTTTGCTGCAATTCATATGTATACAGCAGATATGTACAAATTAATGTGATTTTTGAGACTCTCTCTCCCCAATTGATGGTACAATGTACAGTGGGGGAAAAAAGTATTTGATCCCCTGCTGATTTTGTACATTTGCCCACTTACAAAGAAATGATCAGTCTATAATTTTAATGGTAGGTTTATTTGAACAGTGAGAGACAGAATAACAACAAAAAAATCCAGAAAAACGCATGTCAAAAATGTTATAAAATTATTTGCATTTTAATGAGGGAAATAAGTATTTGACCCCTCTGCAAAACATGACTTAGTACTTGGTGGCAAAACCCTTGTTGGCAATCACAGAGGTCAGATGTTTCTTGTAGTTGGCCACCAGGTTTGCACACATCTCAGGAGGGATTTTGTCCCACTCCTCTTTGCAGATCTTCTCCAAGTCATTAAGGTTTTGAGGCTGACGTTTGGCAACTCGAACCTTCAGCTCCCTCCACAGATTTTCTATGGGATTAAGGTCTGGAGACTGGCTAGGCCACTCCAGGACCTTAATGTGCTTCTTCTTGAGCCACTCCTTTGTTGCCTTGGCCGTGTGTTTTGGGTCATTGTCATGCTGGAATACCCATCCATGACCCATTTTCAATGCCCTGGCTGAGAGAAGGATGTTCTCACCCGAGATTTGACGGTACATGGCCCCGTCCATCGTCCCTTTGATGTGGTAAAGTTGTCCTGTCCCCTTAGCAGAAAAACACCCCCAAAGCATAATGTTTCCACCTCCATGTTTGATGGTGGAGATGGTGTTCTTGGGGTCATAGGCAGCATTCCTCCTCCAAACACGGCGAGTTGAGTTGATGCCAAAGAGCTCCATTTTGGTCTCATCTGACCACAACACTTTCACCAGTTGTCCTCTGAATCATTCAGATGTTCATTGGCAAACTTCAGACGGGCATGTATATGTATTCTTGAACAGGGGGACATTGCGGCCGCTGCAGGATTTCAGTCCTTCATGGCGTAGTGTGTTACCAATTGTTTTCTTGGTGACAATGGTCCCAGCTGCCTTGAGATCATTGACAAGATCCTCCCGTGTAGTTCTGGGTTGATTCTTCACCGTTCTCATGATCATTGCAACCCCACGAGGTGAGATCTTGCATGGAGCCCCAGGCCGAGGGATATTGACAGTTCTTTTGTGTTTCTTCCATTTGCGAATAATCGCACCAACTGTTGTCACCTTCTCACCAAGCTGCTTGGCGATGGTCTTGTAGCCCATTCCAGCCTTGTGTAGGTCTACAATCTTGTCCCTGACATCCTTGGAGAGCTCTTTGGTCTTGGCCATGGTGGAGAGTTTGGAATCTGATTGATTGATTGCTTCTGTGGACAGGTGTCTTTTTTACAGGTAACAAGCTGCGGTTAGGAGCAGTCCCTTTAAGAGTGTGCTCCTAATCTCTGCTCGTTACCTGTATAAAAGACACCTGGGAGCCAGAAATCTTTCTGATTGAGAGGGGGTCAAATACTTATTTCCCTCATTAAAATGCAAATAAATTGATAACATTTTTGACATGCGTTTTTCTGGATATTTTTGTTGTTATTCTGTCTCTCACTGTTCAAATAAATCTACAATTAAAATGATAGACTGATCCTTTCTTTATCAGTGGGAAAACGTACAAAATCAGCAGGGGATCAAATACTTTTTTTCCCTCACTGTACACACATTCAGTATATTTACAGTTTGTGAGTGTGAGATATGGGGGTTGGAGACATGTTTATTTCAACATTACAAAGAAAAACTTTTATAAACAATGGCAACACTGCCATGTTGCACTGAGCCTTGCTGCTGGAAACCACATTAGTGTCCAACTTTCGGCTGGAGCAGATGCACCTCCCCAACTTGACTCCTCGACTTTCGTCTGCGGTCGGTTGCTTCAGCCTTTCCACTCAAACAAGTCCATTGTAACACACGTGACTCCAGAAAAACTGGCTTGGGACTGATGTGACAGTGTGTGCTGAACCAGAGAATGCCGATATAAATAATTACAAAGAATGTTGTTGAATTGGGACTGGAAAAATTGTGTAATACACTTGACACAGAGGGTTTTATTCATCTGTATCGCTGAAGCCTCACAGATTTAGCAACATAAATGTGAAAGGTCGAGCCGACGTATACACCGTTTATCATGATCGCAGTCTCCGCTAACATTGTCTTTACATTTCAATCGCGCTGTAACGCTGAACTTCCGCGACACTGATTCAATAGAGCCCAGAGTTTGCACTTATATAAAATGCACTTGACAGGAGTCGACTGTAAATCATTACATAATAATAATCATTTGCATTTTAAGCAGCTCTTTTCAAGACACCCAAAGTCACTTTAAATGAGGCTCTATTTGATCCGTATTGCGGAAGTTCAGCTTTACTGCGTGATTACCTTTACATTTCAATGTCCCCACATTAGCGGAAACTGCATTCAGGGTAAACAATGCGTATGTCGGCTAATCGGAAATTACCTTCAAATGTCTATCATACAATCTGTAACACTTCAACGAGAGGGCTTGAACACAGCCCATAGCGAGATAATCAGCACATAAAAAAAAAAGCTATAAAATCACATTAAAATAAGCAAGTACATAAAAGTACACGAAACATAGGGACAGACTAACCATTTAAGTGAACTAGACAGAGGATAAAAGCTAAGACAAGCCTGTGTGAAGATGTCTCTTTAGTGTGGACTTAAAATGTGTGTATGGATGGAGAGGGAGTTCCAGAATTGGGGGCTGCACTACTAAAAGCACGGTCGGTCTCCCATGGAGCAAAATCTGGTGCGAGGGATGGTGGCGAGGCCAGTGTCAGAGGAGCGCAGTGAACGGGTGGGAGTGTATGGGTGCAGGGGGTCAGTGAGGTATGTGTCCATTGAACGCTTTGTATGCGAGCAAGAGCAGTCTGAAGATGATCCTGTAGTGAACTGGGAGCCGGTGAAGTTTTATGAGAGTTGTGGTCAAGGTCTGGTGTGTGAGAGGACTTGTGCGGCTGAGTTTTCAATGTGTTGAAGTCTGTCCAGTGTTTTGGCGGGGAGTCGGTAGAGAATGGCGTTGCAGTAGTCCAGGCGGGATAAAACAAAAGGTGTGAATGAGGGTTTCAGCAGTGGGGTCAGTAAGAGAGGGTCTCAGTCATGAAATGTTTGTGAGGTGGAAGAAGGCTGACTTGGTGATTACTTCCCAAAAGATTCAATCAATATCATGAACGAGCAGCATTAGGTCAAATTAATGAGAAATACTCTTGGACAGAAGGAAGAGACTGCTTTCAGAATATGGAGATCAATGAAAGACAGGCATATTTATCTGTTTCAGAACCCAAGGGTAGATTTAAAACCACACTGATATTGCACATTATATGTTAAAGGGAAGTATTTATGAATCCTAGGCTACTAAAGAGGAAAAATATGGTTGCAGAGCCTTTATGCAACAAAAAACAAATACTATGGTTCATTCTAAAAGTTGACACATTCAGTTCTTCAATGGTAATGTTTGAAGTATTGTACAATATAATTATAATAGTGTACATTATCAGCAATCCTGCAAGTTATAAGCATACAATTACAATTCTTCATAAAGACAGCATTCCATACGTCACAGTGGGAAAGGGGCAGAAATACCATTCATGTTGATTTGCTTCGGAGTTTGCTTCACAGGTGTTTTCCGCAATAATAAGGTATATGCTCTTATCAATATCCATTATCAGTTTATAAATAACTGTGCATGGAGAATGGTGCCATTTTCATTTTTTTAATTTAACCTTTATTTAACTAGGCAAGTCAGTTAAGAACAAATTATTATTTATAATGACGGCCTACCCCAGCCAAACCCTAACAACGCTGGGAAATTGTGAGCCGCCCTATGGGACTCCCAATCACATCCGGTTGTGATACAGCCTGGAATCGAACCAGGGTCTGTAGCGACGCCTTGAGCACTGAGATGCCGTGACTTAGACCGCTGCGCCACTCGGGAGCCCTAAATACCTATGCCATACCTATGTGGAAAAAATGAAAGCAGCAATATTGAACTTTTTGCTGACCTGACCAAATTCACATAGAAATGTAAGTTATAAATGTGTCATTTTCATTGAAAGCAAGTCTAAAAAGTGGTAGATCTGTTCTATGTGCGAAATTTCTATGCTTCTGTTCTTAAGTTTAGTTTATTGCGTCTTTTACTTTCGGTATTGTACACCAGCTTCAAAACAGCTGAAAATACAATATTTGGGGTTTTTGAAATGATATTTCACAGCTGTTTAGATGGTATAATGATTCTCTACACTATACATTGCTTGTTTTATCACATAGGGCTCTATATTGGGCTGGTGTTTAGGCGGCGCTAATGTAAAATGCACTTTAGTTTGCAATTTCCTCATAAAAAAAGGCCCAATGGCATTTTCCAGCCCTAACGCCAGGTTTGGCAATTTACTTGTCTCACATCAGCTCGCTTGGGCTCAGATGGGAGGGGTTGAAATATGAGGCATGTCCTTAAAAATATGATCCAAAGTGCTAATCTCAGTTAGCGCTGGTAAGGATATTTAAGACCAACCAAAAGCTGGATTAGCGGTAATGCAATTGGTTATGGTAGGAATATTGACAGCGGAAATGCAGCCTATCCGGCCGTGACGCACACTGTCCATGTCACGGGTGTCGTAGGGATTGCACCAAAACGCAGCGGAAACGTGTAAATTCATCTTCTTATTTTATTAAAGAAGGAAAACAAAAGAAACACGTTTACAAAAACAACAAACGACACTAAACAGTCCTGTCAGGTGCACGAACACAAAACAGGAAACAACTACCCACAAATCCCATAGGAAAAACACCCCTCTTAAATAGGACCTTCAATTAGAAGCAACGAGGAGCAGCTGCTTCCAATTGAAGGTCAACCCAATAAACACCACATAGAAAGACATACTAGAACTAACATAGAAATAGACTAACAAGAACATAGCCCAACAAACCCCAAAACACTCTAAACAAACACCCCCTGCCACGCCCTGACCAAACTACAATAACAAACAACCTCTTTTACTGGTCAGGACGTGACAGTCCATACAGTGCATTCGGAAAGTATTCAGACCCTTGAGTTTTTCCACAATTTGTTACGTTACAGCCTTATTCTAAAATGTATATATAAATAAATACATTTAAAAAAGTATCAATCTACACACAATACCCCATAATTATAAAGCGAAAACAGGTTTTTACAAATGTTTGCAGATTTATTAAATATAAAAAACATACCTTACATACATAAGTAGTTAGACCCTTTGCTATGAGACTCAAAATTGAGGTCAGGTGCATCCAGTTTCCATTGATCATCCTTGAGATGTTTCTACAACTTGATTGGAGTCCACCTGTGGTAAATTCAAGGAGGGCGTCAGGGAGGTGACCAAGAACCTGATGGTCACTCTGACAGAGCTCCAGAGTTCCTCTGTGGAGATGGGAGAACCTTCCAGAAGGACAACCATTTCTGCAGCACTCCACTAATCAGGCCTTCATGGTAGAGGGTAGAGTGGCCAGACGGAAGCCACACCTCAGTAAAAGCACATAACAGCCCGCTTGGAGTTTGCCAAAAGGCACCTAAAGGACTCTCAGTCCATGAGAAACAAGATGCTGTGGTCTGAGGAAACCAAGATTTAACTCTTTGGCCTGAATGCCAAGCGTCACGTCTGAAGGAAACCTGGCACCATCCCTACGGTGAAGTATGGTGGTGGCAGCATCATGCAGTGGATGATTTTCAGCTGCAGGGTCTGGGAGACTAGTCAGGATCGAGGGAGAGATGAACGGAGCAAAGTACAGAGAGATCCTTGATGAAAACCTGCTCCAGAGTGCTCAGGACCTCACACTGGGGCGAAGGTTCACCTTCTAACAGGATAATGACCCTAAGCACACGGCCAAGACAACGCAGGAGTGGCTTCGGGACAAGTCCCTGACTGTCCTTGAGTGGCCCAGCCAGAAACCGGACTTGAACCAGATTGAACATCTCTGGAGAAACCTGAAAATAGCTGTGCAGCGACGCTCCCCATTGAAACTGACAGAGCTAGAGAGGATCTTCAAAGAATGGGGGAAACTCACCCAAATACAGGTGTGCCAAGCTTGTAGCGTCATACCCTAGAAGACTCGAGACACCGACAGTGTCACCAACAATCAACCCACACCATTACACCTCCTCCATGCTTTACGGTGGGAACCACACATGCAGAGTTCATCCGTTCACCGACTCCGCGTCTCAAAGACACGGCGGTTGGAACCACAAATCTCAAATTTGGCCTCATCAGACCAAAGGACAGATTTCCACTGTTCTAATGGCCATTGGTCGTGTTTCTTGGTCCAAGCAAATCTCTTATTATTATTGGTATCCTTTAGTAGTGGTTTCATTGCAGCAATTTGACCATGAAGGCCTGACTTACGCAGTCTCCTCTGAACAGTTGATGTTGAGATGTGTCTGTTACTTGAACTCCGTGAAGCATTTATTTGGGCTGCAATTTCTGAGGCTGGTAACTCTAATGAACTTATCCTCTGCAGCAGAGGTAACTCTGGCTATTCCTTTCCTGTGGCGTTCCTCATGAGAGCCAGTTTCATCATAGCGCTTGATGGTTTTTGCGACTGCACTTTTCTGGATTGACTGAACTTCATGTCTTAAAGTAATGATGGACTGTCGTTTCCCTTTGCTTATTTGAGCCGTTCTTGCCATAATACGGACTTGGTCTTTTACCAAATAGGGCTATCGTCTGTATACCACCTCTACCTTGTCACAACACAACTGATTGGCTCAAACGCATTAAGAATGAAAGAAATTCCACAAATTAACTTTCAACAAGGCACACCTGTTAATTTAAATGCATTCCAGGTGACTACTTTTTGAAGCTAGTTGAGAATGCCAAGAGTGTGCAAAGATATCATTAAGGCAGAGGGTGGGTACTTTGAAAAAAACTCAAATATAAAATATATTTTAATTTGTGTACACTTTTTTGGTTACGACATGATTACATATGTGTTATATCATGTTTTGATGTCTTAACTATTATTCTACAATGTAGAAAATAGTAAAAATAAACAAAAACCCTGGAATGATTAGGTATGTTCAAACTTTTGACTGGTACTGTATATAAAACATAATATTTGGAAGCAGTAAAACGGTGAGTGGACAATCTCCCTTTCTATTTACAGTTGAAGTCTGAAGTTTACATACACCTTAGCCAAATACATTCAAACTCAGTTTTTCACAATTCCTGACATTTAATACTAGTAAAAATTCCTGTCTTAGGTCAGTTAAAATAAAGTGGTGATTCTAAGAATGTGAAATGTCAGAATAATAGTGGAGAAAATGATTTTTTCAGCATTTATTTCTTTCATCACATTCCCAGTGGGTCAGAAGTTTACATACACTCAATTAGTACTTGGTAGCATTGCCTTTAAATTGTTTAACTTGGGTCAAATTTTTCGGGTAGCCTTCGACAAGCGTCCCACAATAAGTTGGGTGAATTTTGGCCCATTCCTCCTGACAGAGCAGGTGGAACTGAGTCAGGTTTGTAAGGCCTCCTTGCTCGCACACGCTCTTTCAGTTCTGCCCACACATTTTCTATAGGATTGAGGTCAGGGCTTTGTGATGGCCACTCCAATACCTTGACTTTGTTGTCCTTAAGCCATTTTGCCACAACTTTGGAAGTATGCTTGGGGTCATTGACCATTTGGAAGACCCATTTGCGACCCAGCTATAACTTCCTGACTGATGTCTTGAGATGTTGCTTCAATATATCCACATAATTTCCCTTCCTCATGAAGCCAACTATTTTGTGAAGTGCACCAGTCCCTCCTGCAGCAAAGCACCCCCACAACATGATGCTGTCACCCCCGTGCTTCACGGTTGGGATGGTGTTGTTCAGCTTGCAAGCCTCCCCCTTTTTCCTCCAAACATAACAATGGTCATTATGGCCAAACAGTTCTATTTTTGTTTCATCAGACCAGAGGACATTTCTCCAAAAAGTACGATCTTTGTCCCCATGTGCAGTTGCAAACCGTAGTCTGGCTTTTTTTATGGCAGTTTTGGAGCAGTGGCTTCTTCCTTGCTGAGCGACCTTTCAGGTATGTCGATATAGGACTCGTTTTACTGTGGATATAGATACTTTTGTACCTGTTTTCTTCAGCATCTTCACAAGGTCCTTTGCTATTGTTCTGGGATTGATTTGCACTTTTCGCACCAAAGTACATTCATCTCTAGGAGACAGAACACGTCTCCTTCCTGACCGGTGTGACGGCTGCGTGGTCCCATGGTGTTTATACTTCCGTACTATTGTTTGTACAGATGAACGTGGTACCTTCAGGCGTTTGGAAATTGCTTCCAAAGATGAACCAGATTTATGGAGGTCTATAATTTTTTTCTGAGGTCTTGGCTGATTTCTTTAGATGTTCCCATAATGTCAAGCAAAGAGGCACTGAGATTGAAGGTAGGCCTTGAAATACATCCACAGGTACACCTCCAATTGACTCAAATGATGTCAATTAGCCTATCAGAAGCTTCTAAAGCATGACATCATTTTCTGGAACTTTCCAAGCTGTTTAAAGGCACAGTCAACTTAGTGTATGTAAACTTCTGACCCACTGGAATTGTGATACAGTGAATTATAAGTGAAATAATCTGTCTGTAAACAATTGTTGGAAAAATTACTAGTGTCATGCACAAAGTAGATGTCCTAACTGACTTGAGAAAACTATAGTTTGTTAACAAGAAATGTGTGGAGTGGTTGAAAAAACGAGTTCTAATGACTCCAACCTAAGTGTATGTAAACTTCCGACTTCAACTGTATATTGGATCTTTGTCCAGCTGCTGTGAAAAGTTTGGATATACATAAAACTCTCCACAGTCAGCTTTGTTTTAATATTATATGCCCACGGGAAGCAATTATGGTGCCTGTAAAGTGTATTTAAACAGCCTATTTAAAACAATGTTTCATTTTGTTTAGAATTATTCGCTCTCTATAGCCCCATAGAATGTTTTACAAACGTAAATATCACATCTAGAGCATGTATTATCCAGAGTTTACATTACTTTTTATACATTTGACTTTTTATTTCCATCTCCTGATGCAGGTTGGTGTTTTTTTCCATATTGAATCTTATTTTTGAGGCATCTCTGCAGAGTGGTCACGAGCTAGCACAGCCACAAAGTCATAAAATCTGATTTGAAACCCAACCTTACATTTTTGTTTTCATACATTTTTACAATATAGCCAATTTTGACTTTGCAGCTGGCCCATATAAGCGGAGATTGCTCAGTTCTGCCTCAAGGACAAGACTCATCCAAATAAATGTCAACCTGCTCTGACAGAAGATCTCTTTCTCCCCCCCAAAATTCAGTTTTAGTCCTGTTCTCTTTATTTGTACTTTATTCATATGTTTCAGCAGCTGAACCTTTACGACTGAATCACAGCCTGAGCAGCAGTCAGTCTGTGCATGGTTTAGTTCCCCTTGACATGAAAGCTTTTCCCACAGCTAAAAAGTTTCTCTCCTGTGTGAGTCAGTTTGAGCAGATAAAAGCTTTTCCCACAGTCATCACAGCTAAATGGATTCTCTCCTGTGTGAGTCAGTTTATGCATGTTTAGGGACTGCTTGCGATTTAAGCTCTTCCCGCAGTCACCACAGCTAAATGGTTCCTCTCCTGTGTGATTCCGAACATGTTTGGTTGGGTCCTCTTGCGACTGAAGCTTTTCCCACAGTCACCACAACTAAATGATTTCTCCCCTGTGTGAGTCTGTATACGTTGAGTTAGGTTCCCATTGCAGTTAAAGCTTTTCTCGCAGTCACCACAGCTAAATTGTTAATCTCCTGTTTGAATCATCATGTGCTTGGACAGACCTCCTTCAAGTTTGAAGGTCTTGTCAAAAAAGGGTTAGGTGCTGGTTTTCCCACCATGACACAGTCTGACATGGGCCTTAAGTTTGCAGGTAGAGTTGTAGGAATTTTGCAGAATTGGCATTCACTGGGTTTCTTCTTTGTGAGAGTCGCATGCATCTGCAGGTCAGCTTTTAGAGCAAAGGTTTCACCACAGTCACAGCAGCGGAGAGTTTTTATAGCTGTGTTGCTGGGTTTGGATCTGTGTTTCTTAAATGATGGGTTGTGATCCAATGGTGGGCTGGGATCTAATGTTGGGCTGCTGTCGAGTCCCATTGGGTCGCTGCTTTCGGCTGTGCTGGTGCTGGATGCATTGTTTTGGTTATTTGGAGGGTGACAGGGAATGTTGAGAGCCTTTAGCTGAGTCACAGTACCAAAAGGTGTGAGATTCACTTGTTTAGGGTCACACTCTCTGTTCTCCACAGTCTGGATTTGAGGAGGAGTCAAGGGGTCCTCCTGACCACATTTACTTGTCACACAGGCAGGAGTGAATATTGTGTTTTTGGTATCAAAGAGCTCTTGAAGCTGTTCTTCCTCCTGACTGATTTGCTCCTCTTCCTCTTTAATCTGTGTGGCTTCAGTGTTCTCTTGCGCCAGACTGAAGCTCCACTCCTGCTCACAGTGCTGATGCTCAGGGAAAACCTCCTCTTCAAAGACAGCGAGAGAGAGCTGCAAGGAATCTGGAAGGAATGAGAGGGGGGGCTAAGGTTATCCAACCTTTAGACATCAGGGTTACAGTGAATTTGAATTGAAAGGAGCAATCTGCAGTTCAAACAATAACAAAGCGGGTACCCCGTCATTGTTTTGGTAAAGGGGTGAGGCTTGCTAAATGGAACCACTCTCAAATTCATAGACAGAGCTATGGGTGTAAGGACTGACCAGCTATGATATCAAAATGACAGTTTTAAACATGTTGAGGCTATAAAGTGTATGTTTACAATTACATTGTAGTAAAACAAGCTTATATTTGGGGTCCTGTTGGGGTACGAGGCATCGATCAATTATATTCTTCAAGAATCCATGGGAATATTATTAATTTTAAGGTAAAAAAAATGTTTATGTACCAATCACAAATTGCAAATCTAGAATCTATTTCCAATTACTTCTCAATAAACTAAAGAGAAAAAGCGATTTATTTCAAAAGTTTGTCCATTTTTTTAAATTATAAATTCAAATCACTTCCAGGTTTTTGTGATAAACCACCACCTCCAGAGGTAAACATGTTAAATGATTAAATAGTTACTGTTATGCATGTGTTTTATAAGCTGCTATGTTTAACACTTATTTTCTTCATACATCTATAGCCCTTAGCACCAGTTCCCACCTCCTTCAAAAACCCCTGCAGCTTCCTCTAGAGGTATTGATGTAAAAAAGTGAAATGCTTTTCATGAAACATGCTCTGCCTAATAGGGCTGTTGCGATAGGGCAGTATCGCAATATGCTTTCCATGGCAAAAATGAAAACACGAAGCAGATAATAGTTTGGTCCTTTAAAAACCTTCTGTATGTTAAATATTGTGTGCTAAAGCTTGGAAAATAAATAAATGTGAATCTGGATGGAAATATAATGATGTTTGTTTCCACATGTTACATTAGGTCTGTTTTCCTGAAGAAGTTAAATCCGCTCCGTATTTTGGTTCCTTGCCACGATACTAACGAGAAAAGAAACGCTCCAATGGCCACCTCTGTCACGCCACCCTCAGGTACTTCATAATCTTCTCTCAGTTGTATCAACTACTATTGTTGACGTAATACCTCCACGTTCATCAATGTGATTTTGTTTTTCAAATACAAGTAGATGAAAACACCATCTGCTGTGCCCGCTGCGGGAGCGTGTTCCATCTGCAAGCTCCCCTCAGGAGCGTGAGTCGGAGGTGCCAAGTGTGTCCTGCGACTCCTGCCAGCACTGGATCCACTGCTGCTGTTTGAAGTGGGTCCCAGAGAGGGCGATGGAGCTGGACTTTTACTGCGATATGTGTGACAATATAGGGATGGAGGTCGAGATTTAGTTGTCGTTTTGTTTGCTTTGATGTATGTATTTATGAATCTAATATATGCAATATAATATATATTTACTCAACCCATGTCTTGTCTTTTTCCTTCACTAAGATTCCAAGTGTATCACTGCAACACCAACACAGTGTTTTACTGTTCATGTCAATACTCATCACTGAAATTGATGTTTTATTTAATGTAGATTATTCATATTCCTTTATATTTTAGCATTAAACTACTATCTACTTTGTCAAAACATAAGATGCATCTGTAAACCAAATAAGACATTTGGTTCCAACTATGAAAACTATGTTGGTGAGGAATCATGTTTTAACACTCAGTCAGCAGGAGACCGCATAAAGGTAGGAAAGGTGGACATGCAAGTAAATGTTTTTAAACCGAAAAGCTAACCAACTAGCCAGTTATCTACTAAACACTTGGGAGAAGAGATCGATGTCTCTTTTTTAACACAATTAAACGGATGTAATAAGGTGGCCAATAACTGGGGACCAAATGCCGATTAAATGTTTATTTAGCTTAACCGCTTATCAAATACCCGATAATAGTAGCTAGTATTTCCAAAGAAATGTCAAAACAGGCAAAATGCTAACGTTAACCAGTTAGCTACATGTTTACGACACCAATAATCACAAAACATTGACGGCTTATTAATAACACTGTCGGAAATAATATATTTCTAAAACATTGTAGAATGAGGAGATCATACACGGTTGTGTTGTACATACAAACCTATCCGCAGTAAGTCTCCGTAGCCGATTATTCTCCTCTTGGTACTCAGGTACGGTTCTCTCAACTGCTCCGAAAACTTCGACAGCAGCAGCCATTACACGCTAATTTAAAAACTCACGCAGAAACTGTAGTTGAGACATTTTCAATCGATTGATAGTTGAGGATTCAACGAATATGGCTTTATCCACGAAAAAAATATATGTTGATCACAAACAAAACAAATCCCCAGTTTCTGTGTTGTGGTTTTGTATGTATGTGTGTTTCAGGATGGCTTCCTGAAATTCCCGCAAGCAGCTTATTGGTCGACCCCCTTTGCTAATTGGAGAGCTGACCACGCCCCCTCGTCAGGATACAGCTGTATCCCATTACAGACTCCTCCAGCTATATAAGCCAGTGTTCTGTTGCTCAGAAGAGAGCTGAGGTTTATATCCTGGGTTGGTTGTTTCTCAGATAGAGCTGAGGGTTATATTCTGTGCTGGTTGTTTCTCAGATAGAGATGTGTGTGTCCTGTGTTTGTTATTGCTGAGAGACAGGTTTTTTGTTAAGAACTTTGTAGCTGCTACTTCTAAGGTATGTGTGTCCCCATTGGAGGCAGTGTTTTTGATTATTGAAATTGTTTGTGTTATTCTGTTTCATTTATTCCCAGGGAGGGGAAGGCACCGAGGGAGTGTTTAGGCAAGAGGCCTGCGGGCATACATAACCCGTAGTATTCACTGTCTATGCACACTAGGTAAGACCTGGGCGGACCACCCCCTGTATTTTGGTTAGCGCACCAGGTGGTGCTAAAGGTTAGGTAAGTAGTGGTAAGGTAGGAGAGGGGGCTTTGACATTTACTTTCTTTGCTTTGGTTCCGTTCAGCCCCTTTCCCCCAAAATGACCGTGTGACGGAATAAATTCCTTGTGAATGGTACCACTCTCTGCCTTTTGTCATCCTTACTCGCACCTACAGTCCCATACCTCTTTCAAACAACGGGGAGTTGAGTTGTAGCAGGGTGTTGCGTTCCCTCTTCCGAGAGGCGTACGTAACTAATTACATAAAAAGTAATACATTTATTTTTCTTCCTTTAGGAACCTAAATGTCACTTTTGCTTCGTTGCCAGCAATACTAAATATATCACATGATTACTTAATGAAATCCATGTGTTTATAGCTAGTATACTTTATTGTGCGTATGTTCCATAATTTATATTTTATTCATTTTACACAGTTCACAGGACATCTTATTTTGAAGGATTAAAAAACGTGACCTGTAAGTGCCTTGTAACTCTTGTTGCATTCAAATGAATGTAAAATAACCATAAAGATAAGACTCATCTTTATATTTGTGTCATTATAGCGTCTGTGACAGCATGGGCAGTGCCATTGAGGCTATAACCCATAGGAATACCCACCCATTTGACTACTTTAAAATGGCGGAAGCCCTCAATGGCGCTGCCTATGCTTAAATGGCCTTTTGGCCGCATCTGAGAATAGTATGGAAGTATACACTGACTCGGTGACTGGGTTAATCAGCAAGTGCATAGAAGATGCTGTTCCCACTGTGACGATTAGAACTTATCCAAACCAAAAACTGTGGCTAGATGGCAGCATTTGAGCAAAACTGAAAGCGAGAACCACTGCATTTAACCATGGCAAGGTGACTGGGAACATGGACATATACTGTACAAACAGACTAGCCCTGACTTCCGTAAGGCAATCAAAGAGGCAAAGGGACAAAGTGGATACTGCCCCAACAGATCCACGGATGACGTTATTACACTGCCCTATCCCACCTGGACAAGAGAAATACCTATGTAAGAATACCTACAGTACCAGTCAAAAGTTTGAACACACCTACTCATTCAAGGGTTTTTCTATATTTTTACTATTTTCTACATTGTAGAATAATAGTGAAGACATCAAAAATATGAAATAACATATGGAATCATGTAGTAACCAAAAAAGTGTTAAACAAATAAATCTATTTTATATTTGAGATTCTTCAAAGTAGCCACCCTTTGCCTTGATGACAGCTTTGCGCACTCTTGGCATTCTCTCAACCAGCTTCACCTGGAATGCTTGTCCAACAGTCCGAAGGAGTTCCCACATGCTGAGCACTTGTTGGCTGCGTTTCCTTCACTCTGCAATCCAACTCATCCCAAACCTTCTCAATTGGGTTGAGGTAGGGTGAGTAAATCAGATGCACCATTGAACGTATCCTGTATCCTGTCAGCCTTTCTCACCACCTGGTATGGCAATTGCACAGTCTGCAACTGCATGGCTCTCCAGAGGGTGGTGCAGTCAAAGGCACACTGCCTTCCCTCCAGGACATCGACAGCACCCGGTGTCACAGGAAGGCCAAGAAGATCATCAAGGACCTCAGCCACCCGAGCCACAGCCTGTTCACCCCGCTACCATCTAGAAGGAGGAGACAGTTCAGCTTTAATCTCCAGTCCATCAGACTGTAAAAGTCAACACTAGCCAGCCTCCGCTCAGTACCCTGCCCTGAACCTTAGTCACTGTTACTAGCCGGATACCACCCAGTACTCTATCCTACACCTTAGAGACTGCTTCACCCTATGTACATAGAGTCATTGAACACTGGTCACTTTAATTTTGTTTACATACTGTTTTACTGTATTCTAGTCAAACCAGCAACAGTTGCATCAAATACAGTCCTTTTACCACCACAACTCTGATATATATCAGAGTTTTGGTGGTAAAAGGACTGTATTTGATGCAACTGTTGCTGGTTTGAGTTGGGGCTATCATGTTGGTTGCCATTAAAACAGAGAGGAGGATTGCAGTTGAATGGTCTGGTGCCGTTTTATTATTGCAGTTTGAATCATGAAAGGATATTGCAGGATGAATGATGAATGGATATTAGGATGAATGATGAATGGATGTTAGGATGAATGAATTTTAGGATGGTTAACTGGGAAAACAAGGAAAGAAAACATACCCCTTACTACAAAGTCCCACGGGAATCTTACAGGAATTTGGGCCACTATGAAGGAATTGCGCTGGTACCTGCAGGACTAATGCAATCCTGCAGGGCAAAAGTTGATAATTGTCAGAAGTTTTGTATACGCTTCTGCAGGACTTCTGCATTTTGTTTTGCACCAGATCTTGAGACTAATACAACCTCATAGTTTGTCTGAGGTTAAGATTACTCCAGTGCTAATTCCTGTCTGAGTTGCCCCCCCCCCCTTGGGTTGTGCCGTGGCGGAGATCTTTGTGGGCTATACTCGGCCTTTTCTTAGTGGTTGAAGACATCCCTCTAGTGGTGTGGGGGCTGTGCTTTGGCAAAGTGGGTGGGGTTATATCCTGCCTGTTTGGCCCTGTCCGGGGGTATCATCGGATGGGGCCACAGTGTCTTCTGATCCCTCCTGTCTCAGCCTCCAGTATTTATGCTTGTAGTTTATGTGTCGGGGGGCTAGGGTCAGTCTGTTACATCTGGAGTATTTCTCTTGTCTTATCCGGTGTCCTGTGTGAATTTAAATATGCTCTCTCTAATTCTCTCTTTCTCTCTTTCTTTCTTTCTTTCTTTCTTTCTTTCTTTCTTTCTTCTCTCGGAGGACCTGAGCCCTAGGACCATGCCTCAGGACTACCTGGCATGATGACTCCTTGCTGTTCCCAGTCCACCTGGCCGTGCTGCTGCTCCAGTTTCAACTGTTCTGCCTGCGGCTATGGAACCCTGACCTGTTCCCCGGACGTACTTGTTGCACCCTCGACAACTACCATGATTATTATTATTTGACCATGCTGGTCATTTATGAACATTTTAACATCTTGACCATGTTCTGTTATAATATCCACCCGGCACAGCCAGAAGAGGACTGGCCACCCCTCATAGCCTGGTTCCTCTCTAGGTTTCTTCCTAGGTTTTTGGCCTTTCTAGGGAGTTTTTCCTAGGGAGTTTTTCCTAGCCACCGTGCTTCTTTCACATGCATTGCTTGCTGTTTGGGGTTTTAGGCTGGGTTTCTGTACAGCACTTTGAGATATCAGCTGATGTACGAAGGGCTATATAACTAAATTTGATTTGATTTGATTTATTCAAGTTGATAACATGATAACCAATAACCATAATACAAGCCATGATTTACTCAATATTAAACAGCGATTCTGTCAGCTATAGGAATAATTCCTACCGTAAGAGAATTCTACAAATATAATGTTAAGTACTCAAATATTTATCTGAGTAATGGGCCTCCTAGTCTCCACGCGGTAGGTGGCGCTTTCTGTCTATCTTAACTAACCGGATGCGCTCGCAAGGAAGGTCACAGTTATCGAAGATGGTGGGGTGTTGACAATAAGACAGATATTCTTACCAATATTAGTATTTATTGAACAAGCTGGGTAAAACATTTTTTTAAAGGTTTTTAATCATCATAATAGTTCTACAGTAATTGTGACCGGTAAAAAAAAAAACAAGGGTTTAAAATGTCTGAGACGAGTGTTTTACGTCAACGGATAAGCTCTGTCATGGACATTCTAACCTCCGCTGCCGTGACAGAGATTTGCAAATTAGTAGAGGATTGCTGTGGAGCGTTAAGTGTAGAAGTCTCTCAAAGCAAAGAGCAAATCAAAATGCTAGAGAAGCAACTCAGCCTGACCGAGTCGAGGTACAGGTCGGTGAGTTGCAAAGAAGGGCAGACGCCCGGCTCACCAATAAACAACAGTCCTTCCGGCAATTCCCCCGCGGCCAATGCGGATGATGCGGACGACACTCACGATGACAAAGGTGGGCTATCGATTTGAAACTGGCTGTTGTCAGCCTTTGAGCTAATCATAAACGAAGTAATGGTCAAGTTGATTTCCCTCTATCTCCCCGGAAGCGCTGTACTCCAAATAGAGAGCAATAGTAATGGCAGTGGTGTAAAATACTTTAAAGTACTACTTAAGTAGTTTTGTATGGGTATCTGTACTTTACTATTTATATTTTTGACAACTTTTACTTCACTACATTTCTAATGAAAAGAATGTACTTTTTACTTTTACTCCATACATTGACACTCAAAAGTACTAGTTTCATTTTGAATGACAGGAAGATGGTGAAATTAACGCACTTATCAAGAGAACATCCCTGGTCATGCCTTCTGCCTCTGATCTGGCGGACTCACTAAACACATGCTTCTTTTGTAAATAATGTCTGAGTGTTGGAGTGTGCTCCAGGCTATCTGTAAAAAAGAACAAGAAAATTGTGCCGTTTGGTTTGCTTAATATAAGGAATTTTAATGATGATGAATATGAAGTATAGAAATGCCCCTTTTAGAGATTTTTATACCTTTTTTTGTTTTGAGATAATCTTCATCAGCTAACGTAACTTTTTGTGAATTTGAAGCATTAATTTAATAAAAACAAGCACAAAGAATTCATAAAGGTAATGTTAACTGACTGATATTATCTCCTAGAACAAAATGTATAAGATCTCCTATGAAAAAATTTATTTGTTCCAAGACCAATGCAGTGTGATCATTGTAAAGATTTTGGACATGTTTCAAGTGTTTGCAGAAAGGAGAAGCCGAGATGTTCAAGTTGTGGAAAAGATCATATCATGTGTTTTAAAAGTGATGGAAAATGTAACATGTTGCAATTGTGGTGTGAACCATGAATGCCCATGCCCAACAAGGGTGAAAAAGTATGAGGTGGCCAAAGTCAGGGCTATCCAGAGCATTTCATATGCAGCGACTGTTTAAAGGGTTGAGGGTTCGAATGGTGCTCCTGAAGAATCCATGGTGTTGGATAGGCCTTCACTGAAGGCTGCAGGGGTTGCTGATATGTTAAAGGTTAACAATGTGGCCTTTATAGCTATGGGGATTAATGGCACCGCCAAGGTGGAGAGGAAGTCCAGGAAAATAGATGTCATTGTGGACGGGGCAGAACGGTTCCTGGGAGTGAAAGACTTCTCGGCGAAGGAGTTGCATGGAGTATTGTCGCAAGCCAAACCACCCTCTCAGGTCATAGAGCCTGAGAAGGGAGATATGGAGATTTGAAGGAAGAAGTGGGAGATTTGGGGTTTTGTCAATGTGGTGTTTTATTGTGGGTGGATTAAGTACATTTTCCCTATCACGTATGGGTTTTATTTATACCTTGTTTTTTTTCAGCCCCGTCTAGTTGGTGCCAGTAATACACCTTTTGGGGTTGTAGTCTGCCATAAAACCCACAGAAGAAGATCTCCTAAGCCTGTGTTAACCTCTATTTCTGGCATTTATCCCAAAACCCTTTTCTTTCTCCATGAATTTCTCTTATAGGAATGGCTGAACGAACCAGACTTAACTCATTTCCGTCTTATAGGCCTACAAGCTGGCGAGCTCTATTATCCCATTATCCACACTGACAAATTGAGAAGTTTGGCAAGCTGACAAAAGAAATAGAATTTCATTCTCGATTTGTCAGTGGGGATAATGGGATTGAGGTGTGTTTTCCAAGCCATATCTCGCGCCGGTTCCATGCTGTCCTGATCGTGGCATAGCACCTTTCTGACGAGAGATAAGTCGTCCTAATGAACGTCTAGTTGGACTCTTATGGCTAGCAAGCTCCCACTGGGCCACTAGCGCTACAATTGTGAGGTGAGCAACATTAACAATAGGGAAATTGGATGTTCGCCTTCCAGTTTAAAAGTCCTGTATTGAAACTAATGCAAACACATGATGAGAAAGGGGAATACCTAGTCAGTTGTACAACTGAATGCATTCAACTGAAATGTGTCTTTCCGCATTTAACCCAACCCATGGAATACTAATGCTAAACAATGTTGGAATGTCGTTCCATAAGTTCAACTAAATACGATAATGAATGTATTTGACAATAAACAGAACACATCTTTTAATCTCACTCTGGATGTATTTGACTGCATAATGCTGTCTCCAGCAAACAGTTGCAGACCCACTGCTGGCAGCCGTTTGTGGCCTGTGTGTACTACAGCCCTTCCAGTGCAGACCGCTGTTAATCAGCAGCAACCTACCTCCCACTAGCCTGAGTACTCATCCACATTGTTCCGGCAAAACCCCACGCCCACTAACATTTCATTGCCATGATGAGTCTGGATCATAAAGAATGATTGAGGCATCTAGTGGCCAAAAGGCCCTATTAGCATGGGCAAAACCTTTTGAGGGCTTCCATCATTTTAATGTAGTCAACTGAGTGGGATTTCCAACTTCATTGGCTGATCGCTCCTGGTGACCCTGTTGGAGTTATGTCAAACTGGGTCATCAGGAGGGATCAGCCAATCGTGAAGAAAATTGACTACTTCAAAATGGAGATTGCCTCAATGGCGCTGCCCTGCTGTCACAAAGGCTATAATGACACAGATACAAGTATGAGTCCTCTATCTATCTCTATTGTCTAGATTTTCTTTCCTCCCTGACCTCTTCTAGAATGCAAACACATTCTGACCGTTCTGATTGGTCCCAGAAACCCGATAGCTTAGGCCAGATACGGCCGACATGAATCACGTCACGTCTTTGATACTCCGATTGGTTAGAGACAATCCGATCGTTGATGAATTTGTTTTGTACAACACCCCTCATTTTAACATGAACCCAAAAGACTTCCAGGATGTCCGTTTCAGACTGAATGTATGGCGCTGTCGATTTAGAGCAGTGGAATTAAATTCAGGATGAGTCGTCAGGCAAACCTCCCTCCTGATATTTTACAGGAAATGTCTGTGGTTTGATCGAGGGGGTTGGGCTTTGTCCACTCTACCATTCTAACTCTACAATCAATACCGCAGGTTTCATATAACGAGAGAAATTAAGAATTAATTTGCATCACAAATCCAATCAATATTCATCATTTTACATGTAGTAGAATAAACGATCCGCTCCTCGTTCTAGCATCTCTTCACATTTATGGATCCAGAACTTAATGGAAGAGCTGACCAATTATGCAAAACTTTAGTTCTGGGTAACAGAGATTACTGAATACAGTCGCTCGCTGTTACTACCCTTGCATTTTTTAAATGGACCATTAGTGGTGTTTAGACCAGTATTGAGATCTGCGCCTTCCATTATAATCAGTAGAGTCAGATTGTGGCTGCTGGTAAAATGATTGCCCTTTATACACACTTCAAGAACTGTTTGGGTCAATCGACAACAATACAGATGAGAGCGAAATCCTGAACTATCTTAAAAAAAGAAAAAAAGATTGTGCCATCCTATCCTAGACCCCGTTATGTCAGATGGTGCATAAGCACCTGTCTAATCAGTGTGTAAATGTTCTTAGCAGCGCTAGTATTTGCACAACAGCGTTGATGGGAATTAGCTTGCAAAAAAGCTGAATATTGAAATAAAATAATATTTCTACTTTGTCCACTGTCTGTAAGTTTGGTCCATATGCAGGGGGGAATAAAAAAATAAAACATCGAATGGAATGTATAAATAAACAGAATTTCCAAACATGGGTCTGTTCCTCTCTGCTTACCTCATGTCAAAATAAAAGTCCCCCACAACTTCTTGAATTTTTTCTTTGTTGTGCAGGTATGGCGCACGTGCAGGACTTTTATTTTGACATGAGGTAAGCGAAGAGGAAGTGGGTCTACAACAGACCCATGTTTGGAAAGTCTGTTTAATTTATGTTCTATTGGGGGGGGGGGGGGTTCTCCAAAATCCCCCCCCTGCATAAGCTCCACGCCTACAGAAAATCTTCAGAGTAAGTTTACATTTAATTTAACTTCTGTCCTCTGGCAGACTTCTGTTTTTTTTCAAACTAATTCCTAGCATTGCTAGTGTGTAAATACTAGCGTTGCTAAAACCAGCTAATCAGCATTTCAGTTCTAACTCATCCGTTCTCCTTCCCTTCAGATTTTCAGCAGTTCATTGTCTCTGAAGTGGAGTTTCACCCTGAGCAGCAGCATTGTAAGCAGGAGTTGAGCCCCAGTCTGGGGCAAGATGAGTGGAACCCCATACACATTAAAGAGGAACAGGAGGAATTCAGGATCATCCAGGAGGAGGAAGACTCTGTTTTCACTCCTGCCTGGGTGAAAAGTGACTATGATCAGTACCCAACTCAGTCCTCACAAACCCAAAGTGAAGAATACAAAAACAGAATGGCCTCAACTGAACAGATCAAAACAGAACCTAAGGAAGATAATTCCTCAGAGCCAACCAGTGACTGTCAGTCCCAGTGCAAATTGAAGAAGACATGGACAGAAATAGGACAAAGCTCAAAGGGTAGAAAAACCATGGCTCTAAGGTCACCAGTGCAAAGGAGTCACACAGAAGAGAAACCATTTTGCTGTAGTGATTGTGGTGAACGTTTCACTCAGATGGGAAAACTGGATGCTCATAGGAAGGCCCACAAAGGAAAGAAACCGCATCGCTGTGATGAATGTGGCAAATGTTTTACTCAAGTTGGGTATCTGAACTATCACAGAAAAACTCACACAGGGGAGAAACCTCATCGCTGTCATGATTGTGGCAAATGTTTCTATCGAGTTGGTGATCTGACACTTCATATGAGGATTCACACAGGGGAAAAACCACTTTGCTGCCAGGTCTGTGGCAAATGTTTTGCTCGTCCTAGTAATCTGAGGTCTCACATTAGGATTCACACAGAGAAATGTTATTGCTGTCATTATTGTGGCAAATATTTTCGTCGTAAAGATAGTCTGACCACGCATATGAGGATTCACACAAGGGAAATCATATAATTGTTGCTATAGTAGCAGATCTTTCAGCACTGGTGGTAGTCACATGAGTTCATATGAGGATAAATCCCATGAACTATAAACTATATCGCTGTCAGGATTGTTGTAAATGTTTCAATAATTGTTCGAATATGAGGAGACCAAGGGGAGGAACCACATGCTACCATGACTGGCAAATATTTCATAACTGCCTTTCTTTAACATTAGCTAGGTTTCCATCCAATTGGCAATAGATATTAATGTGACTATTCTCAAATCTGCATAAAGAAAATATGCGCGTGTTTCCACCAAGCAGACTTGTTGTTGATTAAAAATCAGTGTGTGATGACGTGGTGCACACAATGTACATTTTGGCCTAAGTTTTCATGTACCGAATAAAAATCTAACTCTGCGAATAGTTTTGTCACAAACTGTTGCGTTAAATAGCAAATGTGCCTACTCTGGTCTTGGCTCGTGCACTCTAACCAACAGGTCGCAGAGACAGGGTAGGCCGTGCGGGTAGGCTAGCCTACATGATGATATTTATTATAGATAAGAGTGAGAATATTTGAATTTATCGATCTTCATGCCAATAAGACCCTCAATATTTTTGAGAAAGGAGCATCAAGCTCATACCATGCACTTTCACCACCCTGTGAAGTTCATCATAACATGACATGTTCTACTCTAATTTAGCCACTGTCTCCTGTGTTCCTGACCCTGAGTTGGCTTTAGAAAATTTCTCCTCCATATTTCTTCCTCTGGCAGATATACACACACCCCTTTTAAACAATTCAGAGTCAAAGATCTAACCCTTGGCTTTCATCTGAGTTATCTGAGCTCATTCAGATGAGAAATCAGGCCTGGGCCAATTCAAGGAAACGGACTCTGTAGTGGACTGACAATCTTTCAGACAATTGAGAAACAGATGTCCTATCTCGATTTAAGAAAGCGATTTAAGAAAAGCTTAATCAAGCTATCTCTGACTGCTGGGGATCCTTCTAAGTTTTGGAAAACAGTCAATGCACTGAAGAGAAGAAATTCCTCTTCCCTGCCAAAGCAAGTTCTGTCTGCCTCTGGCATCATAACTGAGAAGAATTGGATAAGTGATGCTTTTAATCATCTTTTTATCTCAGCAGGCTTTTTACTTGAGGTAAACTGGTTTAATTGACCCTGGTCATTCAATCGACTGCTCTTCCCTCTGCCAGCCTCCAGCAGACACAACGGTTAACCCGTCAACTTATAGTGAATCTTTGTTTATTTCAACAATTTACTATCTGTGATGTGCTAGATGGCTTGCTTAAGATTGATGTAAACATGATGATAACACCACCCCAACGGGTGTTGCCGGCAGCCTCAATATGGTGCTCCAATTCTTCTCACTTTGCTTGGTGAGGTAGATTGCTGCAATAACTTGATGACCCTAAACATACCTAACCATTTCCTTGGCTCTCTTGTTGAGTGTATCCATTGATTTCAGTGCCATGATGTCCTTGTGGAGCAGATTCAATGCATGAGCAGCACAGCCAATGGGCGTGATGTGAGGGTAGGACTCCTCCACTTTAAACCAAGCACCCTTCATGTTCACAGCATTGTCTGGCACCAGTGCAAATACCTTCTGTGGTCCAAGGTTATTGATGACTGCCTTCAGCTCATCTGCAATGTAGAGACTGGTGTGTCGTGTCCCTTGTGTCTGTGCTCTTGTAGAATACTGGTTGAGGGGTGGAGATGATGTAGTTAATTATTCCTTGCACACGAGCATGTGACCACCCATTAGAGACGATTGCAATACAGTCTGCTTTCTCTATGATGGGCTTGACCTTCACTTGAACTCTGCATCTAGCAAATGAGTAGATAAAGCATGTCTGGGTAGAGAGGTATATGCTGGGAGATTAACATTCAGAAATCTCTTCCAATACACATTGCTTATGAGCATCAGAGGTGAACCTGTTGCATACACCGCTCGAGCAAGACATTCATCAGCATTTCTGACTACGTTCCTCCATTGAGTAAAAAAACCGTCTGATTCTAGGAGGACCATGAGCTGTTGCTATCGATAAGGTATCTGATTCATCATTTTCACCTCGAATAGAAGTAAAGGGACTTTTGTCAGAGGTTGCTTGTTGGGAACGCTGAGGGAACTTTATGCACTTGGCCCTATGATTCTGCATCTTTGTTGTATTCTTCACATATGATTTGGCACAGTATTTGTAAATGTACACAGCTTTTCCTTCTACATTAGCTGCAGTGAAATGTCTCCACACATCAGATAGTGCCCGTGGCATTTTCCTGTAAAGATTAGAAAAAAAGAAGTATAAAAATACAATTCCATGTACAGATAAATAGTTAAGCAGTTAGATTAAACAACTCCTTTGTAAGATAAATGTTTTAAAATGAAACATGTATGGAAACGGGTGAATTAACACTCCTCGGTTAGCAGGCTCAAGCAAGCTAAAAACCACATGGTAGCAAAAACTAACTAGCAGAAATTGTTAACAAGTCAGAAATGACTTAAACACACTTTGCTGTAGGCTACTATACCCCACTACTGTAGGCTACTATACCCCACCCAGTATTGTAATCAAAACTTACCAGAAAGCATGTAGTCCTTAGTTCAGACAGTGTAGTAGTGTGGGCTCAATAGCATCTCATTAGTGTGCAAGATCTTGAGAATCAGCTGCACATGTGATGGAAGAATGCACTGTGCATGCAGAGGGTTGCACTTCCATTGAATTGGGGGATAGTTTAACCAAAATATGCCACAAGACCTAGAATTGCCTTATGTGTATCCCACAAAAAAGGTTCACTGTAAAAAGCAAACTTTTTTTTTAATGAATTTAAGCAAAATTCCCCAAATTCCAGGGCTTAACTTCCCATTCCGGAAATTTGCCGGAAAGTTTCCGACCCTTTGCAATCCTAAATAATTATTGGCCTATTTCTAAACTTTCTTGCCTAGCTAAAATATTAGAACCCTTGATTAATTCTCAGCTAAGAACTTTCTTATCTTTGAAGTGTATTCTAAATGTACATCAGTTGGGTTTTAGACCAGGTCGTAGCACTATCTCTGCTGCATCTCTAGTTATAAATTGTGGTTAGTTGTATAGATAAAAGGCAACATTGTGCTTCCCTCTTCATTGACCTGCCAAAGGCTTTCAATACTGTTAATCACTCACTGCTAATTCAGAGGCTTTCCTCAATTGGCCAAGACCAGGCTGCATGTAACTGGTTTAAAAATTACTTGACAGATTTAACTCGATGTATATCTACTGATGGTGTTAAATCAGGTTAAATAGGAAAGGTGTCCTTCTGGATCAATTCTGGGTCCTGTACTTTTTACTATTTGCATTAACAATATCAACTTGTCTGTAAAAAAATTGTAACCTGCACTTGTATGCCAATGATACTGTTGTGTATGCTATTGTCCCCACGGTTGACCAGGCTCTATCTGAACTACAGTCTGCCTTCATTGTATTACAGAAGAACTTTACTGACCTGAAATTAGTACTGAAAACTAAGTAATATGTTGTTCTCTAGAGCGCATAAAAATAAGTCTGATTCAAGCATATGTACTTCGGATGGTGTCCAGCTTGATCGTGTCCCTGCTTACAAATATCTGGGCATCTGGATGGATGAAAAGCTGTCTTTTTAAAAAGCATATTGATGAGCTAAGATGCTGAGAATAAAAATGTGCTTCTTCTATAGAAATAGGTCCTGCCTCTCGCTAAATAGTAGAAAGCAGATTATTCAGTCGACATTCCTATTGGTCCTAGACTTTAGTGACATCTATATGAATGCAGCTGCCACTTCATTAAAGCTGTTCGATGCAGTTTATCATAGCGCACTGCGCTTTTTTACAAGTGACAATTTTAGTGCTCATCACTGCATTCTCTACCAGGAAGTTGGTTGGCTTTCTGATGTCACGTAGGTTGATACATTGCTATGTTTTCATTTCTAAAGCTCTTTTACAAAAGGTCCCACTGTACCTACCTAACATAATTACTAGAATTTAGACATACAAGTTACCACACCCGGTCTCATGACTGGCTAAATGCATATTCCTTTGGTCTCTCATAGTTTTCTTGCACCTTATTTGTGGAACGATCATGAAAATGTTTTAAATTTGATGTTCTGGTGCCTCTAGGGCAATTCAGAAGGCTGATTGAGGAACTTATTACTGATAAATGTTTTTCTTTCTGCATGCATTTATATATATATTTTTTTCATTTTCTATCATTTATGTAATTCAGGGCTCATCTGTAAAAGAGACCTTTGTCTCAGTATGACCCCCTGATCAAATAAAGGTTATTTAAAAACATATTTAATCTGTAGCCTAATAAACTGCATGGTTTCCTGAGTCGTAGTGGGAGGAGCACACACCATATCATCGCGTGACTCCCAAGTTTACTTCCATATGATGGTTATTATATCAATATTTGCACATAAAGCCGTATCCACTGCCATTTCTCACATAATTAATGTAGGCATTTATAAAATTGTACAGAAACTTCCAGTTTCCATCACAGCTGTTGTGATTACATTTTTTTAATATATATGGTATGATCCAAAACACTGCCGGTGGAGAAGAGGTATTCGGAGTGGACTTCTAGTCTGACTCAGGAGGCGCTTCAGAGCAGATTGAATACGCTTCAGAGCAGATTGAATTACTCGCTAATGTTCAGTCAATGGATAATAAAGTAGACAAGCTCAGGGCGAGAATCTCCTTCCAGAGAGACATCAGGGATTGTAACATACTCTGTTACACTGAAACATGGCTCTCTCTCGAGATATACTGTCTTTGTCCATACAGCCAGCTGGGTTCTCAGTATATCGCACAGACAGGAATAAAGAACTCTACGGGAAGAAGAAAGGCGGGGGTGTATGTTTCATGATTAACCACTCATGGTGTGATTGTGATAACATACATAAACTCCAGACCTTTTGTTCACTCAACCTTGAATACCTCACAATCAAATGCCGACCGTATTACCTCCCAAGATAATTATCTTCGGTTATAGTCACAGCTGTTTATATTCCCCCTCAAGCTGATACCACGACGGCCTATGAAGAACTTCACTGGACTTTAAGCAAACTGGAAATCACATCCTTATTGTAGCTGGGGATTTTAAGAAAGAACATTTTAGGAAAACACTACCGAAGTTCTATCAACACATTGACTGTACTCGCGCTGCTAAAACACTCGAACACTGCTACTCCAACTTCTGGGATGCCTATAAGGCCCTCCCTTTGGAAAATCTGATCACGACTCCATTTTGCGCCTGCCTCCCTACAGGCAGAAACTCAAACATGAAGTACCCGTGCTAAGGTCTATTCAACACTGGTCTGACCAATTGGAATCCACGCTCCAAGATTGTTTTGATCACACAGACTGGGATATGTTCCGGGTAGACTAAGAATAACATTGACAAATACACGGATATGGTGACTGACTTTATCAGGAAGTGTATAGGAGATGTTGTACCCACTGTGACTATTAAAACCTACCCTAACCAGAAACCGTAGATTGATGGCAGCATTCGCGCAAAACTGAAAGCGCGAACCACCGCATTTAACCATGGCAAGGTGACTGGGAATATGGCCGAATACAAACAGTGTAGTTATTCCCTCCGTAAGGCAATCAAACCGGCAAAACGTCAGTATAGAGACAAAGTGGAGTCACAATTCAACGGCTCAGACACGAGACCTTTGTGGCAGGGTCTACAGACAATCACAGACTCACTGACACAGAGATCTTGCTTCCGGACAAGCTAAATATCTTTTTCACCTGCTTTGAAGATAACACAGGACCACCGATGCGACCCACTACCAAGGCTCTCCTCCGTGGCCGACGTGAGTAAGACAAGTGTGTTAACCTTCGCAAGGCTGCCGGCCCAGACGGCATCCCTAGCCGCATCCTCAGAGCATGTGCAGACCAGCTGGCTGGAGTGTTTACGGACATATTCAATCTCTCCCTAACACAGTCTACTGTCCACACTTGCTTCAAGATGTCCACCATTGTTCCTTCCCCCAAGAAAGCAAAGATAACTAAATGACTATCACTCACTGTCATTATGAAGTGCTTTGAGAGGATAGTTAAGGATCATATCACCTCTACCTTACCTTACACCCTAGACCCACTTCGATTTGTTTACCGCCCCAATAGATCCACAGACGATTCAATCGCCGTCGCACTGCACACTGCCCTATCCCATCTGAACAAGAGGAATACCTATGTAAGAATGCTGTTCATTCAATTATCCGCCGCCGTTGTTGCAACCCCTATTACTAGTCTGTTCAACCTCTCTTTCGTATCGTCTGAGATTCCTAAAGATTGGAAAGCTGCCGCGGTCATCCCCCTCTTCAAAGGGGGAGACACTCTAGACCCAAACTGTTACAGACCTATATCCATCCTGCTCTGCCTTTTCTAAAGTCTTCAAAAGCCAAGTTAACAAACAGATCACTGACCATTTCGAATCCCACCGTACCTTCTCCGCTGTGCAATCCGGTTTCCGAGCTGGTCACGGGTGCACCTCAGCCATGCTCAAGGTACTAAACGATATCATTACCAGCATCGATAAAAAACAGTACTGTGCAGCCGTCTTCATCGACCTGGCCAAGGCTTTCGACTCTGTCATTCACCGTATTCTTATCGGCAGACTAAACAGCCTTGGTTTCTCAAATGACTGCCTCTCCTGGTTCTCCAACACCATCTCAGACAGAGTTCAGTGTGTCAAATCGGAGGGCCTGTTGTCCGGACCCCTGGCAGTATCTATGGGGGTACCACAGGGTTCAATTCTCGAGCCGACTCCTCTTTTCTCTGTATATATCAATGATGTCGCTCTTTCTGCGGGCCCTTCTTTGGACACTGTGTTAACAAACCTCCAAACGAGCTTCAATGCCATACAACACTCCTTCCGTGGCCTCCAACTGCTCTTAAACGCTAGTAAAACTAAATGAATGCTTATCAAAAAAATCGCTGCCCGCCTGACTAGCATCACTACTCTGGACGGTTCTGACTTAGAATATGTGGACAACTACAAATATCTAGGTGTCTGGCTAGACTGTAAACTCTCCTTCCAGACTCATATTAAGCATCTCCAATCCAAAATTAAATCTAGAATCGGCTTCCTATTTCGCAACAAAGCCTCCTTCACTCACGCTGCCAAACATACCCTCGTAAAACTGACTATCCTACCGATCCTCGACTTCGGCAATGTCATTTACGAAATAGTCATCAACACTCTACTCAGCAAATTGGATGCAGTCTATAACAGTGCCATCCGTTTTGTCACCAAAGCCCCATATACCACCCACCGCTGCGACCTGTATGCTCTCGTCGGCTGGCCCTCGCTACATATTCATCGCCAGACCCACTGGCTCGAAGTCGTCTATAAGTCTTTGCTAGGTAAAGCTCCGCCTTATCTCAGCTCACTGGTCACCATAACAACACCCACCCGTAGCACGCGCTTCAGCAGGTAGATCTCACTGGTCATCCCCAAAGCCAACACCCACTTTGGCCGCCTTTCCTTTCAGTTCTCTGCTCAGTTCTCTACCAATGACTGTAACGAATTGCAAAAATCGCTGAAGTTGGAGACTTATATTGTTTTTATTAACTTTTTTGCTCTTTTGCACACCAGTATTTCTACTTGCACATCATCATCTGCACATCTATCACTTCAGGGTTAATTTGCGAAATTGTAATTACCTCGCTACTATGGCCTATTTATTGCCTTACCTCCTTACTCCATTTGCACACACTGTATATAGATGTTTATATTGTGTTATTGACTGTACTTTTTTTATCCTATGTGTAACTCTGTTGTTTTTGTCGCACTGCTTTGCTTTATCTTGGCCAGGTCGCAGTTGTAAATGAGAACTTGTTCTCAACTGGCCTACCTGGTTAAATAAAGGTGAGGAAAAAAAATAATAATAATAATAATAAATGTAAAACAATTGACTATAGCTCAGCATTCAACACCATAGTACCCTCCAAGCTCATCCTTAAGCTCGGGGCCCTGAGTCTGAACCCTGCCCTGTGCAACTGGGTCCTGGACTTCCTGACGGACCACCCCCAGCTAGGAAACAACACCTCCACTTCGCTGATCCTCAACACAGGGGCCCCACAAGGGTGCGTGCTCAGCCCCCTCATGTTCTCCCTGTTCACCCATGACTGCGTGGCCACACACACCTCCAAGTCGATCATCAAGCTTGCAGACGACACAACCGTAGTAGGCTTGATTACCATCAATGACGAGACAGCCTACAGAGAGGAGGTGATGGCCCTGGGAGAGTGGTGCCAGGAAAATAACCTCTCACTCAATGTTGACAAAACAAATGAGATGATCGTGGACTTCAGAAAACAGCAGAGGGAGCACGCCCCTATCCACAGCGATGGGACCACAGTGGAGCAGGTGGAAAGCTTCAAGTTCCTCAGCGTACACATCACTGACGATCTGAAATGGTCCACCCACACAGACAGTGTGGTGAAGAAGGCGCAACAGTGCCTCTTCTCAACCTCAGGAGGCTGAAGAAATTTGGCTTGGCATCTGAAACCCTCACAAACTTTTACAGATGCACAATTGAAAGCATCCTGTCGGGTTGTATCACCGCCTGTTACGGCAACTGCACCGCCCTCAACCGCAGGACTCTCCAGAGGGTAGTGCGATCTGCCCAACGCATTACTGGGGGCAAACTACCTGCCCTACAGCACCCAATGTCACAGGAAGGCCAAAAAGATCAAGGACGATAACCACCCGAGCCACTGCCTGTTCACCCCGCTATCATCTAAAAGGCATGGTCAGTACAGGTGCTTCAAAGCTGGGACCGAGAGGAGCTGTTTTTCAGTCTATCTCAAGGCCATTAAACTGTTAAATCACTATGCGGCTTCCACCCGGTTACAAATCACTATGCGGCTTCCATCACTATGCGACTTCCACCCGGTTACATAACCCTACTCCTTTAGAGGCTGCTTCCCCATATACATAGACTTGAAATGGCCACTTTAATAATAGAACACTAGTCACTTTACTCATGTTTAATGTTTACATACTGCTTTACTCATCTCATGTGTATATACTGTATTCTATTCTACTGTATTTTAGTCTATGCCACTCTGACATTGCACATCTTAATATTTATATATTCCTTAATTCCATTATTTTACTTTTAGGTTGTGTGTATTGTTGTGAATTGTTAGATGTTACTGCACGGTTGGAGCTAGAAACACATGCACCACAATAACATCTGCTAAACATGTGTATGTGACAAATAACATTAAAACTGTGGATGGAAATGTGGCTACTGTGTATGAGACATTCACACAGGAGGAATCTTACAAGTGTCTTTCAAATGCTTAAGTGCCAAAAGTGCATTGAATAGTCTTTAGAGAATACAAACTAAGAAGAAACGAAATAGGCTAAGTGATGATTGCTTCAAAGCAAAGGCTTAAGCAGACACATGGAGAGAATGTACGGGAACATGATTTTGCCCTGTGTAGGGAAGGGCATCAGACAGACAAGTTACTATTGTTCATAGATTTTAACTTGATTATATTAGTCTCCTTTTATAACTTTCCATGTGAACCCTGCCAGGCAATCACTGCACAATATCTGTCAAATAATTGGTCCAACTATAGTGATATAATTATATCTTGATCTGATGAAATCCACATTGATGCAAGCTGTAACCGAGTCTAGCTCAAACGGTCACTTAAACTGGTGTGTTTTTCCCCCTATTTATTATTTTTATTTTTTTATATAAAAAAAAATTATTGATATTTTTTTTTTTTAAGTGTAATATATATATATATATATATATATATATATATATATATCTTAAAAAATAACCCCAGCCCCCCATCTCCGCAGGAGGTCTTTTGCCTTTTGGTAGGCCATAGTTGTAAATAGGAATTTGTTCTTAACTTAACTGACTTGCCTAGTTAAATAAAGGTTAAATAAATAAAAAATGAGTATTTTCATCCTTGTAAGTCATAAAACATTTTATGGAAAAGTTATGGAATGATTTCTTGAAGAGTGGGCATCCTGTTTTTAAAAAACTAAACAATAATCACATGACTTCAAGAGATCCGTGTGTTTTCTAACTAGTATAAAATGTTGATAATTCAATTTTTGCTTTTATTGTTAATTTTACAGTTTCACATAACATTACTCTTACTTTGAAGGATTAAAAAAACTTGCCCCGGAAGTTCTTCATTACTCTTGTAGGCTTCATGGGTGACAGAACACAACACAAGCTAGCCATTGGCATTATCTGAAAAGAAAATGTCTAAATTGGAGTTGTTGAGAGTGATTTTTAACCAACGATGTACAGGCGCTGCGGAGGAGATATTCAGAGCCGTTGCAAAAACGATATCAGAGTACCAGGACAACGTTTATCTATCGAAAGAGGACAACCGACGTCTACAGGGGCTGCTTGACATCATCCTGAAACCTGAGATAAAGTTGTATAGAGCAGGTGTGTTACTTTCTCAGTATTCAACATAAATGTTATACACATTTGCATTGTTGAGGATTTAATTCAGTGGAGCAGGAAGCTAGCCTGACGTGGCTAGAAAACCTATGTGCCTACAGCTAGCAAACCCGGCAGCCATGTTGCAGTTGCACACGATCAGGGGTTGTCACTAGTTACCACAGCCACACAACCAATCGGCTCTATCGTAAACATTTATGGTATTAATTTAAGGTTAGGTATAAGGTTAGCATTGGGTTAGGGTTAAAAACCTATTTTAAGAAGATAAATTGTAGAATAGGCGGTGTTTCTGACTTTGAAACAGAGACTGTGGAGTATGTATTGCAACAGTGTGGGCAGTATCAGTGGGAGAGGTTGCGATCTAGAATGAGGGAGAAGGGGAAACAGGAAATGAGTTTAACCAGTATATTGAGTAGAACATCCTTAGATATAGTCTCAAATATTTTATATTTTTTTAAGAACAATGGAGCTGACAGGTAGGTTTTAGTTTCACCCTGTCACTGGCCCACACTCCAGGACAGTAGGTGGCGGTAATGCACCACAACGTTAGATGCCAAGATAAACCACACCAAATAAGACGTTTATGACTGGCTGTGGTAACTAGTGACGCAACTATGGCTGGGGACATCTTCATTACGCCAATTCTGTTGCAAAACAGTTATTAAACAGAAGCGAATGTAACGGGAAGAACCTACAGACGAAGAACCATATATGTGACATTTTTCAACCAAAAAAAAGAGATATACATGAAAAATCATTATTGGACCCCCTTTTTCTATAGTGAACCGGTTTCACAAGCTTTCCACGCGCTAATTAACAATATTTTTACATTTAAAGATAGGCTCTCGTGGAATAACCGTTTATGTGCACCACTCAGAATGGACGGACAAGCGCACAACTTTTCTGTTGCTGATGAAAATCGCCGAAATGTGGGAAAGAAACGTAAAACAAAACTAAAAGAATGGAAAGACAGGCAAAGGAAGATCTTACGGGATGTGGGAAAACCCTATACAAATCGTAAGGGTCAAGAAAAAAATGGGAAAAGCTGTCCAAAAGAGGTATGTGGAAGAACCGTATATCAAACAATCAAGCTAGCTAGCTATAGAGTACAGTAACTAACATTAATGTTCTGTAACTATAGAGAAAACATATTAGCTAAAGTTCGTTGGCTACTAACTTATACACTATCGTTACAAATGTTATTGCTAGATTATAGAAGAAACATAGCTAGCTACTTTTTCTCCATCCACCGGATGATTCGACATGGCTACAGTAGCTAGCTAGTTATATGTAACGTTACACTGTATCCTGCAGGGAAGAGCGTGTTTGTTCCACGACGTGCAGAAAGGATTGTGGAAAGTTGACTGATGAGCGCAAGCTGCATCTGTTCAACACTTTCTACACTGTCCCATACGAGAAACAACAAGCGTTGATTCTCTCCGGCTTAGAACAGGTTAGAAATAGGACAAAACTCCTATTATTATAATAGCTATATTGAACACTTGCATAGTTTAACTTTGACAGTAATGATACGTACATTAACGTTAACTCTAAAAGTGCAGTGTTACACAATGGTGCAATACAAACTCATTCTGTGTATAGGTTGGGAGTGTGTGAAAGATGGACGTCCTGATCAAGCAATACCCCGAATGTGCTACGGTATATTAAATTCTGAATTTATCATTGTCAATTTTTATTGCAGCATGAGGATACAAAGGAGAACAAACGACGGAAACAAACCTTCAAATACCATGTACAGCAAGCAGCCAGAGATTTAATGTGTGCAAGGTCACTTTCATGTCTGTGTTCCAGCTAACCAACAGCCGTCTTCAGGCAAGTGAAAATATGAATTAATGTCTATATGAATATCAATTACAAACATATTGTATTCTAACATCCCATCAACATGCAACATGTTGTTCTAACAATAAAATATCCTAATGCTTGACTGTGAAAGTTGTTTATTGATGTCAGGAACTTAAAATGTTTCTGTTGTAATTTCAGTTGAGGATCCTTGGAATCTGTACGCCAGACAGAGCCACAGTCTATTTGAGGGATGGAAATCGTGGCTCATCTCCAAACCAAAACAAGGAGCTACACCTCAACCTCCCTATTTTGCAAGCCACTACCCTAGAGCATATGAGAGTCCTCTGCCCATCAAAAAAAAAACAAGTACCAAAATCTGATGACCATGCTCAACTACTTGCCAGCTGCTGCACGCTCTTTTTATAAATCACTGCAGAGTGAATCATTTGTTGTTAAACCAAGCTACATAATGAACCGTTTTTTCAGTGAGTTTATGATCCCCTGAACCTGTATAGTATGATGAATCTGAATACATTTCAGAAGACATGTCACCCCTACTGTAGGAAATTAAATGTATAGTAGGTGTTTTCTATGTGAATCAATTTGTGTATGATTTCAACCAGCACAATATAGTGAATTAATTTAATTTTAAGATGTTGTTCCTAGTGTAGAAAATGTTATGTACAATGTGTTCTGTTGAGAATGATTTTGTGTGTGATCATTTGAACCTTTTTTGAATCTGAATGAATTAAAAACAAACAAGTCATCACATACAGTATGTGAGTATTCATTTGATCTTGATTCCCTTGTTTTATTCATTACAATATACAGTACATCTCTCTGTCACCACATTTAGCATCAACTCTAAGCAGTTAATACTTATTTACTGCTGTCACCTCAGTACAGAAGGACATTTCTTGCCTTTAGCATGGGTTTAGCGCAATTCAAAACTTAATTGCTGATCATAGTGTTATACGCAAAGAGAATGGTTTTCTGAACGTTTTGTAATATTGACCTTAGGGACCTGCATAATGGATATGCATATTGGCACATCACATTGATCCATATTTGATATGTACAAGTTGGGCTTCTTTTGATTGAATTAATTTAATTGTATTCTATTTTTGTAGTTATTCTATGGTATGTTCACATTGAGGGCTTCATTTTAAATGAGACTAAGATTTTGAGACTAAGATTTCATGACTCAACTTTTAAGAGAAGTCATCAGTGCTAAAGTTGATAGACCACCTTTAAATGAACCTCCATACAAATGAATTAACTACATATTGCATTTAAGTTATTTACATGAAGGGCATCTGTACTTAAAACATATCAGGTGTTAAAAAAGGACATCTTACAAGTGTCATGCAACATGTCACATATACTGTTCTTCCACAAACTGAAATCATCACTGGAGATATACTGTTCTTCCACAAACTGAAATCATCACTGGAGATATACTGTTCTTCCACAAACTGAAATCATCACTGGAGATATACTGTTCTTCCACAAACTGAAATCATCACTGGAGATATACTGTTCTTCCACAAACTGAAATCATCACTGGAGATATACTGTTCTTCCACATTCTAAAAATTAAAACGGCAATAAAAAAAGTATTTTTTGAAATAACAAAAAAATATCAATTGTTGGAAGATATGAGTATGGTGAATTATTTGTCAACCATAAAACACCTAATGTGGTACACACAATTGATAATATAAAAATAACTGAATAATATCTTAAAATGGAAAAAATGTCACATATATGGTTCTTCGTTTGGTTCTTAAAAACGGTGAACGGTTTCCATAATGAAAACGCCGCAGATATACTGTATGAGGAGATGCTTGTCTTCTCCCTAACAATTGGATTTGATGTCCACAGAGCAGAACGGCGGGCTGTCAAGCTCATGCCTGTTCCTCTCTTTGGATTGGTGGATATATCTCGTTATTTGAATACTTTTTTGAATATTTGACGAAGGGTGTTGAAGTCAATGGACTGTATTCAATGCAGAATGAGATGCTATGCTATCCTCATGAATATGCATTGAAGTCTTGAATTTCAACAGGGACAACTCTGATATAAAGTGTTTTTTCTCAAAGTTACCAGGATGTCAGTGCATCATATTTATATCAGTGGCACCACATGTATTAAGGTATGTGTTTCTTATCATTCCATTTACTCCATTCCAGCCAATATTATTAGCGGTCCTCCACCCACCAGCCTCCTGTGGTACACCTGTAATAACCTAAGTGTTACAAAACTTTTATATTACATTTGACATTTTAGTAATTTAGCAGACGCTCTTATCCAGAGCGACTTACAGTAGTGAAAACATACATTTCATTTTCATTTCATGCATTTTTTGTGGGAATCGAACCCACAACCCTGGTGTTGCACACACCATGCTCTACCAACTGAGCCACAGGGAAGGCGATAATATATATTTTTTTAAAAGCCTAATTTATCAAAATGGCAATACATTTTTATCTTGACAAAATTCCACACTCATTGCCCCCCATGCAAAAACTGCTCACTTGCGTAATAATTAATGACCTGCTTAATGTGGACAGATTTGGGGTGGAGTAAACCCTCTCGCTTCACCTCTTCCCCTCTGCCATGACTCCACTAGCAGCCTGCCTCTGCATCATTTCTAGCCTGAACAGCTGCTAGTAGTCGCTGTTTCTGTCTTTTGACGTTCCAGCTATCGTTTCAACAGACATTGTGCATTGGCTAGCACACTGATTTCCCTGCTACCAGTGAATACATTAAACATCCTCCATTCAGGTTGCAAAATATGCGGGTGTCCTCCTTACTAACTTAAAATGGATAGAGGCAAAAAAACAAAAACGGACAGAACATGCCTCCTGTCTTAATGAAACACTTTTCCAGTTAATAGCCAAATCAACTGAAATCAACACAATTATTGGATTTAGGGCTGTCCCTGACAACAACAAAAAATATTGGTTGACCGAGTGTATCTTTTTTTATATATAGACACCCCATGTGTTTTAATAAAATCAACTATATGCATTGAGCTTGTCTGATGCTTTAAGCTTACGATTTCATGCCTCGAGGGCGACATAGATCGAGATAACCAGAAGAACTTAACCTGACCCAACTATTCTCCTCCAGCTCCTGCCATTACTCTCCTGAAGTTGCCGGTAATAGGCTACACGAGGAGTAGGCAACCTTTCTCATGTGGAATGACCATTTATCTTACCATTTCAGCAGATCTGTGTGCCAGTTATGGTTTTCATATGCACATTTTCATGAAACAGTTGAATTTGAATTTATAATAACGTCTTCATATCTTAATCATTGTCATGTAGTTAATCAAAATTCTATCCAAATGAAAATGATACTTTTTAGGTTTGTAACGTCTATTGCCATTGCCAACTATGTAAAAATTGCCTACATAAAGCCATCAAATAAAAATATTGCAGCCTGCAGGTAAAAAATATCCTGATAAAAATAAATATCCTATAAATCACATTGGCTACATTTGGCCTGTTTGCAACAAACTTGAAACATTGTATTAATTGGGTCCAGCTGGAAGCTTGCTACTTGCAACATTGTATAAAATATAGTGAGCTCGGGACAGACACAGCTGTAGGCTATTTGCGCAAGTGATAAGAAGCAGTGGTTGACTTGGACAGAAGCTCATCAGAGCTGAGTACGACACCCTCAAATTTTCAACCGCTTGAGCTACTGTTCCTCTTATAGAATATTAGCTCAAAGGTATTGTGGAGCTCCTGCACCTAAATATAAACAGTACCATGACCCAAAATGAGTAGCGGAACCTATTTCAGTCCAAGTCAAGCACTAATAAGAAGCCTATTTGTATGACGTTTCCACTGGATCAGAGCATGACATTTTCCCCTTTCACGCCGAGTGGTTATCGAAAGAGAGAGAGCTGGAAAGATTTTATTGTAAAAGACTTTTAGTTTGCTTGCTGTTTGAGGTGAAGAAAACATTACTTTGAGAAGCTCCACAGGTCATTCGTGGTGGTGCATTAAGCCAGTCAGAAATACTTTCAGATCCCCAACTGGGCACCTTTCTATGCCTACATTTGCACGCAGGCCAGGTAGCCTATAGGGCGACTTCCATGCGTGCACATCCTTACTCAACATTGACAGCAGCACTTCAAACAAAACACAGTGACTAAATTGACAGAACTCAAATGGAATTCAATTAACCAAAACTTGTTTCTCACAAGTGTAGTATAGGTTGTGCACTGTGCAAACAATGTGTCCACTCTGACAATGAGAACAGGAAGACTGGAATAATAATATTGAATGCATTAAAATAAATGACCGTAAACCAAAGTAAAACATTGAAGATTAGTAATTATAAGAATGAATGGTAAATGTACTACTGGTGATATACACTACCGGTCAAAAGTTTTAGAACACCTACTCATTCAAGACTTTTTTTTCTTTATTTGTACTATTTTCTACATTGTAGAATAATAGTGACAACATCAAACCTATGAAATAACACATGGAATAGTAACCAAAAAAGTGTTAAACAAATCAAAATAAATGTTGATTCTTCAAAGTAGCCACCTTTTGCCTTGATGACAGCTTTGCACACTCTTGGCATTCTTTCAACCAGCTTCATGAGGTAGTCACCTGGAATGCATTTCAATTAACAGGTGTGCCTTGTTAATTTGTGGAATGTCTTTCCTTAATGTGTTTGAGCCAATCAGTTGTGTTGTGACAAGGTAGGGGTGGTATACAGAAGATAGCCCTATTTGGTAAAAGACCAAGTCCATATTATGGCAAGAACAGCTCAAATAAGCAAAGAGAAACGACAGTCCATCATTACTTTAAGACATGAAGGTCAGTCAATACGGAAAATTAAAAGTTTCATCAAGTGCAGTCGCAAAACCATCAAGCGGTATGATGAAACTGGCTCTTATGAGGACAGTCACTTAAGGAAGACCCAGAGTTACACCTGCTGCAGAGGATAAGTTCATTACAGTTAGTGGCCTCAGAAATTGCAGCCCAAATAAATGCTTCAAAGTTCAAGTAACAGACACATCTCAGCATCAACTGTTCAGAGGAGACTGTGTGAATCAGGCCTTCAGGGTTGAATTGCTGCAAAGAAACCACTACTAAAGGACACCAATAAGAAGAAGAGACTTGCTTGGGCCAAGATACATGAGCAATGGACATTCGACCGGTGGAAATCTGTCCTTTGGTCTGGAGTCCAAATTGGAGATTTTGGGTTTCAACCGCCGTGTCTTTGTGAGACGGGGTGTGGGTGAAGGGGATTATCTCTGCATGTGTATTTCCCACCATAAAGCATGGAAGACGAGGTGTTATGGTGTGGGGGTGCTTTGCTGTTGACACTGACTGTGATTTATTTACAATTCAAGACACACTTAACCAGCATGGTAACCACAGCATTATGCAGCAATATGCCATCTGGTTTGCACTTAGTCCCACTATCATTTGTTTTTCAACAGGACAATGACCCAACACACCTCCAGGCTGTGTAAGGTCTATTTGACCAAGAAGGAGAGTGGTGGAGTGCTGCATCAGATGACCTGGCCTCCACAATCACCCAACCTCAATCCAATTGAGATGGTTTGAGATGAGTCAGACCACAGAGTGAAGGAAAAGCAGCCAACAAGTGCTCAGCATATGTGGGAACTCCTAGACTGTTGGAAAAGTATTCCAGGTGAAGCTGGTTGAGAGAATACCAAGAGTGTGCAAAGCTGTCATCAAGGCAAAGGGTGGCTACTTTGAAGAGTCTAAAATATATTTTGATTGAACAGTTTTGGTTACTACATGATTCCATATGTGTTATTTCATAGTTTTGATGTCTTCACTATTATTCTACAATGTAGAAAATAGTACAAATAAAGAAAAACCCTTGAACGTGTAGGTGTTCTAAAACTTTTGACCGGTAGTGTATGTAATGGGGAATTGATATACACTAACAATCAAAAGCAAACAATTCACACAATGAAGTTATGAAACAATGAATGTGCACAAATTGCCGGGAGAGAGCGCATTCTGGAGAGCGAAGTGCATTGTGCATCTGGGCGCATGTTCAATCTGACGTTTGCATTGGCCATGCAGCATTTACGGGGATATGACCTCAGCAGAAGTCAGGGCATTCATACTTCTTGCGCTTCACAGAGCAGTGCGGAGATGTTGTCAAGGAAGTGAGTTTGTGTTTATACAGGATGTACCACCCCCACCAACTGTCAACCAATCATGTCAATGCGGAGCTATACAGAGCCCTCCGCATTGTTACAAAATTTGGGAGGCGCATGGCGATGCGGTACAGAGCTCGATTTGGCCTCTGCATGACCTCTGCGTCCACACCCTCCATATGGAGTCTCCGACCACATTTTCAAATCAAGCATAGATTGGCTTTAGTCTAGGCCTCCGCAATGGATTAGTTCACAGAGATGGGCGCAGATATATATTTGTTACTGCTCGACTAAAACAATCTCGGTCGACCAACAGCCTAACGACCAAACAATCGACCAGTCGATTAATTGGGGTCAGCCCTAATTTGATTTGACATTGCACAGTTGCCTATCACTTCCATAGATGTTTTGCTAGTTGTGGCTTAAGTTAGCCAATGTTTGTAGTGGCTGTTTAAAGATTTATAGACTACTTTCAAGGTGAAGAACCAACTAGTATTACATCGTAAAAGGTTGAACTTATCCTTAAACAGGGACCCCAGAATTTGTCTACACTGTCAGTTGAGGATGAAACACTGCCTGACATAAGACAATGCATCAGCTTATAAATCTAACTCATCTTTTCTCCTTCCCTTCAGATTTTGAGCAGTTCATTGTCTCTGAAGTGGAGTTTCCCCCTGAGCAGCAGCACTTTGAACAAGAGTGGAGCCCCGATCTGGGGCAAGATGACTGGAACCCCATACAGATTAAAGAGGAACAGGAGGAATTCAGGATCATCCAGGAGGAGGAAGACTCTGTATTCACTCCTGCCTGGGTGAAAAGTGACTATGATCAGTACCCAACTCAGTCCTCACAAACCCAAAGTGAAGAATACAAAAACAGAACAAAACCTAAACCAACCAGTGGCTCTCGGCCCCAGGCCAAGTCGAGGAGGACACAGGCAGAAAAGGGAAAAAGCTTTATCAGCTCCAAGGGTAGAAAATCAATGGATCTGAAATCACCAGTGCAAAGGAAGTGTCAGACAGAAAATAAATCATTTTGCTGTAGTGATTGTGGTGAACGTTTCACTCAGATGGGAAAACTGAATTCTCATAGGATCATGATACACTCCGGAGGTAATCAGTTTCGCTGTGATGAATGTGGCAAATGTTTTGCTCAGTGGGGATATCTGGATTCTCATATGAGGATTCACACAAGGGTGAATTGTGGCAAAGTATTCACTCAGTCTGACCGCTTCAAACCCTCCTTGACCACTTTGAAGGATCACACAGGAGAGAAGTGTTATTGCTGTGGTGAATGTGGCAAATATTTTTCTAATGCTGGGTCCCTGAATTATCATAGGAGGTCGCACACAGAGGAGAAATCGCATCGCTGCCATGATTGTGGCAAATGTTTTTTTAAATTTAGGGATCTGAATATTCACAGGAGGATTCACACAGGGGAGAAACGTTTTCGCTGCCAGTTCTGTGGAAAATGTTATAATCAGCACACTTCTCTAAGTTATCACATGAAGAATCACACAGGAGACATCTTATAACTCTCATTGTGGCAAATATTTTTGTCATAAAGGTAATCTGACAGTGCATATGAGGATTCACACGAGGGAAATCAGATAATTGTTGCTATAGTAGCAGATCTTTAAGCACTGGCAGTCACAAGTGCATATGAGGATAATCAGATGAGCAATAAACTATTTTGCTGTCAGGATTGTTGTAAATGGTTCACTCCTTCCAATCTAAATCGTCTTGGGAGACGGAGGGGAGGAACCACATTAATACCATGACTGGCAAATCTTACACAACTGCCTTTCATTTGACACTGCGTATGAGACATTCACACAGGGGAGGAATCTTCCACGTTTTCTGTAGAAAATGCTTTAGTGCCAGAAGTGCGTTGAATTGTCATCGGAGAACACACAGCGAAGAACAACCTTCAAAGCCTGAAAGGGTCACCTGAGGACATGATTGAATAACCTTTACTCTGGTAGTCCTGAAGCCTGATTCTCTATTCAAATCACATTTTATTGGTCACATACACATATTTAGCAGATGTTATTGCGGGTGTAGCGAAATGCTTGTGTTCCTAGCTCCAACAGTGCAGTAGTATCTAACAGTTAAAAAAAATGCCCTGGGGGGTAAGAAACAGGATCCAATTCGGGAAAGTTGTGATGCTGGGGCTTTACCGCCGCTCTGATATCCAAAAGTACTTTCCGGCTGTATGTAATAACACAAAACGTTCTGGGCCAGTAATTTAAGAAATAACACACAAAAAAACAAAATACTGCAAAGTTACTTAGCTAGAAGCAAAGCTGCCATGTCTGTCGGCACCATCTACGCATAACTATTAAAGGCCATAATCAGGACATATTCTGCTTAACTTGTCATTTTCCATTCTGTATTGGCTGTAATTTTCATTAAGTGTGAAGCTGTATTTTCCCACTGAGAACAGCACTTGTATGGTTAATTGTGTAGCCTGTCTCTTCCAGAAACCATTTAGTGCGTTTCATTGTTCAGTATCACCCATCGTCTATAATGATGCACGTATGTCTCATTCAGAATTAATATTCTTGTCACTCCGAATAATAATTTGCCTTTGAGCCATTTTCCATTTTAGCAGTTGTATCTTGAAGAGGTTGCTGACTTTGTGCAGAGTGATCTCCCAGTAGGTCTCTACTGTTTGCAACATTAAATACTTTTTCTGAACTTGATGACCACCACCTGATTTGTCTCTTTTCACACTGAAAATCTTCATTGGAGCATTTCAGCAGTGGGGTCAGTAAGAGAGGGTCTCAGTCGTGAACTTTTTTGGAGTGGAAGAAGGCTGACTTGGTGATTTACTTCCCAAAAGATTCAATCAATATCATGAATGAACAGCATTAGGTCAAAATGAATGAGAAATACTCTTGGACATAAAGAAGGCAATATTATCTGGAAAGTATGCATTTTGAACGTACAAACCGGAATCCCTGTTTTTGATAACGTGAAAACAGAATTTGAACCAGAGCTGTGAGTTTCCTACAATACTCTGTACTGTTTAATAATTACATAATTCAAATCAAAGATTTGTGGCTCCCTTGCGCGCACTGAATACATTTTGTTCAACCCCAGAAAACACACCCACTTGAGCGGCAGGCTGAATCGATCAGGTAATTTGTTCAATAATTTTTTTCTGTTCATGTATCTAAAGCAAACCCTTTAAATACTGTGTACCTTTAATTTAAATTTGATCGGCACAACACTAATCTAGCCTACGGAGAATGCGTTCAGAATATGGAGATCAATGAAAGATAGCCATCAAAACATGAATATTTGTCTCTGTTTCAGTTCCCACGGGTACATTTTTTTTTTTTTAACTGATATTACACATTTATCGTAAGGTAAGTATTCATGAATCCTAGGTTACTTCCAGGAAAAATAGGGTTGGAGAGCTTTTATGCGTAAAAGAAAACTAATGAGTGTACATTATTAGAGCACTGATCATGGAACTATGTGACAATAAGGTCCAAGTCTCGCGCTGCATGTCAAGTTCAAACTATAATGATTTGGTCTGCGCTCTATTATTGTTTTATAAGCTTAGATGTCCCGATTTACACTACAATTTGTATGAGGCCTTCATGAAATAATATCCACTTTTACTAGCGACCCTCCGTAACAACCACAAGCACGTGACAGCGTTTACAGAGGAAACAAATGAAGGTAGTCTACTAAACCAAACAATGTTATGGAATTATACGAAATGTAGGGTACCAACTAAAGGGAACTAACACTAAACGTGTTAAATAAGAGTGGTTAATACTGACGGTCACTACCTATATAGCGGCGAATAACATTTGACATAAAACAAATGTAGGAAACAGGAAATGTCGTAGCATATAATAATTAAAGCATTCTAGAGAGCACATTTGGCACGACTGTCAACTGTGCTCGGCTTTTCCTTGTCATCCCATTTGGCTTGCGTCTCCAAGTTTAGTCCTGAAAGTTATAGGAGCATCCAATTACAATTCTTTATAAAGGCACAGCATTCCATACTTCACAGTAGGAAGGGGGCAGAAATACCATTCATGTTGATTTGCTTCTGAGTTTGCTTCACATTTGTCTTCAGAAATCATAAAGGTAAATGCTCTTATCAGTTTATAAATTACAGTGCATGGAGAACGGTGTCATACATATGGGGGAAAATTAAGTATATGTTTTTCCACTTGAAACTGACAGACAGAAAGGTACAACCTTATTCTTGGGATTCTCAAGGTAAAGTGGTGACATTATGAGGGAATGAAGTCAAGGACAGAATATGGGTTATCTTTAAACACACCTCCATTTCTTTGATCTCCACCCCAAACACGTGCCTGGATGGCACTGGCGTTTACCCATGCTTCAGTTCAAGGTCAGACTTCCACTGGCGTTGCCCCATGCTTCAGTTCAAGGTCAGACTTCCACTGACATTTCCCCATGCTTCAGTTCAAGGTCAGACTTCCACTGGTGTTTTCCATGCTTCAGTTCAAGGTCAGGCTGGCACTGGCGTTTCACCATGCTTCAGTTCAAGGTCAGACTTCCACTGACATTTCCCCATGCTTCAGTTCAAGGTCAGAATACGCATAAAGAGAGCAGTGCAAAAAAAAGGGAATTAAGTTCCATTTACATGTGCAACTCGGTCTGAATTACCCCAATAGAACGTTTTACAAAACTAAATCTATCACATCTAGAACATGTATTATCCAGAGTTTACATGACTTTTTTTTTCAGTTGTCCAAACCCTGCCTTTTAATTTCCATCTTCTGATGCAGGTCAGTGTTTTTCTTCATAAATCTTGTTCTGGAGGCAGCTCTGCAGAGTGGTCACTAGCTCGCACAGCCACAAAGTCATAAAATCTGATTTGACCTCAACCTTAATTTGCAATAAAATGCAAATTAATTACTTAAAAATCATACAATGTGATTTTCTGGATTTTTGTTTTAGATTCCGTCTCTCACAGTTGAAGTGTAACTATGATAAAAAATTACAGACCTCTACATGCTTTGTAAGTAGGAAAACCTGCAAAATCGGCAGTGTATCAAATACTTGTTCTCCCCACTGTAGGCCTTCAGTTTACAGGTAGAGTTGTAGCATTCACTGGGTCTCTTCTTGGCGAGAGTCACATGCATCTGCAGGTCAGATTTTAGAGCAAACGTTTCACCACAGTCACGGCAGCGGAGAGTTTTTCTAGCTGTGGTGCTGGGTTTGGAACAGTGTTTCTCCAATGGTGGGCTGGGATCTAATGTTGGGCTGCTGTCGAGTCCCATAGGGTCGCTGCTTTCGGCTGTGCTGGATGCATTGTTTTGATTATTTGGAGGGTGACAGGGAATGCTGAGAGCCTTTAAGCAGAGTCACAGTGCCAAAAGGTGTGAGATTCACTTGTTTAGGATCACACTCTCGGTTCTCCAGTCTGGATTTGAGGAGGAATGAAGGACTGAAGTGGGTCCTCCTGATCACATTCACTTATCACACAGGGAGGCGCGAATATGGATTATTTGGTATCAAAGAGTTCTTGAAGTGGTTCTTCCTCCTGACTGGTCCCGACTTCCTCCTCTTTAATCTGTGTGGGCTCAGTTTTCTCCTGCCCCAGACTTAGGCTCCGCTCCTGCTCACAGTGCTCAGGGAGAACCTCTTCAGAGACAGCAGGAGAGAGCTGCAGGGAGTCTGGAGGGAAGGAGATGGGGAGTAGAGGTTATACAGTCTTTACACATCAGGGTTGGGGTGAATACGAATTAAAAGTGGAAATCTGCAAACAATAACAAAGTGGACACACTGCCATTGTTTTGGTAAAGAGCTGAGGGATGGGCCTGGAGAAATGTAAGCGCTGTCAAATCCAGACAGAGTTATGGGTGCAAGGATTGACCAGCTATGATATCAAAATTATAGTTTTAACCATGTTTTAAGGCTGTACTGTTTTTGATAACAGTCACATTGTGTAGAAACACTGTGGTAAACAAGCTTATATTTGGGGTTCTGATTGGGTACGACAGTTGAAGTAAGCTAATGAAGCATTATATTAGGGTTAGTTATATTCTTCAAGAGTTAATGGGTATATACACTGAGTGTACAAAAACATTAGGAATACTTTCATAATATTGAGTTGCAGAACAGTCTCAATTCGTAAGGGCATGAACTCTACAAGGTGACTCATGTTGACTCCAATGCTTCCAACAGTTGTGTCAAGTTGGCTGGATGTCCTTTGGCTGGATGTCCACACGGAAACTGTTGAGCGTGAAAAGCCCAGCAACGTTGCAGTTTGACACAAACCAGTGCACCTGGCACCTACTACCCCGTTCAAAGGCACTTAAAAGTGTTGTCTTGCCCATTCACCATCAATGGCACACATACACAATCCATGTCTCAAAAATCTTTCTTTAACCAGTCTCCTCCCCTTCATCTACACTGAATGAAGTGGATTTAACAAGTCACATCAATAAGGGATCATAACTTTCATCTGGTCAATCTATATCATGGAAAAGTGTATAATTTAGGTGTTCCTAATGTTTTGTTTTGTATAATCGGTGTATAATTAATTTAAAAGGAAAAAAAAATACCAATCGCAGTAAATTCGATTAGTCAACTGAAATTCCAATTCAATAATTTGAAAACCTTAAGCTATTTTTGATAACTTCTCAAAAATCAATTTCAAAAGTTTTGACTGTCAAAACATACGATTCATCTGTAAAACTAATGAGACATTATTCGGTTGCAACACACAAAAAGTGGACGAGGAAGCATGTTTTAATTAAGCAATAAGGCACAAGGGGCAGTGCTATATAATGAATACAGTCAGGTAAATGGCGTTGTTCGGCCCGACGCGAAGCAGTCATTATATAGCATTATATATATTATGTAGTCATTATATAGCACTGACTCGCATGCCTTATTGCTTTTATAAAACGATTACCAACATATTGTTCAGGTTGTCCATGTTACAGACGTGTGCGTGTCAGTCGTATTTTCGTTTGTTTTAGCTTTTTTTCTATTGGCATTTACTTGGACATATCCATAATAATCAAGTTGATGTGTGATTTCGCCTGGCTCAGAAAAAAATGTCTGGACACTTCACTTTTTTTTGGCACAGGGGAAATCACAATTCAAGAGTGAAACAGGCAAATACCGTGTTCATGTGCTATCAGAAACCCGGAACCTCAGAGTTAAAACGAAACGGACACTTTGTTGCATAGAGCTTCCTATTGGTTGAATCTGTTACTTCCCAAGTGGAAAACTTATCTTTCTACAATGAGTTAGTAAGTCAAACATTTTAGAGTTTCCTAGTTCCGACTAGGACGTGAACGTTACATTATAGTAATCCCCGCTGTCACAAACCAAATAGTAGGTTAGAAGCAAGGAGAAATAATGTACAGGTTGAGATACATTCAATAGATGATTCGGTCAGCAACATGATCTCATGAAGTGGAAGCGCAGGGATGCAGATGGAACTGTTAGCAGGCAAAGGTGTGCCTGTGTCTGCGAATATAGCACGGCTTGGACCGCTGCTCGTCCAATCAGTATCCAGGATACATACAAACCATTTTACAAGTCCACAAGAAGGCGCAGCAGGGTATGCAATGTTGAAAAGTTGACGGGTCAGTAATTGTTTTTACCGGAAAACTAACCAACTAGTCAGAGATCAAGGAAACACTTCAGAGAAGAGGTTCATGTCTCTTTTTTTAACAAAATGAAAACGGATATGTCTCATTATTTAACAAAATATTAAGGTGGCAACTAACTGTGGACAATATGCCGATGGAAATATGCTAGTCGATAATCGTAGTATTTCCAAAGAAATGTCAAACATGCTAATTGATAACCCGTTAGCTAAGGTTTTTATGACACCATAATCACAAAACATGAGGCAGGTTTTTATTGACCCAAGTTTATACGACAAACTCAATGTCGCAAAAAAATACACAGCTATAGGATACTTTTTTTTAAAGCTCAACAAAAATTGTATAATCTGTTCGACAGGGGTGAATTTTTCTTTTGTCAAACTTTATTGCGACAAATGATAGAAATGGTGTTTTTCAAATAAGTGATTGCCTAATAATAAGGTAATAAGGTCAAGAGATGTCATCTCGTATCTAACTATACATTAGTAAATTATTGCGTTCTATCCATGCTCGCTTTTGCAGCTACCTGAGACATGAAGCAGATACACTACATGGCCAAAAGTATTTGGACACCTGCTCGTCGAACATCTCATTCCAAAATCATGGGCATTAATATGGAGTTGGTCCCTCCATTGCTGCTATAACAGCCTCCACTCTTCTGGGAAGGCTTTCCACTAGATGTTGGAACATTGCTGCGGGGACATGCTTCCATTCAGCCACAAGAGCATTAGTGAGGTCGGGCACTGATGTTGGGCAATTGGGCCTGGCTCACAGTCGGCGTTCCAATTCATCCCAAAGGTGTTTGATGGGGTTAAAGTCAGGTCTCGGTGTTGGCCAGTCAAGTTATTCCACATCGATCTCGACAAACCATTTCTGTATGGCCGTCGCTTTGTGCCCGGAGGCATTGTCTTGCTGAAACAGGAAAGGGCCTTCCCTAAACTGTTTCCATAAAGTTGGAAGCACATGATCGTCTAGAATGTCATTGTATGCTGTACCGTTAAGATTTCCCTTCACTAGAACTAGGGCCTAGCTCAAACCATGAAAAACAGTCCCAGACCATTATTCCTCCTCCACCACCAAACTTTACATTGGAGCTGCTAGTGTTCTCCTGACATCCACTAAACCCAGATTTGTCCGTTGGACTGCCAGATGGTGAAGTGTGATTCATCACTCCAGAGGTTGGATGGGGAATGTTGCTGCACAGCTATTTTCAGGTCTCTCCAGAGATGTTAGATCAGGTTCAAGTCTGGGCTGTGGCTGGGCCACTCAAGGACATTCAGAGACTTGTCCCAAGCCACTCCTGTGTTGTCTTGGCTGTGTGCTTAAAGTCGTTGTTTTGTTGGAGCGCTTAGGACCTCAGACTGGACCTTCATTTTAGTCTGAGGTCCTGAGCGCTCTAGAGCAGGTTTTCATCAAGGATCTCTCTGTACTTTGCTCTGTTCATCTTTGCCTCGATCCTGACTAGTCTCCCAGTCCCTGCCTCTGAAAAACATCCCCACAGCAAGATGCTGCCTCCACCATGCTTCACCGTAGGGATGGTGCCAGGTTTCCTCCAGACGTCATTCTTGGCATACAGGCCAAAGAGTTCAATCTTGGTTTCATCAGACCAGAAAATCTTGTTTCTCATGGTCTGTGAGTCTTTAGGTGCCTTTTGGCAAACTCCAAGCGGGCTGTCATGTGCCTTTTACTGAAGAGTGGCTTCCGTCTGGCCACTCTACCATAAAGGCCTTATTGGTTGAGTGCTGCAAAGATGGTTGACCTTCTGGAAGGTTCTCCCATCCTTACAGAGGAACTCTAGAGCTCTGTCAGAGGAACCTTGGGGACCTTCAATGCTGCAGACATCTTTTGGTTCCCTTCCTCAGATTTGTGCCTCGACACAATCCTGTCTCGGAGCTCTACGGACAATTCCTTCAACCTCATGACTTTGTTTTTGCTCTGACATACAGGTGTGTGCCTATCCAATCAATTGAATTTTCCCAAGGTTGACTACAATCAATGGAAACAGGATGCACCTGAGCTCATTTGAGTCTCAGAGCAAAGGGTCTGAATACTTATGTAAATAAGGTATGTTTTTTATTTTGAATAAATTCCCTCTCCAAAAAATGTCTAAAAATGTGTTTTCGCTATTATGTGTAGATTCTGTATTGTGTGTAGATTGCTGAGGAAATTGTTTTATTTAATCAATTTTAGAATAAGGCTGTAATGTAACAAAATGTGGAAAAAGTCAAGGCACTGGTGGGGGGTTCCAGGAATAGGGCACAGTGTAGTCGATGGTGCTGAGTCTGAGGGTTTGGAGGATGGGGGTGGCAAAGTACCGTTCGAAAAAGCTGGCTTCCCTGTCTGTCTTGTGGATATTGGTGACCAAGTTGGATAGTCCCTGTGCCCTAATGATGTTAAGGATGTCTGGGACCCACTTCCCCCCGTTCTCACCTGCTTTATACAGGGTGCTGCGTTTGAGTCGCTCCATCTGGCTCCCCCAGACAAAGGTGAACATCATACGTTCTATCTTCTTGCTGGTTGCTCTGTCTGGAGGAAACACCCTGCCTAGGTACAGGAGAATGGGGAGATCGATTGCCTTCAAGAGCAGGATCTTAGCCGTCATTGTGAGGGACCGAGCGCTCTATTCGCAGATTTTCTGTTGGACATGGTAGATGGTCTCCTCCCAGCTGACGGAGCATTATTTTACTGCAAACTGTAAATTACTTTAAATAAGTGTTCGCCAACGGGTTAAATGTGTTGTAATTTCTATAAAAATGTATTTCTATGTACTTAAACTGGTATTATTGTTTTCAAGTAAAACACTTTTCAAGGGCCATAGATGATCGTAGACAATACTGTTATCTTCCTGAAAGTACTAGCCCATACAATGTCATATATATATATATATATATATATATATCATCTATGGCCCTTGAAAGGTATAATATGACAACAAAAAACATTGGATATGGTGCTTTTGGTTTTCAGCATAAAATGGGATGACAAAAGATTTAAGATGAGAACAGAAAGTCTAGAATCCTCCATTTTATTTATTGAGCCTCAATTTACCTGTTTACTGAGACCTGTCTTAGGCTCAGCTAAGGCTCTGTTAAATACAGTAAAGGGTGTGGACTGGATATAGGGGTGTGTTTGGATGAGAAATGTTGCATGGAATGTTTTTACAGCCTTATTTGGATAAGAGCGTTTCCAGTAAGTGATGGTGTAAAAAAGACTGACCATATTCTATATCTATGGTAAAAACAATAAGCATATGTAGTAGAAATTAACAACATTAATAAAGTTTTCCTCAAGATCTTGAAACTAATACAAGCCCATAGTTTGTCTGAGGTTAAGATTACTCCAGTGCTAAATCCTTTATTCAAGTTGATAACCATTAACCATAATAAAAAACATTATTTACTAAGTTATTAAACAATGATTCTGCAAACAATTGGAATAATTCCTACTGTCAGAGAATACACGAAATTCAATTAGTGCTCAAAGATTTGACTAAGTAATGCGCCTTTTAGTCTCCACGCGGTAGGTGGCGCTTTCTAGTTTTTTGTCTATCTAAAATCTGACCGGATGCGCGCCCAAGAAACAACACAGTTATCAAAGATGGCGAAACATTGATAACAAGAAGCCACATGTTATTTACAAATATTACTATTTCGTGAATAAGCTGCTGCAAAAAAAACGTTCAGAATCTTCATAGCTAGCTAAGTAATTGTGACCGGTAAAAAAAAAAAACAAGGGTTTAAAATGTCTGAGACGAGTGTTTTACGTCAACGGATAAGCTCTGTCATGGACATTCTAACCTCCGCTGCCGTGACAGAGATTTGCAAATTAGTAGAGGATTGCTGTGGAGCGTTAAGTGTAGAAGTCTCTCAAAGCAAAGAGCAAATCAAAATGCTAGAGAAGCAACTCAGCCTGACCGAGTCGAGGTACAGGTCGGTGAGTTGCAAAGAAGGGCAAACGCTTGTTACCAGTGGTTCATCGAGAACCAACAGTCCTTCCGGCAATTCCCCCGCGGCTGATGATGAAGGTGGGCTATCGATTTGTCACTGTCTTTAGGGTTGCCAGGTTGCTAAAAGGGTGGGCCTAATCCTGAATGCTGATTGGTTAAAACCGCATTCCAGCCGTTGTCTATTTAAGCAATAAGGCCTGAGGGGTGTGGTATTTGGTTAATATACCACGTGTAAGGGCTGTTCTTGAACTGCCTGGATACAGCCCATAGCCGTGGTATATTGGCCATATACCACAAACCCCAGAGCTGCCTTATTGCTATTATAAACTGGTTACCAAGGCAATTAGAGCAGTAACAATACATATTTTGTCATACCTGTGGTGTAGGTCTGATGTAGCACGGCTGTCAGCCAATCAGCATTCAGGGCTCGAACCGCCCAGTTTATAATCCACAAGTTGCCACAGGCATTTTAATGTCATAGATTTAGTCAATTTACTCTGTTCCATCTGACTGCGATCCACTGTCTCAGCAGCCCAGCCAGGCAATTTATACACTTGGATCTCCACTATAAAAAGCATCTAGACATTATCTCACATTTCTTTCAGACTAACATTATGTTTTCAACAGCGGAGATTTGTATATACCTTGCTGTCTGTCTCTCCGACATTTGCAAAATTGTTTCAATATTCAAATTCGATCTCCTGCTGTCCCATAGTAATGAACGTGTCTGGACGAAACAGACAGGCAGGCAGTGTTTCTCAGCCAGTCGAAATCATGAATCAACTGGCATCATTTTTATTGATATATATATATATATATGATTTATTTATATGATATATATATATATGATATTGATATATATGATTTTTTTTTTTTTTAACTATTGAAAGAAAAACGAAAAGGTGCTGCTAGTTTGCAGTTTGAAGTGATTGTGTTAGCTGTGTTGTTGGCTAGCTCCTCTGAACAAGTGTCCTGACGAGAGAGCACATTTTCTATGCCAGGCAAATTGCACCTCATTAGCTCGTTATGGATGTATCCAAATAAATGTCACTAGAAAACAGCTTAAACAAATGCAAATGCGGCTACGTTGCTGTTAATCTGGCTGCACATTTTGACGTGACTAAATTAGCCTTAGTTGGCTATCTAGCAAGTAAGGGATAAGAACATACACAATGAAACATTTAGAACAAACAACTGGGTCACGTCCATAGATACAGAACAAAAAGACTGATCGACTGGGTCACGTCCATAGATACAGAACAAAAAGACTGATCGACTGGGTCGTGTCTCTAGTAACCGAACCAATAGAACAAACGACCGCCCCCGGCTTGGGTAGCAACCCTAGATTTGTGTCGTCGGGACTATCTTGTGGAAAGATGAAATAGTATGAATAAATGTATCAAAATAACATTTTAATGAAAATATGTCAATCATTATTTGAATAGGTTGGTAACCCGTTGTATAAAAGTGATAATGCCCTCAAAGCCGGTGTTTGGAGGATATATTGGCACGGTTTGCAACACCCCGTGTCAATCTATCCTCCAAACACCGGCTTCTCAGGCATTATCACTTAAATGACTACTTAAAATCAGCCAAAAAGGCCTGAGAACTAGCTCCAGCAGCAAGAGAGGAGTTGCCATATTAATCCAATAGGTGTCTCCATAATGAATCTAAATCCAACTGCTTTACCTTGTTCTCTGCATTTCTCCCTTTGTTATTGGTTCATGATAGTGAATGGTTAAAACGTATGTTGTTTTTTCGGAACATTCTTGTAAAATGGTATTAATACAAGGCACATTGCACTAAAATAATCATATTTTCAACTGGAGTATAGAAATCCAAAAGCTCCAACAGTTTGCTTTTTGTCATGTTTTATGAAAAAATAAAAGAATGTGTGGCTGCAGACTTCCATCCCTCTGAACAGCCAGTAATGGAGTTAATAGGTTCCTCTCTGTCCTCACCTCTGCTTCGCTGTGCACAGCTTTCTCTCCTCTATCTGGCCAATGCTAGCTAGGTTACGACATACAGGGCTCAAGATTAACCTTTTTCATCATCCCAGAATCGTCCCAAATTGAAGATGAACTGTCCCAAATTTAAAATACTTATTAAAAAAAAAAAAAAATGTAATTCTCCATATGCCGACATGGACGAAGGTCATTCACAATGATTTAATAGGCTGTCATGACTTATTTATCTAATCAACTGACTGTTTCATTGTTCCCCGATTTAAATGAATCATGTAACAATTAACTCATTAGGATTTGGGGCACCACGAGAGTGGTTGTTTAAAGACTTACCATCGCCTGAATTAAACTCTAAGTCTTTACCTATCACATCCATAAAACAGTCAACGTATTAATCATAACCTCATCACAATTTTGAACAGTCGTAACCTGCATCTGCAAAAAACCCAGCCTTACTTATGATTCAGTAGTACACAAATTGGTTTATTTATTTACTAACTAACTAAATGGTAACACAGGATAAACATACACACTTAATACATTAAAACAGGTCACTAGCGGTCTGACGCAATATGGCGGCTTGTTACAAAGGAGATGGGGAGGACGAGAGAGAGGGACAGAGACATAATACTTTGGAACATTTGGAAACTACTCTCACAGTTATCATATACTTTACACACGAACTGCCGCCCATTTGGAGTAAGAAATCATGAATGTATTTACGTGTAAATGTCTTGGTTTTTTGTGGATTTTTGTCGGAACCAGGCCTTCTTGGAAAGGGTGTTGGGCATTTGTGTGGCACGCTTGTCAGGCTCTGATTGTCCAAAAGGAGTCTCCACGTGTCTCTTCTACTGTTATTCTTCCATTCACTCTGGAGGATGATCCTTTGAAGATAGGCTAGCCAGCCGTGTCGATGGTTCCCATGGTGGTGAAGAGAGTAGCGTACTACGGTGATTTGAGAAGAGTAGTAGAATGGTCCCACATAAATTTACTTTTCTAGATACTTAGGACAACTAATCATATCACTGATTATCCGAGAGGTGACGTTATTGTCTCTGCCTCGTGTTGAGATTTCAGAGTTCGAACCACTTTGGACGTGAGCTGCAGCTCAACGCCTCTCTGGTCTGATATGTTAATTCTTAACCCCTCATTTTATACAGTTCTTCATAAGGGGCAGTTCATGAGGCTGACACGCTCTCTGATCTCACTCAAGGGGTCGGTGACTACTCACTTGTACAAAGTTATAGAAACAATTTCCTTTTATAGTTTGCTAAGATCACATCCCTCTCTTAAAAACCTCTTAAGTATCGGACCCTTTTTTTCCATTTTCGCCTAAAATGACATACCCAAATCTAACTGCCTGTAGCTCAGGACCTGAAGCAAGGATATGCATATTCTTGATACCATTTGAAAGGAAACACTGAAGTTTGTGGAAATGTGAAATTAATGTAGAAGAATATAACACATTAGATCTGGTAAAAGATGATACAAAGAAAAAATCATTTTTTTTTATTTTTTTTTATCATCTTTGAAATGCAAGAGAATGGCCACAATGTATTATTCCAGTTTAGGCGCAATTTAGATGTTGGCCACTAGATGGCAGCAGTATATGTGCAAAGTTTTTTATCCTGATCCAATGAACCATTGCATTTACGTTCAAAATGTTGTCAAGTCTGCCCAAATGTGCCTAATTGGTTTATTGATACATTTAAGTTCATAACTGTACACTCTCCTCAAACAATAGCATGGCATTCTTTCACTGTAATAGCTACTTACATTTACATTTAAGTCATTTAGCAGACGCTCTTATCCAGAGCGACTTACAAATTGGTGCATTCACCTTATGATATCCAGTGGAACAACCACTTTACAATAGTGCATCTAAATCTTTTAAGGGGGGGGGGGGGTTAGAAGGATTACTTTATCCTATCCTAGGTATTCCTTAAAGAGGTGGGGTTTCAGGTGTCTCCGGAAGGTGGTGACTGACTCCGCTGTCCTGGCGTCGTGAGGGAGCTTGTTACTTAAATTGGACAGTGCAGTTAGATTAACAAGAATTTAAGCCCAAATCAGATATGTCTATGTCCAGGGAAATGTTCTTGTTACTTACAACCTCATGCTAATCACATTAGCGCACGTTAGCTCAACCGTCCTCACGGGGGGACACCGATCCCATAGAGGTTAACCCCTTGGTGTGTGTCGGCAGTTTTGTTAAGCAGGCATTTCAGTGTAATGACAGAGGGTATCACGTCTGTGCAGACGCAGTTGATGAGCTTATTTCTCGAGTCAGTTGTTCGTATGGAGCTAGGATTGTGTTCGTGTTTCAAACATGTTCTCAATTGCCGTTGAAATGGCAGCAATGGTATGAGAACCAGCATATTCTTGAGCATGTAATACGACTTTCCTCAGTACAAAATCCTCGTTGACCCACTGTGCTGTCAGACTCAGCATGCTCATGGGGCTGACATCGCTGGTCCAAATGTCGGTCGTGAAGCTAATCGCAGTGACGTAGCAAGTCACTCACGGATGTGCGTTTATACAATACTGTATAACTCCGGGAGGGCAACATCTAAAAAATAGCGCCTACTTGGTAGTGTGTACCAGGGCTCGAGGTGCTCGACCAGTCGTTGAAAGCAAACATCACCCACGACAGAGAACGGTTGATTGTCAAGGGCAATTAATTCCATTATCTTGGCGTTAATGGATTTCACCTTTGAGTTGTCTCGCAGAAATTTTCTTACTCTTTCAAATGACTGCTCAAAGTTGTTTAGTTGTTGGAAGTGTGCGCTTAGTATTTTTCTGCTTTTGTTCTGTGTAGCGCTGTATTTTTGTGGCGTCATTACGTCATCTACCTACATTATATAGGTATGCACGTTAGCTTTCACGTCGGTTTTGCACATCGGCGTTAAACTAGATATTGGGCCGGTGGCATTTTTAGCAATATCGTCCGATTCCGATATGCTTACCGATATTATAAACTCAGCAAAAAAAGAAACGTCCCCTTTTCAGGACCCTGTCTTTCAAAGATAATTTGTAAAAATCCAAATAACTTCATAGATCTTTATTGTAAAGGGTTTAAACACTGTTTCCCATGCTTGTTCAATGACCAATAAACAATTAATGAACAGGCACCTGTGGAACGGTCGTTAAGACACTAACAGCTTACAGACGGTAGGCAATTAAGGTCACAGTTATGAAAACTTAGGACACTAAAGAGGCCTTTCTACTGACTCTGAAAAACACCAAAAGAAAGATGCCCAGGGTCCCTACTCATCTGCGTGAATGTGCCTTAGGCATGCTGCAAGGAGGCATGAGGACTGCAGATGTGGCCAGGGCAATAAATTGCAATGTACAGGATGGCAACAACAACTGCCCGAGTTAGACCAGGAATGCACAGTCCCTCCATCAGTGCTCAGACTGTCTGCAATAGGCTGAGAGAGGTTGGACTGAGGGCTTGTAGGCCTGTTGTAAGGCAGGTCCTCACCGGCAACAACGTCGCCTATGGGCACAAACCCACTGTCGCTGGACCAGACAGGACTGGCAAAAGGTGCTCTTCACTGACGAGTCGCGGTTTTGTCTCACCAGGACTGATGGTTGGATTTGCGTTTATCGTCGAAGGAATGAGCGTTCCACCGAGGCCTGTACTCTGGAGCGGGATCGATTTGGAGGTGGAGGGTCTGTCATGGTCTGGGGCGGTGAGTCACAGAATCATCGGACTGAGCTTGTTGTCATTGCAGACAATCTCAACGCTGTGTGTTACAGGGAAGACATCCTCCTCCCTCATGTGGTACCCTTCCTGCAGGCTAATCCTGACATGACCCTCCAGCATGACAATGCCACCAGCCATACTGCTTGTTCTGTGCGTGATTTCCTGCAAGACAGGAATGTCAGTGTTCTGCTATGGCCAGCGAAGAGCTCTGATCTCAATCCCATTGAGCACGTCTGGTACCTGTTGGATCGGAGGGTGAAGGCTAGGGCCATTTTCCCCCAGAAAACTCAGGGAACTTGTAGGTGCCTGGTGGAAGAGTGAGGTAACATTTCACAGCAAGAACTGGCAAATCTGGTGCAGTCCATGAGGAGGAGATGCACTGCAGTACTTAATGCAGCTGGTGGCCATCTCTGTCACATGAAACCACTCTCATGTGCGGTGTGCAGTCAAATATCAGGTTTGGTCGGGGGTTTGGGCTTTGTCCGCTCTAGGATTCTAATTCTACAATCAATAGTGCAGGTTTCATATAGCGAGAGAAATTTAAGAAGTAATTTGCAGTCAATAATAATAATTTTAAATATGAATAGAATAAACAATATAAAATCCATGTTTATTAAGTACAACCTCTGTAGACGTTCTCTCGTGGACAGACTACATAAACAGAAATGATACCGTAGATGTCTTCGTACTATGGGCACTGATAGTTAATGAGCAGGAATGGTTCTGGTGCTTGGATTTTTCCTCACTATTTTTTGGGGGACAAATCACGATTTCACAGGTGGATAGCATCTTTAGAATTTCGGGAGGGGACTTTTGGCCCGTAACTTGCAAAGAGAGAGGGTGGAGCTCCTCGTTCTTGTTCCTCTCCTTATTCTAGTATCTCTTCTCTTAACACGTATGGACCCAGAACTTAATCGAGCAGCGGACCAATTACGCAAGACTTGAGTTCTGAGTTAACAGAGATTACTGAAGACAAAGTTGCTCGCTGTACTACCCTTGTGTTTTTTATGGATCATTAGTGTTGTTTAGACCAAAAATGAGCTATGCCCTCTCCATTATAATCATTAGAGTCAGATTGCGGCTGTTGGTAAAAATGATTGACTATTATATACGCAAACTGTTTGGGCCAATCAACAACAGCACAGATGAGTGCAAAATCCTGAACATAAGATAAATGGGGTCTAAGACAGCCTATGTCAGATCATCAGTACCTAGCTCATCAGCTTGTAACTTCTAACTCATCTTTTCTCCTTCCCTTCAGATTTCCAGCAGTTCATTGTCTCTGAGGAGGAGTTTTCCCCTGAGCAGCAGCATTATAAGCAGGATTGGAGCCCCAGTCTGGGGCAATATAATTGGAACCCCATACAGATTAAAGAGGAACAGGAGGAATTCAGCGTCATCCAGGAGGAGGAAGACTCAGTATTCACTCCTGCCTGGGTGAAAAGTGACTATGATCAGTACCCAACTCAGTCCTCACAAACCCAAAGTGAAGAATACAAAGACACAATGGCCTTTACTGAAGAGATCAAAACAGAACCTAAGGAAGATGATTCCTCAGAGCCAACCAGTGACTCTCATCCCCAGTGCAAATTGAAGAAGACATGGACAGAAAAAGGACAAAGCTCGAATGGTGGAAAATCCCTGGATCTGAAATCACCAGTGCAAAGGAGAAGTCACACAGAAGATAAATCATTTTGCTGTAGTGATTGTGGTGAATGTTTCACTCAGATGGGAACACTGGATTCTCATATGAGGACCCACATACGGGAGAAATCGTATCACTGTCAGGATTGTGACAAAGTGTTCACTCGGCTTGACCGCTTCAAATTGCATAGGAAGGCCCACACAGGAGAGAAACCACATCGTTGTGGTGAATGTGGCAAATGTTTTTCTCAAGTTGGATATCTGAACTATCACATAAAGACTCACACAGGGGAGAAACCTCATCGCTGTCATGATTGTGGCAAATGTTTCTTTCGAGTTGGTGAGCTGACACTTCATAGGAGGATTCACACAGGTGAGAAACCACATCGCTGCCTGGTCTGTGGCAAATGTTTTGCTCGTCCTAGTAATCTGAGTTCTCACATTAGGATTCACACAGGGGAGAAATCTTATAGCTGTCATCATTGTGGCAAATATTTTCGTCATAAAGGTAATCTGACAACGCATATGAGGATCCACACGAGGAAAATCACATCATTGTCGCTATAGTAGCAGATCTTTCAGCACTGGCGGTAGTCACATGAGTTCATATGAGGATAATCACATGAGCGATAAACTATATTGCTGTCAGGATTGTTGTAAATATTTCACAAATTGTTTGAATCTGAATCGGCTGGGGAGACGGAGAGGAGAGACCACATTACTGCCACGACTAGAAAATATTTCACGACTGCCTTTTTTCGACATCGTGTATGAGACATTCACACGGGAGGAATCTTACAAGTGTCTGTCAAATGCATTGAATTGTCATCAGAATACACACTGAGAAGAAACTATTTAGGCTAAGTGATGATTGCTTCAAAACAAAGGCTTAAGCAGACACATGGAGAGAATGTACGGGAACATGATTTTGCCCTGTGTAGGGAAGGGCATCAGACAGACAAGTTACTATTGTTCATAGATTTTAACTTGATTATATTAGTCTCCTTTTATAACTTTCCATGTGAACCCTGCCAGGCAATCACTGCACAATATCTGTCAAATAAATTGGTCCAACTATAGTGATATAATTATCTTGATCTGATGAAATCCACATTGATGCAAGCTGTAAAAGAGTCTAGCTCAAACGGTCACTTAAACTGGTCCTATTGAATCCAGTAGAAACCATAGATAACAGTTCAGCCCACTAGACACCAGTAGCCATTCTCTACCTGAACAAACTGGATTTTCACCTAGGGAATTGATACATTGTTTATGCATGTATAATACCTACTTCGGTGTGTAGTTATTGTGTGTTTTGCCACCTATTGAGTACCGTCTTCCTTGTAAATCATGATAAAACATTTTATGGAAAAGTTTGAAAGTGTGGGAGCCCTGTTCAAAAAATGAAGAAAAAAAAAATTCAGAATCACTTCGAGGTCCATGTGTTTTGTAACTAGTATAAGATATGTTGATAATAATCATTTTAGCCTTTTATTCATTTTACAGTTTCACATGACTAACTTTGAAATAATTACACTTGACCCGGAAGTGCTTCATTACTCTTGTTGGCTTCACGGGTGACGGAACGCAACACAAGCTAGCCATTGGCATTATCTGAAAAATGTCTAAATTGGAGTTGTTGAGAGTGATTTTTAACCAACGATGTACAGGCGCTGCGGAGGAGATATTCAGAGCCGTTGCAAAAAACGATATCAGAGTACCAGGACAACGTTTATCTATCGAAAGAGGACAACCGACGTCTACAGGGGCTGCTTGACATCATCCTGAAACCTGAGATAAAGTTGTATAGAGCAGGTGTGTTACTTTTTTTTTTTCTTTTTTCCTCCGTTATTCAACATTCATTCTAGAAACATTGACAATGTTGGTTTAATTCGGTTAGCAGGAATCTAAGCAACATTATTTTTATGCCTAGGCTACATCTAGCAAGCTCACGCTGGGTCACTAGCAGCCTACCTCTGCATCATTTATAGCCTGAACAGCCGCTTGTGATCGCTGCAAGGTTATTACAGTTTTGTGATTTAACATTCGTTTTTTGTTTTGATTAGAAATGTAGTTTATTTGGAGTTAGTTTGACTTGTTTTGCAAGTTTTTATTTTGTTTGAGTTTTGATAGGTTACTAAAAACAAAATAAACATTTCTATGTGTGGAAGGTCAGGAGACATTTTGTTGTTGGCCTATAGTTTAGTTTTTTAGGATGTCATGTGATGGGCCTGGACCGTAGACATAACATCTCTGTATCTGTGTCACGATGGCATCTGTGAGAGAATGGGCAGTGCCGTTGAGGTCATCTCGTCTAAAAAGTCAATTTTCTTCTTCATGAGTAAAATTCATAGGCTGATTATTCCTGATGACCTGGCATCAGGACTCCAACTGGGTCATCAGGAAGGAACAGACAATGAATTGGGAAGTTGATGAAATCAAAATGGCGAAAGTCCTCAAAGACACTGCCCATGCTAACACAGGCTTTTAGCCAGTAGAGACGACTCCATACAACTTGAGGGCCAGGACATAGGTTTGGTTTCAATTATAAATTGAAAGGATAAGCGCCTAGACTGGTCAAAGAAATATGGTGGAAGAAAACTGTTTCCCAAGTTTACACCAATCCAATGTCTTTTTAACTTTAGTAGTAATTGTAAGAATAATGAAGTACCTTAACCCGACAGAGAGGGAAAAAGTCATGGCATATTTTACATGTTATGTTTATGTAATATTAAACATATACAGTGCATTCGGAAAGTATTCAGACCCCTTGGCCTTTTCCACATTTCGTTACATTACAGCCTTATTCTAAAATAGATAATCATTTTTTCCCCCCTCAATCTATACACAATACGCTATAATGACGAAGCAAAAACATTTTTGCAAATTATTAAAGGTAAAAAACGATCACATTTTCATAAGTATTGAGACTCTTTACTTAGTACTTTGTCGAAGCTACAAGCTTGGCATAACTGTTTTTGGGGAGTTTCTCCCATTCTTCTCTGCAGATCCTCTCAAGCTCTGTCAGGTTGGATGGGGAGCGTCGCTGCACAGCTATTTTCAGGTCTCTCCAGAGATGTTGGATCGGGTTCAAGTCTGGGCTCTGGCTGGGCCACTCAAGAACATTCAGAGACTTGTCCCGAAGCCACTCCTGTGTTGTCTTGGCTGTGTGCTTAGAGTTTTTGTCCTGTTGGAAGGTGATCCTTTGCCCCAGTTTGAGGTCCTGAAACAGCTTTTCATCAAAGATCTCTGTACTTTGCTCTGTTTATCTTTCCCTCGATCCTGACTAGTCACCCAGTCCCTGCCACTGAAAAACATCCCCACAGCATGATGCTCCCACCACCATGCTTCATCGTAGGGATGGTGCCAGGTTTCCTGCAGACGTGATGCTTGGCATCCAGGCCAAATGGTTAAATCTTATTTATCAGACCAGGGAATCTTGTATCTCATGGTCTGAAAGTCCTCTGGGTGCCTTTTTGCAAATTCCAAGCGGGCTGTCATGTGCCTTTTACTGAGGGGTGACTTCCATCTGGCCATTCTACCATAAAGGCCTGATTGATGGAGTGTTGCAGAGATGGTTGTCCTTCTGGAAGGTTCTCCCATTTCCACAGATGAAGTCTGGAGCTCTGTCAGAGTGACCATCGGGTTCTAAGTCGCCTCCCTGACCAAGGCCCTTATCACCCAATTGCTCCGTTTTTGGCCGGGCGGCCAGCTCGAGAGAGTGTTGGTGGTTCCAAACTTCTCCCATTTAAGAAAGATGGAGGCCACCGTGCTCTTGGGGACCTTCAATGCTGCAGCCATTTTTTGGTACCCTTCCTCAGATGTGTTCCTCGACACAATGCTGTCACGGAGCTCTACAGAGAATTTCTTCCACCTCATGGCTTGGTTTTTGCTCTGACATGCACTGTCATCTGTACAAAGTCTGTTTTTACATCCAATGAAAATGACAATTCCTCAATGTATTTTAAAAAAAAAATCCAGCTCTCACCCTTTTCGATAACCACTCAGCGTGAAAAGTGTCATTCTCTGATCCAGTGGAAACATAAAATAGGCCTAGCTGATTACTTCTTGTTCCTTGCACAAATAACCTACAGCTTGGTCTGCATGGGAAACTTAGGGCCCAGATCATTTTTTACAGTGTTGCAAGGAACTTCAGGCTGGACCCAAGTTAGTAGTTGATACAATGTTTCAAGTTCGTTGCAGATAGGCCATGCATAGACAATGTGATTTAATTTGTAAGTCGCTCTGGATAAGAGCGTCTGCTAAATGACGTAAATGTAAATTTATAGGATATTTATTTTTAGCAGCATATTTTTTTGTGTGGGCTTTCTAGTCTATTTTTACATTGTTGGCAATGGAAATAAGTTATTTTTTAGTTTTGTATAATTTTCATTTAGATACAATTGACTGACCACATGACAATGATTTTGAGATATGAAGATGTTATTATAAATGAAATGAAACAACTGTTCCACGAAAATGTGCATATGAAAACCATAACTGGCACACAGATCTGCTGAAATGGTAAGATAAATGGTCATTCCACATGAGAAAGGTTGCCTACTCCTCGTGTAGCCTATTACTGGCAACTTCAGGAGAGTAATGGCAGGAGCTGGAGGAGAATAGTTGGGTCAGGTTAAGTTTTTTTTTTTCTTCTGGTAATCTTGGTCTTTGGCTCCCTCTTGAGTCATTAGTGTCTTATTTAATCAAACAGGGAGCTTAAAGCATCAGACAAGCGCAATGCATATATCGTTGATTCTATTAAAACACATAGGGTGTGTCTGGTCCCGTGTGGCTCAGTTGGTAGCGCATGGGTCGTGGGTTCGATTCCCACGGGGGACCAGTACGAAAGGACAAATGTATGCATTCACTACTGTAAGTCCATCTGGATAAGAGTGTCTGCTAAATGACTAAAATGTAAATGTCTATATGCACATACATTTGAAAATTTCAACCAATTGATTGATATTTGTTTGGGTCGGAGATAGCCCTACTTAGGTCAATTCTTTTCCCCCATTGTAATGTTCAAAAGAACAGCAACTGAATGCCTCGATGCCTGACTGCCTGCTTTATACAGCAAGCCACAACCACGTGACTCATGGTCTGTAAGAGCTAACCATTTTTGTGAACGGTGGTGTACCTAATAAACTGGCCACTGAGTGTATATCATCACATGTATCTACAGATTAAGATCTGATCGCAAGATGCAGCTTCCACCACCACACAGAAGAGACCTACACCAGAGGATACCGAAATTGATACCTCAACGAAGGAAACCAGGTCATTGAAATGGGTGTGTGCCGCATTCATTGCCACAGATCTTATGCAGCGGGCCGGCAGGAAATGCAACAAAAAAACGCAGTCCAGATTGCTTTTGTTCTCCCACTTTTCTGCATCAAAGTGGACAGGCTAGGGGAAGGTCATTGTTACACCTGACAAAGAATCACATCACGGCATCCTTGTGATTCCCATCTGTCCCATAATTTGGTAGCAGTGCTCACGATTAGGTTTGAGAGCGTAGGTCTCATCAGCTTTTGGACAGAGGTAATGACAACCTGTAAACCTTTATTGGTCTGGGCACTTCATCTTGGGCTCTCCAAATGTCCAGGGTATGGATTAGCCCAGCCACATAAAAGCAGTAACCAGTGGAGCTAGCATGAAACGGTATGTTTGTTAACGTTAACCGCCAATTTGACTTACAGCATAAACTGATGTACACAATATAGTATGCGCTTGCTTTTTAAATTATGGTGAGACATACCCTGCAGCGCAGGAACATTGCTGCTCCATTTCATTCTCGATTGTCAGCTGGTGGGGTTTTTCTCTCTTACTGGGACCGCTAGGCGTTTGACTCTTAGTCCTCATTTTATTTAATTCAGACAGAGCCTTTTCATCGTTAAAATATAACCGCGTCACCAACGGTTATGGATGAAGACCGTCATGAAAATTAAAATGTGTGGAAGGAACAGCTGACTGAAGACGGGACGGCGGGCATTTTGTACGTTTAACGTGTTAACTTGTTGTTTCTCCTTGCTGAAACAACCAAGGTGTTGTAGAAAACAAGTCTACAGTTGCCTAGGCGACACCCCCCTCCATGCAGCACACACATGAATGGGCTTGGAATCTAACCCTGTCAATTTGACTGGTAAACGCATGGGTACACTTACAATGGCTGACAGGTATTGTGATGATCCATGGTAATGTACAATGTTCATTCAAATGATGTTAACTGATGTGGCTCATGCAAAGTGTGCTGTATTCACTAAAGCCTTGCACCCATTGATCAAATTTTTAGCTACACAGCCAGCTTAAACTCTTCCACTAAATGTTCCATAAACCAGGCTGGACCTGTCTTAAATCCATTTAAAGACATGAACCGGCACTTTGACTAGTAAGTCTTTCGCAAACCTCCTACTTTTGACTGGATGTGTAAATGTTTACTTCATACATGCATAATCTGATCATAATTACTTTTTTTTTTACCTCAATTAAGCACAAAATCTGTAGTTTTAAAGCAACTGTTTTTCTGGATGCTGTGCTGCGCCCTTTTCCCCCACGTGGGCCAACCCCTAGCAATTTGAGTTCTAGCCAATGAGCTTCAGCCCCTCGCCATTTGAGTGACAGCTAACAAGTTGCACACACAGCAGAGGAAAGGTGTGGTACACGTCACATAGTATGCAATTTTCAGGGACCACTTTCTTTCCTATATAAGAGATAAGTATCCAGATTTTGGGGGGGGAACACATTTATCCCCTTTTCTTAGGCACTAAACTACTACCATATATTCTTCCATAAAAAAAAGTTAAACTGGTACCAGGCTACCTTCAGACGAGGCTCGTGGGCGTCCTAGAGTGATTGGTCATCCAAAATTCCATGACCGTCACAGCCCTGTCGGATATTAATACCCGTTACTTACATATTCCGATATGTGGCGTTAGTCGGCTGTACCAAACTGGAGTTTATCCTATAGCTTTTTCTCCATCTTTTTAAATATTGAGCTAACATGCACTTTTACTTCCATGACTGATCAAAAACTAAAATGCTCTCGTCTCTCTGCAGCAGACATACAATATATTGATCATTATGCTTGGAACATTGAATCACAATACATATCGTATCGGCACCTAAGAATCGTATCGTGAGAAACCTGAATTCCCAGCCCTAATGCCTACCCAACGAGCAAGCTCCACTGGGTCACTAGCAGCCCACCTCTGCATAATTTGTAGCCTGAACAGCCACTAATGGTCGCTGTTTACCGGTCTGAGAGTTCCACTATCATTTAGAAAGGCATTGTACATTTGCTAGCACACTCATTTCCCTGCTACCAGAGAGTACATTAAACATCCTCCATTCAGACTGCAAAAGACGCCGGTGTCCTCTTTACTAACTTAACTGGATAGAGGCAAAAAAACAAAAACGGGCAGAATATGCCTCCTGTCTTAATGAAAAACTTTTCCACAACAACAGCACAGATCAAAAGTTCAAGGCCATATCCTCTGAAGTCAACAATTATTTGATTTGGCATTGCACAGTTGCCTCTATCCCTTCCATAGATTTTTAGCTAGTTGTGGTATAAGTTTGCTGAAGTTTGTAACTACTTTCAAGGTGAGGAACCAACTTGCATTACGCTGTAAAAGGCTGAACCTATCCTGTAACAGAGACCCCATTGTCTTATGTCAGTTCAAAAATCACCTACACTGTCGGTTAAAGGACGAGCACCGCCTGACAAGACAATTCAGAAACCCCTATCTTATCGGCTTTTCAGTTCTAATTCATCCTTTTTCCTTCAGCTTTCCAGCAGATCATCGTCTCTGAAGAGGAGTTTTCCCCTGAGCAGCAGCACTGTAAGCAGGAGTTGAGCCCCAGTCTGGGGCAAGATGACTGGAACCCCATACAGATTAAAGAGGAACAGGAGGAATTCAGGATCTTCCAGGAGGAGGAAGAATCAGTATTCACTCCTGCCTGGGTGAACTCAGTCCTCACACACCCAAAGTGAAGAATATGAAGACAAAATGGCCTCTACTGAACAGATCAAAACAGAATCTAAGGAAGAGGATTCCACAGAGAAAACAAGTGACTCTCAGCCCCTGCGCAAATCGTAGAAGTTGGCTATCTGAATTATCACGAGGATCCACACAGGGGATACATATTTAGCTGTAACGATTGTGGCAATTGTTTTCATTTTGGCACTTGTCTGAAAATCCACATGAGGATTCACACAGGGGAGAAATATCGCTGCCAGGTCTGTAGAAAATGTTTTGCTCAGTGGTGATCGGGAGTTCTCACGTTAGGATTCAAAAAAGGGGGGAAGCCTTATCGCTGTCATTAGTGGCAAATCATAATCCGACTACGCATATGAGGGAAATCATATTGCCGCTTTAGTAGCAGATCTTTGAGCACTAGCGGTCACGTGACAGATGAGCGATACACCATCATGCTGTCAGGATTGTTGGAAACGTTTCACGAATTGTTCCAATCTGAACTGGCATGTGAGGAGACCAAGGGGAGAAACCACATTCTACCATGACTGTTGCACAGCTTTCACAATTGTCTGTTATTTGACATTGCATATGGAAATTCCCAGGATAAATCTGTCATGCTTTAGTGCCAGAAGTACATTGATTTGTCAGAGAATACCCACTGAGAAAAAAAAACATACGTCAAATGATTGCTACAAAGCAATGCCTAAGAAGACATGTGGAAAGAATGCGCAGAAACATGACTGTGCCCTGTATGGGGGAAGGGCATCAAACAAGTTTGAGGCACATTTTGTAACTTCTACCTGTGAGTGGCGATGAGGATATGACTGGCTGTTAGTAAGACTACCAATATTGTTTATAGTTTAACTTTCAATGTGAACACCGCCAGACAATCACTGCACAAGTGGGCTCCTATCAAAGCTTGTTGGTGGAGGGATAACCTCCATCTTAATCTGTCCTGTATCAATAAACTCGTTCACAGCCCTTTTTCTCCCTCCCACACTTTAGCGGTGGTTCATTCTGATTTAGAACAAAAATATTTGAACATGTGCTTCTTTTCATAAGGAATAGAGGGATTCGAACTTCTGCCCAACCTAAACTGTTAGCCATGTAAGGTAAAGAAAGTTAGCTTCTCTGTATTGATTGTGGCTCACTACACACCCATTTGAAGAGTATTGAGATGCACCCGTTGTCAGCAAGGAATCCACTTTAAAATACTGAGCCGTTCCATGATGTAAGTAATACACGATCAATAAGGAAAATGTATCGGGTTACCAAATATTACTCTTGTATGAGCAGTTATTTTTTGGCGAAAGAGTTAACACGATACTCAATTGATAGGCAATTTATTTAAATCAGTCATTACCACACATATCTTAGTCTACAAGGAGAGTCATGTTTCCTTCAATGTCAGTGCATTTCACAGGTCAGCAAGACAAACGAGTAATATTCCAAACCACCAAGTCAACGTGAATAACACCATTCAGGGGTCTGTGCTACTAATAGGTCTTTCTTCAAAACAGGAAAGAACACAACAAATACCCCAAAACTAATCAATATTTACATACCATTGCATCATTCATAGCGGTGACGGGGAAACAAACAGGGCTGGATTACAGAACTGGCACGCAGGGCATATGCCCCGGGGTCCCCGACCTCAACGGGTTGCTTCCCCTTGGAAGTCAGGGGCCCCCAGATATATGTATAATTGCCCAAAATGAGCTTTAAAAACAGCAAAATGTTCTCAGGCTCATGCCAAAATGTGTAGAATAGCAGTATGAAACTGCTATAAATTAGCTGACTTCCAAATGCAGTAATCCAGCCCTGGGGGGGGGGGGGGTGCTATAATCTTGGACTGGAAGAAGCACATAAGCAATCTCTTAAGGCACCATGACGTGGAGAGAGTAGCTTATCAATGCAGAGTTAAAATCACATGCAGGTCTTCTCTTTGCATTCTACCTATCAAAAAAAAGGGTTGGGGGAACCTTTCCAGGCTGATATTGACTGCATTAGTGTTCATGACTCCACTTCTGCTGTGTATTTCACATACATTTGGGGAGGGGAATGAAAATTTGAGAACCGTAGCATTTGAAAAGAAACACCACATGGGCGCAATCACATTCAAAACCAACAAATATTAGATATTAGTTATTCTGTTCTCAAAATCAGAACAGACTGACTGAGAAATCCAGGAGATTAACATTCATTCTTAAACAGAAAAATAAGTAAAACATTTGTTTGCATATGAAAACAAATGCATTTGGTTAAAAGCTTTAATAACAAAACATTAAATTGTGGAATTCAGACATAGTAACCAGAGTATAATACTTGCAGTACCCCCCCGCCCAAAAAAAAGAATGCTCATCATGTGTTCCATTTTCCAAAATTCCTCAAGGAAGGAGGACTATATCCCTTTGGGACTGCGAAAGGAATGATTGTTACTTTATCATACATCTCATATCAACAAATGCATTCACTTTGGGGGTCTAAATCATTCAAATACTATCTGTATCATGCCAAGCCTTGTCAATCATTCTGAACGATGGAATCATCCAAATAGAGACGTCGGAGCAAAACCAAAGGAGTAATGTCATTCATTTCCTACAGTATGAATTCAGGAACATTGTCCCCATTTTAAACTTGTTCATTGTAGTGACAGGTTGTGTGCGTCTTATCCACGCTGTGTCATTAGGCACCAAACGGAAGAAAACTCACTGACACGGAGGGACTGTATGCACTTATCCAATAAGAACTCATTTTCCATTGTAATGTGTTTTAAAACATTCTGTCACATGCTCTAATGAACATGTCCCAAAGTATGGCTATCCAGTTCACACCGTCGAAACGTCAATCGTGTACTTTGAAGATGCACTTCGATTCTCGGTCTCGTGTGCGACGTCACTGTAAAACAAAAAACAAACCTCCCTCTGCTGAATCGTGATTCCTGAACACTTTAAACAACCCAAACCAGCGCGTCGTCATACGATTGTTAAGGCGGCGTAAATGGAGTACCTTTTATCTGTGCAAGGAGAAATGTCCTCATTCAGAGTCGATTATACAAAACGTGATCATCAGTACAAAAGCCTGTACAGCGAGCGTGAGATGAAACTATATAGCCTGTCGTCACGTTACAGGGCTTCCCCAATACTTTTGCAGCCGTATGCATGTAAGTGGAGGTCGCTCTTTACCTCGACCATTTAGGAAATAACCCCACACACAAACCAAAAGAGAGCGTCAGTCTCGTGGCTACACCCGTTCTCGATGATAGGATCTCGCTGACCGGTAGGACTAAGTTTTCAGAGTGGGTGTTTTCCACAGTGGTTTGTGATACATCCAGCCTTCGCCCTAGCACAGAGAGAAGACAATAGAAAACATGACAACAACAAAAAATAAAGTACAATCTGTGAGATTTCCTGCTACTCAATTGTCATTTCATCCTATAAATGTCTGACAGAAGAGAATCCATTATAAATATCCATATTAAAATCCATTTATTCCCGAATATAAACTGTAAATGCCTCATTAGATATCATGTGTTCATTATCCTTGCATTCTTCTCGGAAATGTGGGTGTCAAAATGTCTGACCGCTTAACGAAACAATAATAATAGAACGTTTCCTGAAGAAAGTGTGTGTGCTTGCTTCAGCTGTACAAAAGCATGTCTGTCCAAAGCTCCCCCAGGTCTTGCTGAAGCAAGCACGCTAAATATGAAGAGGTTTGTCAAGATGATGTCCTACGTACCTCGCTCTCAAAATATCTGGTCCTCCATGGGGTCTCGGTCTCAGTGCGGTGTCTCTCCTCGGTCCTCTGTCTCTCCTCCAGGATCCTCTTGTACTCCGTGGCCTTCTCAATGTCCTTCTGACGCAGCGACTCAGTCACGTGCTGCCACAGGCGCCTAAAAAAAAAAAACTGAGTGATCTATTTGTATCATGACTATTAATGGGGCAAGGCACAATAAATCAACAATACAGAGGCGACAGAATTAACTAAAAATCTTATTTTATTCTACAGTCCTATGCCACAACCTCACCTGAAAGCATTGAAAACAAATCTGAGCATATTAATGCAAATATGAATTCCCTTTTTTTGTCTAACCTTGATTCAGTTGGTCCTTGCTTGTCGTTGGGGCGCACCCGCTTCTTGGTGACGGGCAGCTTGGTGACGTCCACCATGCGCGTGTCGCCGTTCTGGTAGCTGAACTCGAGCACGCCGTTCCATTCGCCCTGCACGCGGCACACCACGGCGTTGGTGGCGTTGTGCTTTACCTCCGCCGTCACCCTGCATGAGGCGCCACGAGAGCAGAAGGACACATGGCCAACGATATCAACCAATCACAGCCTCTCCACGCAAACAATTTGAGGTCACTTCAATCCAAAGAGTTGTGGCTTTTGTAAATTATTCAAACACATTAACTCAATATCAATTAATCTTTCTTTAGCCAGGATAATCCACTACTCAACAGTCAGTGTTCCAGGGAGTACTAGGATCCATAAAAATTAAATAGTTTAAATCTAAAAACACAGTAACATGGAAATAACTATATGAAGCTGTAATGGCACAGGGTCATAAACCTAACCAAAAGCCAATGCAACAATTTAATGACAGCATTAGAAATTCCTCTGCAGGTGTGTGTGTGTGCGCGCACGCTCTGTGAGGGGCACTCACTTGTGCAGTTTGCCTCCATAGAAGGGCTTGGTCTGGAAGGTGATGACTGCGGAGTATCCCGACTTGGTGCAGTTCACATTTACCTTTCCCCCCAATTCCACCCAGGGCACGGTAAGGATGGAGCGGGCGTAGGCACAGGGCAGCGTGAACATGTACTCCTCGTCATGCTCCAGCAGGTACAGGCAGCCTACACATACAGGTTACAAGATGGTTTATACTTTATATCCTGTTAGCATTAGACAGAAGCATATTACAGGCCATTTTTAGCCGAAAGACTCAACAATAATAACTTCCTGTCAGTAACTAGTATGGAAGAAATGTCCACTCTAGGCCTAATCCCTTACCGAGTCTCTCCATTTCAAACCGTTCTGCACAGACGGTGCAATAACCGATACCCCGTCTCTGGCCGGCCTTACCTTCCCCGATCATGGACACCCCGATAGACATGCCCATGAACTTGCTCTTGGTCCACACGTGGGTGTTGACGCACATCCGCCTCTCGGGGCACTCGGCATAGAAGCCCGACACGGGTGGGTGGTGGGACACCTGCTCAGCCACGAAGCGCAACTGGTAACTGCCGTCCTCCCCCTCGGTGGTGGGGCTTCCCTGGGGAGGAGAGGGGAGCGAGGGGGCATCCTTGGCGGGTTCCCCTAACCTGGGCACCTTCCAGGAGCAGTGGAAGCTCTCACCGATGATGGGGTTGTAGGGCTTCTTGGCGATTGCGCCCTTGCGGCCTTCGTGGAAGGAGGTGAGGTAGTACTCGACGAAGCGCACCATGCGCTCCTCGGGCCCTTGGCCGTCTGTGATGGCTACGAACAGGTCCGGGTGGGACATGAAGTCAGCGTACATCTCTAGCAAGGAGCGCTTCTCCAGGATGAAGGTGGGCAGCACCACCTGAGGAGACAGAACTATTTATGACCTTAAATAAAGAAGGTGGGTCATTGACAACTGTTCAATAACCTAGTGTGTGATCTACAATGACATGTAGCTATGAGGTAAAGATGATTTTAAAGAAAGGTTCAATTTGAGGTCATTGAGAACACATCTTTTTATGACTTGACTAACCACCACCAGACACCCAACAGGCTTTGAGCCTACACTAGCTGCTGCTAACCACGGGAAACTGAATTTCACTGAAGTAGAGCTGGGACGATAACCGAAAATCAACACCGATCACTTAGCGCAGGAATTTTGTAACCTATACTAGAGAAATGAAGTTTGAAACAAAATAAGTTTGGAGGATTGTTAATGGGAAAACTGATGGCTAAAACTATCACACTAGTAGTATTAGTATAAAAGATAATACCAATAAAAACTGGTGCACATTAACTTTAAAACGTATCATTCTATTTATTGTTATTGTATCAATTCGTCACCCAGCTCCACGATGAAGTCAACAAGAAGAACGAAACGACAAACCGAGGCATTTCTAAACTCCAGTAATGCAGTCCTTTACATTAGCCAATCAGAGGACGGGAAACAAGGCACCACTATGGTCTGTCTAGCTGGGCCTTGGTCCAGCCCGACGTATGTTTCAGGCTGTGTCCGGGGGGTGGGGCAGCTTTGTGGAACTCGACCTACCCGCGTGAGGTCCATGCCCAGCTTGAGCTGCGAGAGCAGGTGTAGAACGACACTGCGCTCCTCCTCCACCGCCACCAGTTCCTCCTCCTTTTCCGTGAAGGCGTCCTCTACCTCGTCCTCCCCGTCAATCTCCTCCTGGCAGGGGATACAATATTTACTTTGAGAACAACAAAAGTTGTGGCTTGCATCTTGAAAAACAGTCAAGCTGAAGAACCAACAATAAAAAGCCATGATTGAAAATAAAAGGCCTTTATTTAGTTATATTTACTTTACCATCCTCCTGATCATTAGAAACATTGATATTTATTTAATTATTAAATGAAAAGTACTGAAGTCAAACTGTCCTGTCCAAAGAGATACACCTATATCACTTTTCACGTCGCCCTATACAGCCTCAGGTCAGTACAGTTTGGCTCGATAGTGTGAAAAGCCCTTTTGGGTCTCGTAATGTTCCATGTCCATACCCCAGAGAAACTGCAGGGCTCCGAGGCACTCAGCTCCAGGAGGCCGCCCTCCAGCAGCCCTCCCTCGGTGCTGAAGCTGTCCAAGGGCCCGCCGTTCTTCAGGATGTCCGGCAGCTTGGGTTCCAGCCACTCGATGGTGGGCCCTGTAACAATTGACACAGCGGTGGCCGCAGCGGCCTTCAGCTCAGAGGTACTCATGCTAGGCTACAAGGCTACACTACGAGGCCCCTTGAAACTACCGGACCAAAACAACTAGGTTGTATGCAGTGACCATTCAAAAAACACCCAGGCTGGCTAGATGGGGTGGCTGGCTGGCTCATTCCTCTGACAGTTCCCCAGGACCACAGAATGGAGACGTTAACCCGATCCCCGGTGAGTATCGAGATACGTTTCATGCCCCGCCAACAGGAAACATCCTTGCCTGATTGGTGGGTTAGCATTAGCGCCACATAGGGTATTTCTATGGGTGTTTGGGTGGGAGGCGACGCCCATTCAAATTAGCACGGCCCACACAATCCTTGACAACTTTTCCTGATTGGCTCGTCCCCAGGTTCCGTCCTGTTCGTGGGCCTAATGAAATATGGATGCCAGGTAACAAGATCTTACGATCTCCTACGTCAAACTGGGAACTTGTGACGGATTTTCCCCATTTCCACAATGTCTGGTTGGCTCTGTCAAAAGAAATGCCTGAGATCGTAGCAGCCATACTACTTTTGGTAAGTCTCTTGGCTGTCAGTATGGTGCTGTGTGAGCAAAAAGGAAGAAAGGCGGTTCATTGGGAGAGCTGTTATTACTCAGTTACCCAATGAGAGATCTGGTTACCACCCTAGACAGCCGGTAAGAATAAGTACCGCTCCTTCATCAATTATGGAAAATAATTCCACTGTCGGCTTTCGGAGTACATCTGGACTGGGAGTGTCTACATGTGCAATTCCATGATTTGTGAGGTAGAATTGTGCAAGCGCACGATGGGTGTCTAGCACATGTCGCATACAAACTAAACACGACTAAAACCATTCTTGGAAACAAAACACCTTTAATCCATGTAGACTTCCATGGCTAACTTTGAGAAATGGGTCAAAGAAAAGGTAAGTGAAACAGTTTCTACCTTGCTCTCGTCAGTGGTAAATTAACCGGCATCTGGAAGGCAAATCTGAGAAAGCCTGGCAAGAAAGATGTAAAACTAACAGTGCATGCACACAGATACCCTTCTTTTCATTGGAGTTCATCCATAAATGAACACTCATTACTGTCACCAGTAGTGACCTACTCCCCCTCCCCTCCAGGCCCCCAGCGGTCACCCTCACCTCCCAGGGAGATCCTCTGGCGGGCCACCTGCTGCAGCTGCAGGATGTGCAGGCAATCGTTGAGGCAGTTCATGGTGGCCATGGAGGTGGCCTTGAGCATCAGCAGGTCCTGGTTCAGCGGGGAGAGGGGGCCCGCGGCCGGGGGCAGGCCCTCGATGGTCTGGATCAGGTCTCGGTGCAGGCCCTGGGCCTGGGTCATCATCTGGGAGTAAGAAGAGAGGAAGGAACCGGAGGATTGAGTTGATACAGATGTAAAAATGTGCTTACCGTATCAGTCATTAGATTAAAACAAGAAGTCCCTGTAACCTAGTCCTAGATGAAAGGTCTTCATAAAATGACAAAAAAGCTGGGTAAAAAGACTAAGAATACCCTCTAAGACAAAATATATTTCAAATAAGGCAGAAGCGATATTCTTCTCTTTACCACCGGCTATTCCTGTTGAGACGCAAAGTTATTAAAAAAAACATTGCTGGAAAATAAATACAAAACACGGAGAAAAAAACTTCGAGCTATGCTAAACCCCAGTTCTATTTTGGTTCATGAGGTAATAGCTACCGTCCCTATCCCCAGCCTACCTCTCTGGCGTCAAGCAGATGGTCGGGCAGCAGGGACCTCTTGGAGGAGTACAGCGAGGAGCCCTTGTGGAGCTGAGTCATGCTGAAGAAGGAGGCAGCGTTCTGGTTCTGGCTAGGCCTGCGCTGGGACAGGGGCGAGCTGGCGCTCCCCTGAGACGCCATGGAGTAGCTGCGAGACTTGGGCGGAGGGTTACTCTGGACAAAGACAGAACAAATCTTTCATACAGTGCATCTCATCTGTGATAGGATGTTGGGAAAAGTATATTTTGATCATTGGAGCTTGTGGAATGTAAGTAAAGTTACCCCTAGACGCTGATATTGGGTCAGTTTAGCATTTCCCCCACTAATGGTTACAGCATAGAGATAGAGGACTCATCTTTGTATATGTGCCATTATAGTGTGTGTGACAGCATGGGCAGTGACATTAAGCTTAGTCCATTGTCTTCTTCAGCTGATTGCACCCAACTTATAGGAATCCCTACCAGTTGACTACTTTCAAAATGGTGGAAGCCCTCAATGAAAATGTCCATGTTAAAACAAGTTACATCAATGATGAGTCCTCTCTCTATTAGTTACAGTTAGGATTGTGGGAGGGGAAGAGGATCCTAGATATGTACCTAGGGGAAGTTGAACCTATGGAGCCATCTTGTTTGTGACTATTTGTGTGACCTTATGGTGTCATGTCAATGTGCAATGTAAATGTTGATTGTCTTCAACTCAAGTGCTCAAGATGCGAGACGAATTAAGGCCAATAATGTGAAGTACTGAATCAAGTTGTTATGGTTACGCCACAATTTATCCAAGAATAGAGTTAGCATCATTCTTGTGGTTTGTCACATTCTGTCTTATCAGTATTTCAATAGAAAGTGTACATATGATGCAGCCAGGCGTGTCTTTGGCTCATTACAACACTACACTCAAAGGCTGGCATCTAACTAAGCTAACTGAATAGTAACTCAAGTTCCCCCATCATTGTGTTATCATTATCAAGCAAAAACACTACTACCCCTAATCTATATACAAGACATCCCCTCTGCACTTCTGTTATGACGCTCATGTTACAGGCAACCATGGACACGATCAATGGGATTGCATAACAAAACGAGCTAGTAGAGTGTTTGGATCAAGGGAAAACATTGTTGTGAGTGAGAAAGAGCTTGTGATGGGGAGTGCGTGTGCCTGTCTGTGTACGCATGCAACTGTGTGTATATATGCAGGTATATGCTTCTGCGAAAGTGGGTGTGTGTCAGATGAAAAGCCCTTGCCTTTACCTTCCCCATGGCCTCAGTGTGGTGCTGCGTGCAGATCTGCAGCCGGCTCACCCAGTGCTGTCTCTCTTTGGCATCCGTGGCTGGGAGACACACCACCACAGGGTCACATTCATTAGTGCACACCGTTGCAAAATGTTTTGCAACTGAAAATTAGTTTCCTATTGGATATGTTCAGTTAGTGCATTCCTGTTTCTGCCAGTTTTCTTTAGTTTGTTGCCTGAACAGTGAGAGCTCATTACAGTGCAGCCGAGTGAATCTCTGCATGGATCAATAACGACAACGTTATCCCTCTCCGACCGAGGATAACGTTTTACATGCTGTCTCCACTTCCTAAAGTCTTGGTCCAATAGTCTGACAGTGACTATATGTGCATCTTGCCTGTCTAACAACTGACTGATGCATTGAGGATATAATAAGATTGTGCTGAAATGCAAACCATACATGTCCTGTAATAGACAACTCATACAGCATGACACTCTTGTAGGAGTTGTTTTAGCTGTTTTGATTGGTGAGTGTGAGAGACAGACAATAGTGTGTGTTTTACCTCTGAGCTTGTATTGTTCCCCACTTATGGCATTGACCGTGAAGGTGTGTGAGTCCTCGTCGCTGGGGGATATGACCGCCCCTGCCAAGGGGAGTGTCCCGCGAGGTTTCTGGGGCCTGGACTGCTCATTGACAAAGTACTCCAACAACCCTGCCTCATTGTTGAGGACAAAGAACCTGCATGAAGAGCAGAACGTTCAATCAAAAGATTTACATTTGAGTAATTTAGCAGACGCTCTTATACAGAGCGACTTACATGAGAAAATTGGGTTGAGTGCCTTGCTCAAGGGCATATACAGATTTTTCATCTAGTCAGCTCAGGGATTCAAACTAGTGACCTTTTGGTTACTGGCCCAATGCCCTTGAGCTCAAGATGCTTGTTGGCAAAACATTGAATCAATTCAATAGTACGTGTAGTTGATTTGATCATATTGTAAATACTTTAACTAAATGCACATAGCACAGTTTAATCAATGTTCTTCAACCTGGGCTGCCCACTCACCTATATTGCCATCCTGTTACCAGGTTGGTGTATTTCATCAGGTAACCATCAATATTTTCCATGTGGTCACTGAACAGAGCAGAGATTGAGAATGATTGACAGTTAGCAAAAAAGCTAGTTATGCTACAATAACAGCAGTGGGTTGGCAAAGTTCAACTCCAATGAACCTCTGATTCAACTCTGGCTAGCCTGTTAACTAATAGCTAAGTCAGTAAGCTCAGCTAGAAAAGCTAGAAACCATAGCTGGCCAGCCAGCTAACATTTGACCAAGGGCTTGCTAATTATAGTTACCAACTGAAGATGTGTGTTGCACTGCCTATTAGCCAAACACATCACTGCAGCTAACTAGGTTAGCACGATTGGTTAGCCAGATATGGCTAAACCAGAGAATTAGCCTAGCTAGCTAGACAGTCATCATACCTGTACTGCCAGCCTTTAGAACTCCCTCTCCCAGAACTACCAGGCGTCCCTTTCTGGGGAAAGACATCCAGTTTCCCTTCACTGTCCGATATTCGTATTGCCGTGGCGGTTTCACCTTGCATAGTCATAGCCAACGTTATAGCTAGCAAACAAGCTACAAACCTTGCCAGAAACGCTAGCTAGCTGGCTAGCTAGCTTGAGAGCTAGCCACACATCAATCGCTAGTCTGATTTGCTAACTTGAAGGCCTTGCTCACAGATGGATTTCTTCTGTTTATGGCTTATCAAAACACATAACTATCGTTCATGGGAAAACTCTGGTTAAACGACGGATTAAGTAATCCATCACAACATATTCTTATACAAACAGTGGCGTGCTAGGTTGTTAGCTTGGTGTTTACATGATCCAAATCGCTGCTAACGGGCTTCTCGATGACGCGCCCGGTACTGAAGTCATGTGATTCAATGCCATGAAAGGACTTCCGCATTGGCCAAAAAAGGGAATATTTTACCATACAAAGTTTGTCGAAATTCTACAAATGCTATCTTCAAATATATCCTGCACATACCCCCTCGAGCTACCGCCAGCATATATTCCAGTCATGTTGCATGACAGACAGTGAGAATTTTGTTTCTCCTCCGAGCTCTGCAAATCGAGAAAACTATAGGACTTTCTCCATGCGTTAATGCCTCTCCATACTTGTCATGACAGGTTCGTCGTGGTGGCACACCCAGCATAACCCTACTGTCATCTAACATGTACAAACCTTTCCCTTCTTTTATAAACAGGTTAAAAAAAAAGGGCGGTGAGATAAAAAAAAGAATGTGCTGACCACACGACTATGGCGTATAAGGAAATTATGGTTATAAACACGGCATTTTACTGATCTGTTAACACCGTTAAAGGAATCGTGCCTGCTACTCCACCTTAAAAATGCCTGCTAAGAAAGTGTGCATCGTTGGATCTGGAAACTGGTATATTTATGCGCTTTCTCTATTTGCATGTGCCTGCATTTGACAACATTGTATCATCATTAATTCCACTGATTGATTCATAATGTAGCCAACTAAGTGCTGATATTAGGCAAAATATACAACTTGCGTGTAGTTTCATAGAATATCAAACAGAAGTTTGATTTACATTCAAGCCATTCCGTGTACTGTTATAATCTGGTTATGGTACCCCCCCAGGATATATTTAGCATGTTCATTTTGCGACTGGGATTTTGAAAATATGAATGGTGTTATTTCATTTGCGTCCAATCTGTTTTCATCATCTCCTAGGGGCTCTGCGATAGCCAAAATCGTCGGTCACAATGCAAAGGGATCCAACAGGTTTGACCCCATTGTCAACATGTGGGTGTTTGAAGAGATGATCGATGGCAAAAAGTTAACAGAAATCATCAACACGGAGCATGAGAACGTCAAATACCTACCGGGTCACAAGCTTCCCAAAAATGTGGTTGGTATTGTGTTTTGTTTAATATGAGATTTTTTTCCTCAAGATTACAAATCACTGAGTTGGGCAATACATCTGGATTTAACATCATCTCCTATCTCCGGACATGCTTTGTGGTTGTGTAAAAGGACACACACGGATAAGATGAGTGAAGTTTGACCTATACAGAGCTAACAACATATCCTTCTGGGTTGTTCTCAAGAACCCAAGGCATTCTGCCTTATCCCAAGGGTTCTCGGCTGTAAGCACCGTTTACCGGTGGGCCCGTGTAAACTACAATCCCATCTCTTTGTTTTAAAGTTTAGAAAACGGCAATAATCATTGCTTGCAATGCGGTTTTTGAAACATGGAATTGAAACATGGAATTATCTTTCATATCAGCGAGAAATAATCTATAAAATATAACACTTACTGTATCAGGTTTGCACAGAACCATAGGGCTGTGTGTATGCGCAGTATGGGATCAATATCATATATGGGATCAATATCAGTTGCATATCAGGATATTATTTTTTACAATATATCATGCAGTTTTGAAAATATCGCAATATGATTTTTTTGCTAGTTGTCTGTAGCTAAACCAAAACTCCAGTACTTTTCCTTCATAGCTTGTTCTCCATCTTCTTTTTAAATAGGGAGCCAATTTGTTTTCAGCACTTTTATTCCCATGAGTGATCCAAACTTGTTTTCTCATGTTCTTGCTTGTCCCTCTGCAGCTATGGTGAACAGTTTGGAACATTGAATCGCAATAAAATCACAGTGTCGAATCGCAATACATAGAAATGTGAGAATCGCAATACATATTGTATTGGCACCTAAATATTGTGATAATATGGTATTGTGAGGTCCCTGGAAATTCCCAGACATACTATAAAGGTGTGTAGGAATTAAGACTTTAGGTTTTTGGGTAATTATTTCTCGCTGCTATATGAGCAACGGGGCTCTTAACAAAACTCCCCCAGCCAGAATATACCTTCATGAATAGATGCTAAAGGTAGTTGGCATCTTTGATGAATGGCCTACCAGTCTGACATACCTTGCTTTCCACTGTGTCAAAACTTAATGTGTGTATTATTGTATCCAGCCGCCCCTTATGTCAATTCCTTAACCGACCATGTAACAAAATAACATCACATAACATCTTGTAATCATAGGAGGTTGGTGGCACCTTGATTGGGGAGGACGGGATCGTGGTAATGGCTGGAGCGGAAAAAATGGAAGGGCATCAAACCCATGGTCTCAACGTGTTTGATTCCATTCCATTCACTCCGTTCCAGCCATTAATATGAGCAGTCCTCCTCTCAGCAGCCTCCACTGCGTAATGTAGATTCATGATAAATGCTACTACACAGTAACATCCATCATGAATAGTACAATGTATCATGCTATCTTTTCCCGCTCCAATTTACCAGGTTGCTGTTCCAGAAATCACAGAAGCGGTGAAAGGAGCCAGCATACTGATCTTTGTCATTCCACATCAGTTCATTGGGAAGCTATGTGATCAGATGAAACCTCATATTACACAGGGAACCATTGGGATATCCCTCATCAAAGTAATGACATTTACCTATTTTTCACACCAGCTCTCACTTAGAAAAACCATCGCTAAAATCTATACAATTTTTAAGTGTGACTTTACTCTGGCTTTATATCGGGCTTCTTATCACTCAGGGAAAGTCTCAGCTGTATGAATTTATCATCATGGCTATGATTTTACACTCATTATGAAGCAGCAGCATAGTCCCAAAAAAATGCAGCCACCCAAATGCTGGTAACTAGGGTTATATGTTACAAAATGAGTGATTGAAGGCAGCTTAAGATCTATTTTCTGCCCTGGTCCTTATTCAGGGCATCGATGAAGGCCCAAAGGGCTTGAAGCTCATCTCTGACATCATCCGTGAGAAACTAGAAATTGAGGTTAGCGTCCTGATGGGGGCCAACATTGCCAACGAAGTGGCTGATGAGAAGTTCTGTGAGACCACAATTGGTAAGACATTTTTAGATCATTTTAGATCATCACATTGCTGTAATGTTTTGTGTCCTCACTTGTGTTGCAACTCCCACTGATGCATTTATGTGTACCTTGACTTTCTATCACTACCTAAACAGGAGCTAAGAACGAAGCAAACGGACATATCTTTAAAGAGCTGCTGCAGACTCCCAACTTCAGGATCACCGTGGTGCAAGAGAGTGACACAGTAGAACTCTGTGGGGCTCTCAAGGTACAATTTACATTTCAACTCAAAGAGAACAACTTTTGCTACATATAGCTACATCGTTAACGTAACTTACACAGAAGGCCTATGTTTCGTTGCACTGTACCTCTGTTTTATTTGCTCACATTGTCAAATCATTTTTTACAAGCCATGAATCATAATATTGCTAGAAAAAGAGTAGAGAACTGCACATACCACTTATGGTTCCTTTCCCACTCTCTCCTTCCCAGAATATTGTAGCGGTGGGCGCTGGCTTCTGTGATGGTCTGGGCTTTGGGGACAACACCAAGGCTGCGGTGATCCGGCTGGGGCTGATGGAGATGATTGCCTTCACCAAGCTGTTCTGTAAGGGCCAGGTGTCCTCCGTGACCTTCCTGGAGAGCTGTGGGGTCGCCGACCTGATCACCACCTGCTACGGGGGGCGCAACCGCAAGGTGGCCGAGGCCTTCGCCAAGACGTCCAAGGTGACATATCTAGACAAATACGACTCAAGGATGTGACGCTGCTGTGACCAGTACAACTTCCACCCGTTTTGTCTGGTTGATAACAGTTAAGATATTAATATCCATCATTTCAAGAAACCCATGAAATGTTTGTGTGTGTATACATGCTTTAAGTAAAGTAACTAGCTATGTTGTATACTTCTCCAGTCTATTGAAGAGCTAGAGGCTGAGATGCTCAATGGCCAGAAGCTGCAAGGCCCACAAACCTCTGCTGAGGTGTTCAAAATTCTCAAGAAGAGAGACATGGTCAGCAAGTGAGTACAAACTCTTTCACCTTAAAGTGAGACTCAGCGCTATGACTTTGCTTGCTCTCACACAGTCACACAGAGTATCTGCGCCTGTGCACGTGTCCGCTTCACGCTGCTACAACATGATGGCTATGGGACCAAAATAGTGAAGAAGTTTAGCCTCGTGCTTCAACGCTCTTGCGGAAATTGGCCCGACGTTTTTTGTTTACTTCGTGCATCGCTGAGCCTACCTTTAATACATTTAATGACCTGAAAATGTTCCTCCAATATTTCTCTACTCATTCACTACATACATTTTCATCAAATTACCTGCAAGTTTGAACTGAAGCTCTCCTCAACATATGTGTGAGTGCTGCTAATGGAACCACTTCTTGCTGCATTGAGATTTAGTGCAATGTTTTGTCTTGTAGGTTTCCGTTGTTTGCCTCTGTGTATCAGATCTGCTTTGAGGGAAAAGCTGTGCAGGAGTTTATCACATGTCTGCAGAACCACCCTGAACATATGTGATCACTCTGGAACCTGCAGCCACGGAATCTGCAGCCACGGAGCCTGCAGCTCCTCCAATGGTGTTGAGTGAAGTTTCACCTAGATGCTGATCTTGTCAGTTTTGCATTCCCCTATGGTTAGGTTGGGATTGGAGAGGGGAAGCTGATCCTAGATCTGTACCTATAGGGAAACTTCACCCCGGGGCCACTTCCAATAGCACCATCATACCATCAGAGGGCAGCAGTGCTGCACGAATGCTCATTATAATACTGTAACTACATAAAAATGTAACTGTAACCACTAAATATTCCTTATCATTTGATACTAAGTCTGAAGAACCACTACTTAACGTGCTTTGTCGCATATTCATATGTTTTGTGTTTTGATTGTGTATCAGCTTATCAACTATAGCGCTTGACAAATGTTAAGTAATCATTCTTGGTTACAAAAAAAAATTCTATTCATTTGACATTTTTACAATTTGTGGAACAAATATTCTCAAAATAATAATTTTGATTGAAAAAACAAATGTATTGTGATTGTTTTGTTTCACTTCATCTTGTCACATGGGGGCACGCTTACTCTAGCTGCAAAGAAATGGATGTCACTTGCCCTTTAACTTTGAAAGCCTTTCAGAGGATAACAGTGAACAATTACATATTTGAAATAGTTAAGATGAGGAAGGAATAACAAAGAACAAAGAGAAGTTTATTTGATTGTCTAATGTTGTCCGTGCTCATGTTTTGAAAGAAAATGAAAGATCATATTATATTTATTTGAATTAGATGTTCCCCTGATGAAAGAAGGATTGCTTATGTTTAACTGATTGGTCAGCTTTTAATAACAATTACATTTATCTAGTTCTTGCCTTCACTTCAAAGATGTCCTACTTATCCTAGAGAACGCAGATGTAAATGTAGCACAGATATTCCACAAACCCTATTCCCGGGAGTCTTCTGTGACACAACCATATCAGTCCCAGGATTAAAGAACAATCGTGGCCCTTGTCTCTTCTGGCCGTATCACAGCGAGAAGAACAGAGGCTTAGTGGGATAGCGAGTAATCAGCTCGGCCTTTCAATGTCCCATCAGATCAGAGGGACCTTGATGCTTCCATCCATCCCTCCACGCTTCCACCTTGTCAGTAGCCACGACGTGTCCAGCCACGATTCACTCTTTCCTGGGTAACCTGACGAGGAGGAGGCCTCTTTTCTGGTTGACAGCTCCACAGACAGGGCTGCCCCAGATCCCACACATCCCTGGACATCAAAGAGCCCAACGGCAGGGAGCCATGGAGATGGCAGAAGCCCAGGTTGAGGCACCCTGTCCTCTCCAGGTTCCCGTGGGACATGGGGCCCCAGGAGAGGACTTGTGTGGGGTCTTCCAGCAGGTTAGGCTCCCCCTCATCTCCCTTCACCTCCAACTGAACTCTCATGTGTTTTGATGTGAGAGCCTTGTGCAGGTTGAGACCCTGATCCTTTGTCACAAAGAGAAGAGGTGCACATTCAGTCCTGGGCCTGAAAGAGCAGCTTAATCACCAAGGTAACTGCACCGAGGCCAACCAGTCCCTGCACAACACTGTCCCGTTGTGAGAGAGAGTGAGTCTTGGACTCAGGAGGAGAAAGTGAGCAAAACAGAGTGTGAGGTCCGGATAGTTCATGGTTGAGATATCACTGAGTCTGCATGCTGCTGACAAATACATCTACTTATCCAATTATAACAGAACAAGTTGACAGTGTGACTGACTGGGGTTCAAACTTGGCTCTGCTGGCTGACACAAGACTGTGTTAGCCCGCTGAGCTAAAGCCTAGGCATTAGCTTGAGGAACTAACACAAGTTGTCAAGTCTCAGGCAAGGTTACTAATTTAACCAGTGCGGTTCTGAACCACCTCTGTTACAGCATCAACAAATCAAGGCTGTCATTACATGAGGATTAATTCAACACTTTGCAATATTGAGTTACAACAAATAGTGTTCGCTGTGATTTACTGCGTGTAATGAGGTGGGGTGAGTTATTCACAGTTGGTTGATCACACCTGTGTCTCACATGGATGGTTTGTCAGTGTTCCTCCTCCAAATGTTTCCCCTAGGCCTTGCAAGCTCTATATGGGCCACCCCAGGCCCCAACCACCTGGCTCTCACAACCTTAGATTTATAACAGTCGTATAATTCTAGTTCTGTGTGAAATCCCACACAGACTTTTGCAGAGGTTGATGGTTTTAAGTCCTCCCTTCTCTCAGTCTAGTTCTGTCTGAAATCCCATGCAGACTAGAATATCTGGCTGGGTAAGCTATATAACCTGTGTCAAATAGGATGTATTTTCTTTCAATTACTTGATTATTTCACTTATACTTCATCGAACACAGTGCGAAGGAAGCAAAGGAGTAGGGCAAACCTGCACCCTATACTTAAAATGTATGTATGCATGACTGTAAGTTGCTTTGGATAAAAGCGTCTGCTTAATGGCATATATTGTTATATTATAAACTGGGTGGTTAGAGCCCTGAATGCTGATTGGCTGACAGCTGTGGTATATCAGACTGTATACCATGGGTATGACAAACATTTATTTTTACTGCTCTAATTATATTGATAACCAGTTATAATAGCAATAAGGCACCTCGGGGGTTTGTGGTATATGGGCAATATACCACGGCTAAAGGCTGTGCGATGCGTCGTGCCTAAGAACAGCCCTTAGCCATGGTATATTGGCCATATACAGTTGAAGTCCGAAGTTTACATATACCTTAGCCAAATACATTTAAACTCAGTTTTTCACAATTCCTGACATTTAATCCGGTAAAAATTCCCTTAGGTCAGTTAGGATCACCACTTTATTTTAAGAATGTGAAATGTCAGAATAATAGTAGAGAGTGATTTATTTCAGCTTTTATTCCTTTCATCACATTCCCAGTGGGTCAGAAGTTTACATACACTCAATTAGTATTTGGTAGCATTGCCTTCAAATTGTTTAACTTCGGTCAAACGTTTTGGGTAGCCTTCCACAAGCTTCCCACAATAAGTTGGATGAATTTTGGCCCATTCCTCCTGACAGAGCTGGTGTAACTGAGTCAGGTTTGTAGGCCTCCTTGCTCGCACACGCTTTTTCAGTCCTGCCTCAAATTGTCTATAGGATTGAGGTCAGGGCTTTGTGATGGCCACTCAAATACCTTGACTTTGTTGTCCTTAAGCCATTTTGCCACAACTTTGGAAGTATGCTTGGGGTCACTGTCCATTTGGAAGACCCATTTGCGACCAAGCTTTAACTTCCTGACTGATGTCTTGAGATGTTGCTTTAATATATCCACATAATTTTCCTCCCTCATGATGCCATCTATTTTGTGAAGTGCACCAGTCCCTCCTGCAGCAAAGTACCCCCACAACATGATGCTGCCACCCCTGTGCTTCACGGTTGGGATGGTGTTCTTCGGCTTGCAAGCATCCCCCTTTTTCCTCCAAACATGACGATGGTCATTATGGCCAAACAGTTCTATTTTCATTAACCATCAGGAAATTTCTCCAAAAAGTACGATCTTTGTCCCCATGTGCAGTTGCAAACCGTAGTCTGGCTTTTTTATGGTGGTTTTGGAGCAGTGGCTTCTTCCTTGCTGAGCGGCCTTTCAGGTTATGTCGATATAGGACTCGTTTTACTGTGGATATAGATACTTTTGTACCTGTTTCCTCCAGCATCTTCACAAGGTCCTTTGCTGATGTTCTGGGATTGATTTGCACTTTTCGCACCAAAGTACGTTCATCTCTAGGAGACAGACTGTGTCTCCTTCCTGACCGGTATGACGGCTGCGGGGTCCCATGGTGTTTATACTTGCATACTATTGTTTGTACAGATAAATGTGGTTCCTTCAGGCGTTTGGAAATTGCTGCCAAGGATGAACCAGACTTATGGAGGTGTACAATCAGGTCTTGGCTGATTTCTTTTGATTTTCCCATGATGTCAAGCTAAGAGGCACTGAGATTGAAGGTAGGCCTTGAAATACATCCACAGCCACACCTCCAATTGACTCAAATGATGTCAATTAGCCTATCAGAAGCTTCTAACGCCATGACATAATTTTATGGAATTTTCCAAGCTGTGTAAAGGCACAGTCAACTTAGTGTATGTAAACTTCTGACCCACTGGAATTGTGATACAGTGAATTATAAGTGAAATAATCTGTCTGTAAACAATTGTTGGAAAAATGACTTGTCATGCACAAAATAGATGTCCTAACCGACTTGCCAAAACTATAGTTTGTTAACAAGACATTTGTGGAGTGGTTGAAAAACAAGTTTTAATGACGCCAACCTAAGTGTATGTAAACTTCCGACTTCAACTGTACCACACCCCTCATGCCTTACTGCTTGATTATGGTATTACTGTACCTGGCATTTCAGATAGGCTCAATTAAACGCTCAAAGTATTTGAAAGAAAACAAACACTAGTTGAATCCAGGTCTGCTATAGCCAGTTTGTCTGTTTTTCAGAATATGATCAGTGACGCTGAATGTCAAAGGGTGGGGGAGAGGGGGAAGCAACGGCCCATCCTACATCCTCTCTGTACACACACAGCTAATTACAGGGCCTGCTCTCCTCAGCTGTCACTGACACAGTCTCTTTACATTTCAATGCCAGCCGAATGGGCCCTCATCACCGGCACACCCTCCCTGTCCCAGGGCCCTCATAGGAAAATAAAACAGACAAAAATGCCTTGTCCTCGCCCCAGCTGCCAGTCTCACAGGGCAAACATGGCACAATGGCGCAGGGCACTGAGGCTCAGTCACAGGGCACACACACACCCCTCTCTCCACCCTGCCCTACCCTTCATCTGCACCCACCCTATCCTACTCCATTCACAGGGGCATAACGTAGTCTTTCTGGGGGCCTCTCATCACGCCACGCCCCACAACCACCCTCCTTTGTGTTGGTCTTGCACTCTGAGGAAATGATAAAGTACAAGGAGTGGGTGTGTATTTGTAGCGGGAACTTGTGTGTTTTTTTTGTCTGCCATTTGCCATTTGTGGAAGGGGAGGTAGAGCCTTGGCTAGGAGCCCGGCTGTGGTGTGGTGTTGTTGGCTGCATACAAACATCGAGGGTGAACACAGGCACATTTGTTTAGGCCTCCTCCCCCCTCACCTCAGGCAGCCTTGGGAGGAACAGTTGACAATTCCTAACCACACTAGCCTGGACTGCATACCCATCCACACACTGGGGATAGACAAGGCCAGTTGTGGACTGGAGGAAGAAAGGAAGTTTACCTGAAGACTGGACAAAAGAGGCAATATATATATATATATATTTTGTTAAAGTAAGTTGACTTTTACTGTTGATTTGTTGACTTTGATATAGTTTAAAAAACAAATGCATGACTTATCACTCAAAATGACAGTGGACTGTCTCTAAAAAAGCAGGGAGGGCAGAGTTGTACAGCTTGGGAATGTTTTTATTCCACATTGTGTGCCTTGGTTCACCGGCATCTCTGTTCATCTCCTGGGAAGCAAGAGTTGCTAGAATCAGTGAGCTTAACATTTCAGGATGTGGACAATTTATTTATCTATAAATTCCCTTTGTAGCTCACGGAGGTTGATGGCCATATAAAAGGCCTTTCTTCAAGCTGCTGATGTGAAATGGGACATTGCTTTATTCCCAGTGGGACTGCTAATAACATGACTTGGACATTCCAACATGTCATTGTAGCATGGGGCGATGCATGAATCCACTTAGTGTTCCTCTGAGCAAAAACATTTAAATAGACACAGAATCTATGTCTCAAATGGAACCCTTTCCCTGTATTGCAGTACTTTTAACTAGAGGCTTGTATATTTCTATATTTATTTATTTGTAGTTCTGTTCTTGTCTATTATTTTTCTGTATTATGTCATGTTTCATTTGTTGGTGTGGGCCCCAGGAAGAGTAGCTGGTGCTTTTGCAACAGCTAATGGGGATTAAAATAAAATCCCTGGTCAAAAGCAATGCATTATAAAGGGAATAGGGTGCCATTTGGGACACACTCAGACTGCCTTGACACTGAGCACGTTTCAGTAGACACAGACTGCCTCTACACCCCCCCCCCCCCCCCCCCCCCCCCAGTCATCTTACTACACTGGGAGCTACACTGTCTCAGATAGAACCATGCTTTAGCTCCAGCCAGCATTTTTGGTTGGATTCGTATTGGATAGTAGATTTCCCTTCATTATTACGTTCCCTTTTTATGATGTTATCGAAACAGTTTTACCTTTACATGTATAGGACACACTATAGCATTGAGTTTGTTTTGTTTTCATATTTGTTCTAATAAGGAACAAAACACATACGCTTTTACCATTAACCGGATGCCTGGATAATTAAAAGTCATATTTATCTCAATGTTGGTATGGAAGCTGTAGGACTGACTGCTTTATGACCAAGCAGGTTTAACTCCCAGATGCAGCTGGGAATTCCAAAGGGTAGTGTTCTGGTTAAATGCTATAGATGGAAAATGCATCTTAACTAGGATAATTCTTTAACGGTCAACTCTTCATCTTCATGAATTCCAGACATTGGATTGCATATGATTGTATCAAGATATGGATTTGCCATTCCATTCCATCACGTAATACGTTATGGCAGAAAGGAGAATGGAAATATCTTTCAAACATGAATCTGTCTGAGAGTGTTTGAGAAGAGCTTTGGTTGTTCCAGTATGGTGCACTCTAGTATGCATTTGCTGCAGAGTAAAATGTAGTAGTAGCCTATAGCTCACCCCATGGACTAGCTCCAACTTCTCGCTAATCATCAGTGCAAAGAAAACAGGAAGGAATGTCTGGTGAAAGCTGGTCCGCACTGAAAACAATGAAAAGTGCATATTTCATCATTATGACAATGATGACATGTAACGATGAGGGCAGGCTAATTGTATGGGTTTCTAACCATATAAGTCCAACATCGCTCCTCCCCAGTGTCCCAGACTGGTTATTAAATAAAATAAAACAGTATTTGTCACACGCTTCGTAACAACAGGTGTAGACTAACAGTAAGCCCTTCCGAACAATGCAGAGAGAAAAATATAGGATAATAATAACACAAGGACTAAATACACAATGAGTAAAGATAATTGGCTATATACACAGGGTACCAGTACCGAGTCCATGTGCAGGGGTACGAGGTAATTGAAGTAAATATGTACATATAGGTAGGGATAAAGTGACTAGGCAACAGGATTGATAACTGACAGTAGAGTCAAAAGAGTAAGTGCAAAAAGGGTCAATGCAGATAGTCCAGGTAACTATTTGGTTAAATATTTAGTAGTCTTGGAGGTAGAAGTGATTCAGGGTCCTGTTGGTTCCAGATTTGGTGCATCGGTACTGCTTGCGGTGCGGTAGCTGAGAGAACAGTCTATGACTTTAGATACTGTATGTGAGGTATTGCTCTCTTATTGGAAAGTGCAAGTGCAGGGTGAAAATTACTGTAGCTATTGGCCAGATATACATGTTCTATTCTATTTAAAACCTCCTTAGAGAGTAATTACAGCCAAAGTACTGCTAACTACACTTCTAAAACAATGGGCGATAGCTCAACATTCAGTTGCTAATAACGATATACCATAAATAAGTAAAACTGCTATGGCACACTTAACGTTGAGTACTTGGCTCATCTTCTTTTGAGAGTCTCTCTCTACTAGAACCTGCATTCCACATTTAATAGGTTTAGAATGTTCTGGATTTGAAACTGCTGACATTACTCTCTACAATAGTCTCTGTAGTCTTTGCAATAGTATTTTTATAGCTCACAGGCCTCTACCTATCTTAGCCAATATGACTCAAAGCAGACTAGATATGAAAGGCCTTATGAGAAACATTTGTGTTTGGAAAATTGTTCAACACATAACACTAGTGTATAATTATGTTGTGAGGTATATTATTATTATTATTATTATTATTATTATTTGTCAATGTTGTGTAGTTCCAAAATATGGGGAATCAGTGGATTTTAATTTTAATGGTAATTGATGATCTACCTAGCAACTACTTTTCTCTGTTCTGATTGGTTAGATGTTGAAAACAGTTGAAGGTGGATTGAAGTGACATATTTCTGTGAATGTAGTCTGTTCATGAGTAAAAGAGAAATCAAAAGAGTAAAAGAGTAATCTGTCTCCATCCAGTGTTGTCAACATAGAGAGTCATCAATCCACCTTCTAAAGAACCCTCAAACTACATTAGTACAGCCAAAGAGCAGTAATGGTAAGTCTGGCAGTGGCAACCTATTGTCAAGTAGTACAGGCATAACAAAAATAGAGTGACTTTGAAATAATTATATATATCTTTTTTTCCCCTTTTTCGTGGTATCCAATTGGTAGTTACAGGCTTGTCTCATCGCTGCAACTCCTGTATGGACTCGGGAGAGGCAAAGGTCAAGAGCCATGTATCCTCCGAAATACAACCCAACCAAGCCACACAGCTTCTTGACACAATGCTCACTTAACCCAGAAGCCAGCCGTACCAATGTGTCAGAGGAAACACCGTACAGCTGGCGACCGTGTCAGTGTGCACTGCCAGCCACAGGAGTCACTAGTGCGTGATGGGACAAGGACATCCCTGCCGGCCAAAACCTCCCCTAACCCGGACGACGCTGGGCCAATTGTGCGCCGCCCCATGGGTCTCTCAGTCACCGGCCGGCTGCGACAGAGCCTGGACTTGAACCCAGAATATCTACTGGCACAGCTAGCACTGTGAGGTACTGCCTTAGACCACTGCGCCACTTGGGAGGCCTGATTTTGAAATAATTTAAAGAAAACACAGGCTTTGTCATAAAATGTATCCTGTCCTCAGCTCCTTCCCTTCATCCGCACTGATTGGAAAAAACTACAGGGCCACGTTCAGCAGGACACAATAAAAACCTATTATGTAGAACAAACATGCTTCTGGCACGTTGAACAAGGAATCATGAGAGCTCTATTCATGGTATTTCTATGTGCAATGTTCCACAACATTTGCTTGCTGAACATGGCCCAGGTAAAAACTATAATGTGGAATCTCGTCATTAGGCTGGTTTTCCCCTGGGGCAAAACGTTTCGATTTGCAACTGTTTGGACTAATGATCACACCCCTGGTCAGTTCTTTCAGATCAGTGCATATAAAGGAGAAGAGGTTAGAAGAGGAATGATCTTTAGAGCTTTCTTCCTCTTCAGTAGAGGGAGGAATTCTTACACCCCTCTACTCCTTGTCAATCGTTTCCACCGTCCCCCTCAAAGGGTCTGACCCTTAACCCCCAACAGTTTAAGGTCTTCTCTCCAATGGACGGGTTCTAGCCACGGGTCAAGCCATATATTTTGTGCATGATTACCTTGTCAGTAGCCTCTCAGGCCGTGTAGCCAGCCACAGTGAAGTGTTAGACGTCATGAGGAGAGAGATACTCTTTCCACGTTGAAACTGAGAAATGTCAATGCGTTCGATTGCACAAAAATGCTTAATTCTTTTCTGAGACAGGCTACCACATGTATTCAATGAATTAGATTAGATTGAATAGAATAGATTGAATTTGCATGTTCAAATGTCAGTTCGAAGATAATGGAGTGCTCTGTCCCCATACATAACTTGAAGTGCCTCTTCACAAGGGGTCTGTGCACTAGCATTTGAGCCAATTGATTAATACTTGGGTTATTCTGATTAGATTTATCTAAGAAGGCTTATCATAGCCTACGAATGTTTTTGACATTATGTGGCATTTGAGGCTTTCCAATTTAAAATCTCAAGGAGTATCTGACCGGCAATGTAGTTGCCTTATTGCAGGTATTCCCAAATTGGGGTCCGTGCAATGCCATCGGGGGTACGCCAAAAAAAAATGTGATTCACATTTTGTATTTTGTATATTTAAAAAACGAATTCTTCACATTTTCAAACAGTCCATTTATATTTTCCAATGGGGCTATACGTTTGGGTGAGGTTTTTTTCTCGCCTGAGTAGCCTCGTTTTACTGCCAAAAATAAAATGTAACCATCTAGTGTTCAGCGAAATAACAACACAATGTCAAATACAGGTAGCCTAGTCAAATAATTAACATCCAATCACATTAACCGTTACTCTCTTGCGGGAATTCCACTAACGGTCCGTATGTAGCCAAACGTAGCTGCTGCTCATGTTGGTATCTGTACTGATGGTGCAAAAGCCATGACAGGGAGACATAGTGGAGTGGTAACACACGTGCAAGCAGTTGCTCCCGACGCCACTTGGGTACACTGCAGCATCCACCAAGAGGCTCTTGTTGCCAAAGGAATGCCTGACAGCTTGAAAGACGTTTTGGACACTACAGTGAAAATGGTTAACATTGTTAAAGCAACGCCCCTGAACTCTCGTGTATTTTCTGCACTATGCAATGATATGGGCAGCGACCATGTAACGCTTTTACAACATACTGTGCTGGTTATCAAATGGCAAAGTATTGTTTTTTTAAATTGAGAGACGAGCTTAAAGTTTTCTTTACTGACCATAATTTTCACTTGTCTGACTACTTGCATGATGACGAGTTTCTTACATGACTGGCCTATCTGGGTGAAGTTTTTTCTCGCCTGAATGATCTGAATCTAGGATTACAGGGACTCTCTGCAACTATATTCAATGTGTTGGACAAAATTGAGGCTATGATTAAGAAGTTGGAGTTCTTCTCTGTCTGCATTAACAAGGACAACACACAGGTCTTTCCATCATTGTATGATTTTTTGTGTGCAAATGAACTCAAGCTTACGGACAATGTCAAATGTGATATAGCGAAGCACCTGAGTGATTTGGGTGCGCAATTACGCAGGTACTTTACCGAAACGGATGACACAAACAACTGGATTTGTTATCCCTTTCATGCCCTGCCTCCAGTCCACTTACCGATATCTGAACAAGAGAGCCTCACTGAAATTGCAACAAGCGGTTCTGTGAAAATTGAATTTAATCAGAAACCACTGCCAGATTTCTGGATTGGGCTGCGCTCAGAGTATCCTGCCTTGGCAAATCGCGCCGTTAAGACACTGAAGCACTTTGCAACCACGTACCTATGTGAGAGTGGATTCTCAGCCCTCACTAGCATGAAAACTAAATGCAGGCACAGACTGTGTGTGGAAAATGATTTAAGACTGAGAGCTCTCACTTCCCACGAGCTGGGTTGTGACAAAAACTCACACTCATTATTATGTTGAGTAAATGTATCGTATAGTGTGTGTGGCAGGTTTACTATGATGGCAAAAAACAACATTTGAGAGTGCACTGACCCTGGTGCTAGAGGGGGTACGCAGCTGGAGGTTGAATTCTTGAAGGGGTACGGGACTATAAAAAGTTTTGGGAACCACTGCCATATGATATAAGACACATTGTGAAGGGGTAATCTGGGATTCAAACAACAACAAAGCTGTCACCGCGACAATTCTTGGGGTAAACAGCTGAGGGATAGGACTGGAGACTCTCAAAGTCATAGACAGAGGCATTTATACATTATACTCTTCAAGAATCAATGGTTAGAAATCATTCATTTCTAAGTCCAAGAGTCAACACCAACGCATGTCGCTTCAGCCGAGTCGACCACAACCCAGCCTCGCTTTGACAGGCAAAGTCACGGGTCTCCTCGACATCTCTGGCCGAACAGCACAGCAATGCAATGAGCTACGAGAGGAGGAATGCGAAAACAGTGTGGAATCTTTCAAAAAAATGATTGCATTTGTGGCCGCAAGGTATGCAACAGAGGCATTTAGAGAGGCTGAATCGGTGCATTTGTGCTCGCCGACTGTGATGACAAACAGTGGGTGACGTGACCGGTCTGATGGTTTCTGTCAGTGTGCCCCTTGTCTACTTTATTCTGGGTCTGTGGTGAGGAATGCTTAAAGTGTTAAGAAGCAGACATTCTGTGGGGAGCCCCAATGAAAAGCAGACCGTGGTCCTTATTTGGAAATACTGTAGTCTTACTAGTATGAGTACTGATCTAGGATCCCCTCCCTGTCAAAATTGAAACGAATAACACTTAATGAATACGGCTCCAGGGCTTCGATCTAAAGAGTAGGAGTGCTAATCTAGGATCTGTTTTGTCTTTTGATTAATGTTATATGGACAGGGAGAATCCTGATCCTAGATCAGCACTCCTACTTTTAGACACTTGAGACATACAGCCTTTGGGCCCATATTCAGAAATAGTCTAAGTAAGAGTGCTGTCCATAAAATCAAGCTTATCATGATCTAAAAAGCTAAACTCACCCTAGATTTGCACTTCTAAACTGATCCTAGATCAGCACAACTAAGAGTTCTCTTGAGTTTGTGAATAATGGCCCAGACCAGTAGTTTCCAATCAGCATGTTAGTAGAAAAATCTGGTTGGCAGTAAAGCTGTGAGTCATGTGTCTCCCTTTAAATGAGAGAGAGAGAGAAAAAAAGATAAACACTTTAAACCTTCTGAGAGACTGGGGTCTACGCCAAGCCCAGACGCTTAAGGAATGCAGCTGGGCCTTGCTTGGTTTGCCACAGTTGAAGCCTGAGAGAGACTTAGTTACGCTGGCTGGTCAGACAGACTCAAGTCAGCTAGATAGCTAGCGTAATCAAAAACTAACCAACAGAGCTTTTGAGAAGGAAGTATAGCATTTGCAAACATAGCTAATGTGTTTGTGTTTGTTTGTGTGTTTGCTAAATGCAAGTGTGTGTGTGTGTGTGTGTGTGTGTGTGTGTGTGTGTGTGTGTGTGTGTGTGTGTGTGTGTGAGGGTTGTTTGGTTGGTTATTCTATCCTTGTGGGGACCTAAAATCTCCAAAGGTCCCCACAAGGACAGTAAAACAAAGAAAAGTATCCCTTGTGGGGACATTTCCCACGTCCCCATGAGGACAACTGCTATTTTAAACGTAGGGATTAGAATTAGGGTTAGTAGTTAGGTTTAGGGTTTGGGTTAGTGTTATGGTTAAGGTTAGCGTAAGGGTTATGGTTAGGGATTAGAGAAAATAGGATTTTGAATGGAAATGAATTGTAGGTCCCCACGAGGGTTGAAGAACACAACATAATTATGTGCGTATGAGTAGAGTAAATGTGGTTGTTTGTGACATGGGCGAGTCTGTGTAAATTGGTGGGCATTTCTTTGTACAAGTCCCATTAACAGTAACAGGAAGTTCATAGGAGCACATCAAATTTGGTGTCAAATGAAAGCTATGAATCGATATAATTATTTTTATTAAGGCATATATCCATTTGGAATAAGCAAAGGCTTTTCTTTCTGGTCAAACAGTTCGAAAAGAGGTCTTAGAAAACATCTAATAGAAAAAGTCTTAAAAAAGTATTAGAAATACATCAAAACACAATACTGTTGAAGGAAAGACCCCTGCTAACTTATATCAACATTTTTTTTACAAAAATTATTTGCCTTCTGTAAGTTTAAGAAATATTGCCTAGTGTCTTGTCATTCTGTTACCGAAAACCCACTTATAGTGCTTTCGGGAAGTATTCAGATCCCTTGACTTTTTCCACATTTTGTTAGGTTACAGCCTTATTCTAAAATGTATTTAAAATACGTTCTCCCCTCTACAATCTACACACAATATCCCATAAGGACTAAGCAAAAACAGGTTTATACATTTTTGCTCATTTATAAAAAATAAAAAACTGAAATATCACATTTACATAAGTATTCAGACCCTTTACTCAGTACTTTGTTGAAGCACCTTTGGCAGCGATTACAGCTTCAAGTCTTCTTGGGTATGACACTACATGCTTGGCACATCTTTATTTGGGGAGTTTTTCCCATTCTTCTCTGCAGATCCTCTCAAACTCTGTCAGGTTGGCTAGGGAGTTGCTGCACAGCTATTTTCAGGTCTCGCCAGAGATGTTCGATCGGGTTTAAGTCTGGGCTCTGGCTGGGCCACTCAAGGACATTCAGAGACTTGTCCCGAAGCCACTCCTGCCTTGTCCTGGCTGTGTGCTGAGGGCCGTTGTCCTGTTGGAAGGTGAACCTTCACCCCAGATCCTGACTAGTCTCTCAGTCTCCGTCGCTGAAAAACATCCCCAAAGCATGAAGCTGCCACCACCAGGCTTCACCATAGGGATGGTGCCAGGTTTCCTCCAGATGTGACGCTTGGCATTCAGGCCAAAGAGTTCAATTTCGTGGTCTCGGAGTCTTTAGGTGCCTTTTGGCAAACTCTGAGTGGGCTGTCATGTGCCTTTTACTGAGAAGTGGCTTCTGTCTGGCCACTCTACCATAAAGGCCTGATTGGTGCAGTGCTGCAGAGATGGTTGTCCTTCTGGAAGGTTCTCCCATCTCCACAGAGGAACTCTGGAGCTTTGTCAGAGTGACCATCGGGTTCTAGGTTCTGTGGAGATGGGAGAACCTTCCAGAAGGCCCTTCTCACCCAACTATTCAGTTTGGCCGGGCAGCCAGCTCTAGGAAGAGTCTTGGTGGTTCCAAACTTTTTCCATTTAAGAATGATAGAGGCCACTGTGTTATTAGAGACCATCAATGCTGCAGAAATGTTTTGGTACCATTCCCCAGATCTGTGCCTCGACACAATCCTGTCTCTGAGCTCTACGGACAATTCCTTCGACCTCATGGCTTGTATTTTGCTCTGACATGCACTGTCAACTGTGGGAGATTATATAGACAGGTGTGTGCCTTTCCAAATCATGTCCAATCAATTGAATTTATCACAGGTGGACTCCAATCAAGTTGTAGAAACATCTCAAGGATGATCAATAGAAACAGGATGCACCTGAGCTCAATTTCAAGTCTCATAGCAAAGGGTCTGAATACTTACGTAGATTTTTATTTTTAATACATTTGCAAAAATTTCCAAAAACCTGTTTTGGCTTTGTTATTATAGGGTATTGTGTGTAGATTGCTGAGGGAATTTTAGAATAAGGCTGTAACGTAACAAAATTTGGAAAAAGTCAAGGGGTCTGAGTACTTTCAGAAAGCACTGTATCTTGAAGACATTTTCTAATTTCTCTCCCTCATGATGGCAGATAATGAAAGCTCACAGAATTAACAAGTAAAGGTAGACCTAGCAATTAGTTATAGTGTTTTTACTGATAGCAATTTGGTTTATGATCGTAATGGGGAATATTTAAGACGAATAAAGTTCACATTCCGTTAGGAGTAATTAACACAATGAACACAAGACATATTTATATGTTTTCCCTGTCTGTAATACACCTGATTTTAAGTGTTGTATTTGTGACACTCATTTGTGTCACGGGTTGATGATCACTAGGCTTGATGCTGTATTTTACGTATTAAACTGATATCTGTTGATGGGGGTTGATGTCAGACTGGCGGTACACTGATTGTTTATCTGTGAAATGGTGTGATTCTGTAGCCGCTGATGTTTTCTTCCTCACAGCCTCTCAGGCTGGTGTTTACAGAACATTTGGTACAGTCTGATTAACATATACAGTGAGGTCCAAAAAGTATTTGCGCAGGAACACCGTTTTTGTTGTTTTGGCTCAGTACTCCAGCACTTTGGCTCTCGTGTATATCTGCGTGTGTGTGTAGCAGAGACATTTTCTCTGCTTGTGTGCTGGAGGTGTCTCCCTGTTGCAACTTGTAATTTAACCTGAAATGATTAATGGTTGACTGTATCTGCGACTGCTCTTCTCTTTTGTTCACCTGAAAATCCCCTTTGCAATGATTTATTAAATTGGTTAAAATGCTTCATTCTGTTACCAAATCAGTAACAAGATGACAAAAAAAATAATAAATCGGTAACAGAATGACTGCAACTCAATTGGCTACCATGGGAATTGATAGTAGTCACGAACCACTGTTGGGTCACCTGCTACTGTCCTCTCTTCCACTGGCATACTGTTGTGTTCAGCTCATAACTGTTTTCTTTCTCTTTCTGTCGCGTGGTGGTCAAAGTAAAGTAGAGTAGAGGTCAGTACAACACAGTACAGTAGAGTTTAGTACTGTACAGTAGAGCACACTAGAGTAGAGAACATTATAATTTACTGTATTGTTTTAATTTTTTTTATTTAACTAGGCACTGTACTGTACTGAACTATGCTCTACTGTACTGTACTATACTATACTATACTCAACTGTGCTGTACTGTGATGTCCAAACTTGTGAAACACAGACATCTGTGATTGGTACAGATGAATTTGGTCATGTTTGGGGGCGGAGCTCATTAGAATAATAGCCAGTGTGTAGAATAATACCCAAACATGCAGAGCATGATATCACTGGTTCTACCTTTGTGTCTATTCAGGATACATCACCATGAAGAGGATGACATTCATAATCATGCATTTCTGTATAGTACAGATCAGGGACCCATGATGTCATTCTGTTACCATCATTCTGTTACCGGGTATTAATCCGCTTCTCTTACTGTCAATAACCAAACTCAGGCTGTTATATCATAGCTGACAGACCATTCTTTCTTCATTTGGAGTAGATATTCAAACGTTTTTGAAAAACTGCCTCACATAAAAAAACTGATGGAGATTTTACCGTTATTCTGTCACCAAAATATACATACAATTTTCTGTGGAAATTGTTAAAAGTAGTCCTTGTGCATAGAGTTAAGTAAGCATTTCACTGTTAGTCTACAACTGTTTTTTGCGAAGAATGTGACATTAAAATTTGATTTGAGTTGCGTGGTTTCTTTAACTTTGCAATAAATATTTGAAAGTGATCAGTCCTAGTCTCAGCATCATTCTGTCGCCGTGTAATCACCGTCCGTCAGAAGGGTTGTGAAGTTGTGTTACATTATGTTCCATTAGCATGTTGTATGTGAGTTAGTGTCTGTTACTGTATGTGTGTGTAGGCCCACCTACATGCATGCATGTGCTTGCCTGTCTGCGTGCAAGTGTGTGTGCACATTCGTATGTGTGTGCGCGACACAGGAGGTTGGTGGCACCTTAACTGGGGAGAACGGGCTCGTGGTATTGGCTGGAGCAGAATGGTAACAAGTACATCAAACACATGGTTTCCAAGTGTGTGATGCCGTTCCATTTGCTGCGTTCCTGCCGTTATTATGAGCCGTCCTCCCCTCAGCAGCCTCCACTGGTGCGCTCGTGTGGCCTCGTGCGTGCGTGTGTGTGTGTTTGCGTGCGTGCGTGTGTGTGTGTGTGGCAAGCCGGGGTGTGAATCCTGCAGCAACAGATCCCATGGCTCTTGACAGTTAGTTAATAAACACTGGCCTGTCAACAGCTGCACATGATGTAATGTGGAACTTCTTCTCACCCACACCGCCCCCTCCTCCCTCCCCCTCCTCCCTCCCCCCTCCCTCGTTACAAGTAGCAGGGTGTTTGCAGAGCACCAGTCTGGCAAGCTAGAGTGAGTGTGTGTTAGCTCAGTGCCTCCCCTGCTACTACTGCTCCTCACTGGGAATTTACAAAAGGAGCATGTTTTCAGCCACTTCCAAAGGGAATTCCATGTTACAATGTCTGATGCAGACTTATCAGAGGCTGCTGCCAACCTGTTGAGTGAAGCAGAGGATTTGCCAGGCAAGATGTAAGTTATAGATGCGTGCTCGTTTTCTGACACACATTGACGCGGACACACAGGGCCATGGGTAATTGGTTGGGTTCAAACTTGCTTTCTAAGAGTTGTCTCGGGGCGATAATTTGCATTTGCTTTGAAGTGAGATTCAGTAAGAATATGGACAGTCAATCCCATTAAAACACAAGGCTGTTTCTCAACCGTCAAATGTGTATCTGTCTGTGTGCTCACTACCTTTAGAGATTTAGAGAGCGAGAGAGAGATGCAAACTGGTCAGGATCAAACTGCTTACACACATACCCAGCAGACATAACTTATGTATTCATTTAGACAAGGCTTGGAAGATTCCTGTGCTCTCTCAGCTTGGTGAGATGCATGCAGTGTCCCTTTGGACTTTAGTGTTTTTCTGTTTCTTTTCCTAACCAGCTGCCGTGACGAGAGAGACAGACCGCAGCCCAGTCATGTTCCTGTCAGCAGGGCAGCTAGGGCTAGGCTACACATGCTGGACATTGTGATTGAATGTCCCAAGCAGACCTGGGTTCAAATCCTATTAAAATTGTTCAAACACTTGGAGCATTTGCCTGGAGTGCGAGGTGGTGGGTGGGACTTTTCTGTTGGTTCTATTGCATCAGGAAATGTCATCAAGCACCAGCTAAAGCATTTGAAATGATTTCGAGCACTATTTGAACCCAGCGCTGGCCCTAAGGCAGGAAACCCATCTGATTTGTTTCAGGATGTAATAAGGTCTTCCTAAGGGCCTGTTTGGGGTGCGATCGGTGGAGGAAAATGTGTTTCTGCAGCATCGAATCCCTGATGAGCTACATGATGACATTATGCTCATTGTTTTGATAAAAAGTTGAAACCTGAGCAACCCTAATGAACTTTTGTGCAGTGGCGCAGTGACATAACACGTTTTCTTTCATAGACAAGCAATGAGTTTGTGAGTTTGAAGTCTTGTGTCACTGTCGCAGAAATGAAGGATATTCATTAGAATTCAATTAAGTTTCTATCAGTGTAGTTACAGTAGATTGTGTCCCTATGTCATGTTTAATGCAGTATTTGCAGTTAATGTTTTATTGCACGTGACATGAGCGCAGAGCAAAAAAAATGTCAATTCATTTTGCCAGATGCTCCCAGGCTTTTTCTTAACAGAGCAAGCATATTTCATTTGAGATGTGTCACGTGTGTGTCTCTGGCTGAGACATCTACAGCACAGCAACACTCCCATATTCAAACTGTTGAAAGGCAACACAACATGAACAATTCTTCCCCCCTACAAGTAGGGTTAGCTACGTTAGATGTAACATTTTGAGCCGACTTACGAAGTGTTAGAAAGGGCGTCGGGCGAGGGTTGTAATAAAAACACACTCGATAGAATGCAGATCGGAATGTAACAAATGTCTGTCTGTTCATCTCTTAGGAGTGAGCTCACACGTAGCACATGATTTGCTAAATGCCTCACACCCATCCTGTATCTCACACAGCTGTGTGTGTGTGTGTGTGTGTGTGTGTGTGTGTGTGTGTGTGTGTGTGTATATAGCATATGTATTTACAGAATGTGTGGGTGTGTATAAATCAACACTGTGGAACACCTTAATCACGTGACAAGTTGTTTGATGACACTTCCTGTCTTCTCCAGTTAATTCCTCCCTACACTCCCTATGTGTTAACTAGACCCTATAGGGAGCTCTGCTTTGTATACAACCTGTTGTTCCTCACTCAGCTCTCTGTCTCTGCTGTCTGTCACCCTCAGCTGTCTCATTGGCCCTGGCCTAGCTCTGTTTGTTTTTCCATATCCAATCCTCCTGGCCTTGTGGAGACACACACACACACACACACCACACACACACACACACACACACACACACACACACACACACACACACACACACACACACACACACACACACACACACACACACGCAACAATCCCCCCCACACATACACACGCATGCACATTCAAAGGTCTCACATACATCCTTTGCCAATTTGTTACACATATCAGCCTGTAGACAATTTCAAAGCGCTTGTACCTTTTGACCTTTAGCATTTAACACCTTGCTGAGAAAGGCCGTAGCTATAACCCAGTTAAAGCTTCACCCCCACAACAGCACGTTAAAGCAGTACGGTGATACAGAAGGGCAGCAGCAGGGAGTAAACACATTGTGAGTGTCCAAAATCACACCCTATTCCATTTACAGGACAGTGCACAACAGTACTTTTGACCAGGGCCCTTGGAAGCTAGTGGTTGGCAGATTTTGTAGAGAGCAATGACGTACATCTTTTATCAAACTAAAATTACATAAGTGTTTAATCTTGGAGTTAATGTAACTTTTTGTACTTATCTCTAATACCATGATGTCTGTCTGTCTGTCTGTCTGTCTGTCTGTCTGTCTGTCTGTCTGTCTGTCTGTCTGTCTGTCTGTCTGTCTGTCTGTCTGTCTGTCTGTCTGTCTGTCTGTCTGTCTGTCTGTCTGTCTGTCTGTCTGTGTACCACAGACCTTGTCCCAAATGGCACCCTATTCCTCAGGTGGTGTACTACTTTTGACCAAAGCCCCTGGTCAGTAGTAGTGCACTACCCAAGCTAAAGAGACAGGAGGTTGAGGACATAGGGGACTGATCATCATACGCCATCTGTGCTGCTAGCCTGCCACACAGATGGACCTCTCTCTCTCTCTCTCTCTCTCTCTCTTGCTCTCTCTCTCTCTCTCTCTCTCTCTCCCTCCTGCTCACTCTCTCTCCCTCCTTCTCTCTCTCGCTCTCTCTCGCTCTCTCTCTCTCTCGCTCTCTCTCTCCCACTCGCTCCCTCCCTCTCGCTTGCTCTCTCTCTCTCTCTCTCTCTCCCTCCCTCGCTCTGTGACTCTCTCTCTCCCTCTCGCTCGCTCTCTTCCTCTGTGCGTCATTCTCTCTTCTCTCTCTCTCTCTCTCTCTCTCTCTCTCTCTCTCTCTCTCTCTCTCTGTGTCTCTCTCTCTCTCTGTGTCTCTCTCTCTCTGTTTCTCTCTCTCTCTGTTTCTCTCTCAATTCAATTTCAATTTAAGGGCTTTATTGGCATGGGAAATATATGTTAACATTACCAAAGCAATCTCTCTCTTTCTATACCCTCACATTCACATCATGCTTACCCCCCACCTCTCAATGATTGAAAAGTAATAGCTATCTGGGAATTAGGAGGTAGCCTAGACTCCTCTCTCTCAAATCTCCAATGTATAATTATCCTCCCCATTCATTCTGCACCCTGCCTGAGCAATCTGGATGAATCATTCACAAAACGAGGCCTTGGCTGGGGGGTGGTTCCAGGTTCCAGCCTGACCCCCTTTCCTTTATAGCCCTCCTCCATTCAAACACACACACAATATAAATAGGGTCCCGGGGCAAGGGCCGGTGCTCCAATCAATGTCAACCATCGCTATCCATCCCAGGCTGACAGACACTTCCTGGCAAGCTCATTGTTCTTTTTTTGGGGGGGAGGTATTGATCCAGCCTGCGTCCAAAATGGCACCATATTCCCTATATAGTGCTATTTAGGACACACCCAAAATTGGGTTTTTCTTTCGACTTGAGAGTACATTTTCCTCTTGTTTTCATTGCATTATGTGATAGATGAAGGTGCTAATTGAAAACTCATGCAACAGAACCTATGTCTGGAATCATTCTCTCTGAGAATTTACATGGCACTGAGAGACCAGATGGTGTTTGCCGACCGAGTCGGTCATTCTGTTTCGTGATGTGTTTTGACCAATAATGTTCAACTGGCAACACACAACACCAAACATCTTTCAGACGTTCACTTGTATTCAGCTCAGAGGAAATGGCAAAATGTAATGGTGATTGTGGGTGCAATCATTTGTAGCCAAAACGTTTGTTCCTCCAATAGAAATAGTTTGGGGTTTAAAGTTCAAACGACAACAACCAATTGATATCTCTGTTTGATCGATCCCTCTATAAAGCGCCCTTATTGGTGTACGGTTCTTTGCTTAGTGGAGAAATGGGAATAAGAGTGGGTGAATGTTTAACTATATGGGTACAAAGGGCAGCACTGTCTCTGACACACACTTGTGAGTCATCAGGCTCAAAATGGCCAGAAACAAAGAACTTTCTTCTGAAACTCGTCAGTCTATTCTTGTTCTGAGAAATGAAGGCTATTCCATGCAAGAAATTGGCAAAGAAACTGAAGCTCTCGTACAATTCTGTGTACTACTCCCTTCAAAGAACAGCGCAAACTGGCTCTAACCAGATTAGAAAGAGGAGTGGGAGGCCCCCTGTGCACAAGTGAGCAAGAGGACAAGTACATTAGTATCTAGTTTGAGAAACAGACGCCTCACAAGTCCTCAATTGGCAGCTTCATTAAATAGTACCTGCGAAACACCAGTCTCAACGTCAACAGTGCAGAGGCGACCCTGGGATGCTGGCCTTCTTACCCAACCAAGCCGCACTGCTTCTTCCAACCCGGAAGCCAGCCATCAGAGGAAACACCGTACACCTGGCAATCTGGTCAGCATGCACTGCGCCCAGCCCACCACAGGAGTTGCTAGTGCACAATGAGACAAGGATATCCCTGCCGGCCAAACCCTCCCTAACCCAGACGACGCTGGGCCAATTGCGCACCGCCCCATGGGCCTCCCAGTCGTGCCGGCTGCGACAGAGCCTGGGCTCGAACCCAGAATCTCTGGTGGCACAGCTAGCACTGTGATGCAGGGCCTTAGACTACTGCGCCACCCGGGAGGGTGGATCCTACATCTGTTGATGGATCAGTGCATCCACAGAACAATAACCTATCACAGTGCATATATAATTTAAGTGATGTATACCTTATTACAATTGTGTATAAGTGATCATAATGCTATTTTCTTTTCTCATTATCCTCAGCCAGCCAGCCCTCCCTCCGTCTCACCTCTCTAGTCCACCCCTGTGCAACCCCAAATGCACCCCCCTCCCTAGTTTCTCCCTCAGCAGATGTTAAAAAGAGTGGTTTCCCCCTCCATAACCCTCAGAGCCGCCTCCACCTCTACCCTGGCATCTAATTAGGGGTGTACACAAAGACTCCCAGATGTCAGGATTGTCCATGGACCTTTGATTGCATCCATTCCACCCGGCTGACTTGCTGGCTGGCTGACTTACTGTCTTACTGGCTGGGACGAGCGTGTAATATGGCCATAGACGTGTCTCTCTTTGTTGTCACTGTGCCGCCCCCAACAGAAGACTGCTTTTACATAGTGGTAATTAGGTTTGGTGTAAATCATTTAGAGAAAGGAGGGGCTGTTGTGTGTGAGGAGATAGGGAGATGAGGATAGGGAGGTCCCTGTGGGATTATATTTCAGGATGATAGCCTGGGCCAGAGATCATCACAGGCATAATCTGTTCCTAGTATTCTATGGCCTATTTATGCTGCTGAGTTCCCTTGACCAATAAACAGACTGGTGAGACTCCATCAGCTTCTACAGCATATGGGATAGACTGGGTATCAAACCTTGGTCTCAGGACTGTGTTATCCCTCTGAGCTGAAGTCTATAACCAATTCTTCAGGACTATCCCAAATGTGCTAATCACACCAAAAAGGTTACTCATCACACAAGTGTATGTTCGCTGAACCACCTCTCTTACATACGATTATAATATAATAATAAATGCCATTTAGCAGAACCTTCTATCCAAAGCGACTTACAGTCTTGCATGCATACCTATTACATATGGGTGGCCCTAGCGGGAATCGAACCCACGATTCTTGGCATTGTAATTGTATGAAATAATATCCCTGAGCTCCATTGGGGACATTTCCAACCGCTTGGCCTTTTCATTGACGTTACCACGGACCTTTGAATCTGAAGTTTTTGTAAAATATCACGTGACGCATTTACATAGACACATGTTATTGTAGTATTTTCAGTGTTCGGCCGGGGATGTCGAACACTGGTCTACAAACATACGTCCTGCCTCGTGCATTTTCTCTCCTTTGCTTTTGGCCAGTTGCACATATTTCTCTGAACTTGACCATGTCAGAAGCTGTTTATCCAAGATTGAGAGTCATTTGCTTTATTCAACCATTAGTTTTGTCATTGTACGTTATCACGTTTCCCTACCTTTTCCCATTCTCATATCTGACTCCAAATGTGTTTGGTTAAGCTTTACAACCTCCTACCGACCACCTGTTTCTATACAACCTTACAGACCTGCTACACTAGCAGAGTAACTTTAACAGAGCGTGAAATGCCCTCATTCATTTCATTGAAGACTGGGCATAAGCTGCATTAGAGGCTCTCCCTGCTCAGCGTAAATGTATTCTCTGGTTCTATTTTCCTGACTCCCCTCCCCTACCTTCAAGCGAAACGGTGTCATTGCATTTGACTGGTTAATCTATTATGTTTTTCGAGTCAGGGCAGTCAAGTTCAAACGTTAATCCATTTGAATCATTTGCTCTCGATTACCCACAATCCCTATCTGGGCGTCCGCAGGAAGCGTGGGGGCTTTACATCCAGTCTAATCTTTAGAGAGAAGGCACTAACTGAAATGTAATCTTAACATGGAATGAGAATTACAGCTGAACGTAATTTCCTGGCACACATCGGAATCAGACCTGGGTTCAAATACTATTTGAATAATTTCAGCTACTTTGGGCATTTGTTTTAGCCTGCCAGATGGGGCAGGTTTTGTAGTTTTGTGACAATTCTATTGGTTGCTTTGCTCCAGGAAAGCTCAATGGAATCCAGCTAAAGTATTTGAAATGATTTCAAATAGTATTTGAACCCAGGTTTGATTGACGTCAAAACGACTGAATGTAGGGTCATCAGGGAGAGATGAAGAAGAACAGGAACCGTCTGTGGTGGTGGCACAACCAGAGTAAGCCTGCAGGAAGTCCTGTCCTGTCGTTGATCAAGCCCCTTCCTTCCACGTTTAGATGTAACTTTTGGATGTGAGAGATTGACAGTGGATGTAGCGTAGCATTTTGATGTCAGTAGCATACTGACTGACAGGTGTGGTCAAGCCATTGAAGTCTCAGACCGGGTGGAACAGACAAGCCAGAGACAGAGGGCCTTGGGACCAGGGGGATGTGGTTAGAAGACAGTCTGCAAGGCAAGTAAACATGGAATAATTCAGCATTAAAAGAGATTAATTGTAGTCAGTACCCAAAGCTATTTACACAGACTCAAGTGTAATTTGCTGTTGAATCAAAAGAGAGATTTTCTCTTTTGAAGTGACTCATAGAATACGTAACATACCATAATTACACAAGCACGCACGCACGCACGCACGCACGCACGCACGCACACACACACACACACCACACACACACACACACACACACACACACACACACACACACACACACACACACAGAATCCATACATTACATACTATACAGCGGTCATGACAGAAGGTCCCTGACCCTTGGCGGTCACTATTCGACCTTTGACCCGGGCGCTTTACTGATGAGGAGGTTCTGTGCTTACTCTGTGGCAGGGCTGAGCGGAGGCACAGAGCTCTTTGTAGAGGAGTAGTATGCGTGAAGTGAAGTGTTTATCTTCTCCCTTAGCCTCCACTGGCCCGGTCGCGCTGGTTCCCAGCTCTGTTTGGAGAAGCCTATGAAAACATGGAGTAGGAGAAGGGAGGGAGGGGGGCAGAAAACATATCAACTCAGGGATGATCAGCAGAGTGAGGCTCTCCCCCTCCCTCTCTCCAACACTTCCGGTTGCTATCAGGTTCGCAGGGCGAGCAGGCGGGCAGCACAACAATAACAGAGCGAGAGAAGCGGTAAGGAAAAATAGAGAGATAGGGCGGGAAGCCAGGAAAGAGGAGGGAGAGATAGAAAGGGTGAGGTAGAGAGAGAAGGAGAGAGAGAGAGAGGGAGCGTGGCGGTGCCGCCTTCTCAGCTTCAAAGACGCAAAATATAACATGGACTCTGAGCTCTACTAACGTACTGCAGCCTCACTACTGATGTACCCAGAACCCAACTGGGAGGACCAAGGGTAGTGTCTCTCCTGTACAAAAGAGTGATCTTTGGCTTCTCCCCTCTTCTCCCCACCCCTCCCCTCCCACAGTGGCTCCCTGGGCCGTGGCGGCGGGCTGCAGTGGAAGAGGAGGACCATGAACAGACACCTGGAGAGGAGGGAGCAGCTGAAGAGACTGTCGCTGGACAGCAGCTTGGTGGTAAGCTAAAGGGGAAAGCTCCTCTCTCTCTGTGTCTCTGTCTCTCTCTGTGTCTCTGTCTCTCTCTGTGTCTCTGTCTCTCTCTGTCTCTGTCTCTCTCTGTGTCTCTGTCTCTCTCTGTGTCTCTGTCTCTCTCTGTGTCTGTCTAATTTTCTCTCTCTCTATGTCTATCTCTCTCTCTGTGTCTTGCTCTCTCTGTCTCTCTCTCTGGCTCGCTCTGTGTCAAATCAAATCAAATCAAATGTTATTTGTCACATGTGCCGAATACAACAGATGTGGACCTTACTGTGAAATGCTTACTTACAAGGCCTTAACCAACAATGCAGTTCAAGAAATAGAGTTTTACTAAATAGAAATATTTACTAAATAAACAAAAGTAAAAATTAAAAATGAAATAATATACATATAGGGAATATTTATAACACAATAAAATAACAATAACGAGGCTATATACAGGGGGTACCAATTCCGAGTCAATGTGCGGGGGTACAGGTCTCTGTCTCTCTCTGTGTCTCTCTCTGTCTGTGTCTCTCTCTCTCTATGTTCCTTTATGTGTATCTGTTTCTCTCTGTGTCTGTATCTCTCTGTGTCTCCCTCTCTCTGTCTCTTTCGGTGTCTCTGTCTCTCTCTTTGTCTCTCTCTTTGTCTCTGTCTCTCTCTTTGTCTCTGTCTCTCTCTTTGTCTCTGTCTCTCTCTGTCTCTGTCTCTCTCTTTGTCTCTGTCTCTCTCTTTGTCTCTTTGTCTCTCTCTGTCGCCGTCTCTCTCTGTGTCTGTCTCTCTCTCTGTGTCTCTTTCTCGCTATGTCCCTTTATGTGTCTCTGTCTCCCTCTGTGTCTCGGTCTCTCTGTGTCTCCGTCTCTCTCTCTATCTCCATGTCTCTTTGTGTCTCCATTTCTCTCTGTGTCTCCGTCTCTCTCTGTGCCTCTGTGTACCTGTCTCTTTCTCTCTCCTTCACTACAGCTCACACAGGTCAGAGAAAAGTACAAACCAGACCTGCGTTCAGAGTGCCAGATGGGCGGGATTTGCAGTTTCACTTTTGGGACTACTCCATTGGTTCCATTGAGGTTAACTCAATCAAGTGCAGCTAAAGTATTTAAAACAAAACAGCTACTACTTGGCTTTGAACCCAGATCTGGTACACTAAACATACCCTGTCAGACGGTTTGAGAAAAAGCAGCCTCCTCTGGCTGTGTTTGTGTCGATGTGATTGACAGGCTTATCTGTCCCCCGGTGTCTAGAGCGACACTCAAGACTGGAGAGTGGAAACTTGTTTTTGTCAGGGTTAACTCAAGGTGAACCCGGTATTAAGTGCTCCTTTGGAATGTCAAGTACAAGCACGTCTGTCTGTGGTGGTAGGTCTCGATTAAGCCCTTCTTTTTGTTTTCACATTGTTCTTTCCAGCATGGTTCCAGCAACTATGGTGGATGTTTAACCAGGCCAGCACAGTACAACCTGCCATAACTTGGCTTGGTTTAGCCCTAGTCTAGGGTGTCCACCCACTCTGCCCAGAGTTGGTTATGAAATTTCACTTCCTTATGTTCTAAAATACATTGGACCACAATATTCTTCATGTTCTGAATCATTCAGTCAGGTCTTTCTTTACTATATCATTAACATTTTATCCAAAATGTCGGATACATCCGACAATAAGCGACGAACTCTGTTGTCAGAGCAGTGTCGCTACTCACAGCAACATGTTGTGGTGGTATTGTGCGGAGTTGGTTCATGACACGAGCTGAATTAAATGTAAAAGGCGTTGAAGATAAAAAAAGCTTGCGGTATGCTCAGTGCTCTGACATTTTCACAGAGATACGCTTGTTTTTCGGAGAAATCTTCAAAAAAAGAACAGGAATTTCCCATTAATATGAAAAGCCATATACTAAAATATGAAAATACTACATGTCATGTCTCAAAATTGATATCTATCTTACCTCTATATTGTTTTATGTCCTTCGGATTCAAGAAGAAAGATGAGAGTTCAACGGTGAGCCTGTCAGTTTGCCTTAGTTCTCTCACGGTATCCAGCCAAGCTGACGTACTGCTATTTTGCAGATTTTTTTCTGCACTTTTATCATCTGGCCTCCATTGATTTAGTTACCCTTAATCTTGGCCATCCTACAAGGGTAAAAACCCCAATAGCCTTTGATCGGATTACGATAGAGACATGAGGGTTGGCCCATTGGTTTTCCCAGAGGAGTATCTACGCAATTCACATATTTGACCCATTGGTCAAAATATGCATTTTTGATTGGACGTCCTCCCTAGTGGGAACGAGGTTTACGTGTATCAGAAATATGTGACGCAGAAATGATTGGTTTTAAGTCATTTTCATAAGAGAATGAAATCAAAAAGTATCTAATTCACATCTAAGAGGTTGAATAAATGGTGGTCATGAAATTATGCTGAAAAAGGGTTCGCTTTTTCCTTCGCCATGATATGATCATACCCTCGAAGCACTTCAGAGGGACATCACGTGCCTGATTATTGCGCCTTGTTTATGACACCCTATGTGATAACAGGCGGTGCAATTACCGTTTGAAGATTTGGTGATATGGTGTTTATTGCTTTCATTAGACACGTGTTGGCCTGGTTCACTGTCTTAGGCTGATACTGGAGCCATATTAACCATACGCTGTACCATTCAACAATATTTGTCTGTTCATTTAGTCATGCATGCGCTGTCTCTTTCTCTCTCAAGGGACAGCTTGAGCTAGATGCGGTTGTTTTATAGTGGACACATGAATCATATTATGACTATTAGACTTGTAGACTTATAGGCACAATCGCGTCATCTACCGTGCTAGTTCCCAGACATTTCCGTAACACTAACATATGTTGTCTATAGAGCATTATGAGTTATTATGTGTGTACATCTCAAAATTGACGCTGCATTATGACTCATTGTGAGGGTTTGTAATGCATTAAAGATATTGGTGACATAGAAAGTGTTACCGACAGTTCTTATACCAGCTGGAGTATATAGGGGCAGAATGTTGTTCTGTTGCCCTAGGAGAGGAGCAGAAGGAGCCCTGTGATCCTCCACATCACTCCTCACCAGGGCAGGCCAGAGCCAGACATGTCCCATCATAGTGCCACATCCCCTGGGTAACGACTCAGCTCGCTGGCCCCATTCCGCCACTAGCTCCACGCTAGCCCTCAGACATGTCCCATCATAGTGCCACATCCCCTGGGTAACGACTCAGCTCGCTGGCCCCATTCCGCCACTAGCTCCACGCTAGCCCTCCTTCTGCTCCTCTCCTAGGGCAACAGAACAACATTCTGCCCCTATATACTCCAGCTGGTATAAGAACTGTCGGTAACACTTTCTATGTAGGATGTGGCACTATGATGGGACATGTCTGAGGGCTAGCGTGGAGCTAGTGGCGGAATGGGGCCAGCGAGCTGAGTCGTTACCCAGGGGATGTGGCACTATGATGGGACATGTCTGGCTCTGGCCTGCCCTGGTGAGGAGTGATGTGGAGTAGAGGGCTAGCGTGGAGCTAGTGGCGGAATGGGGCCAGCGAGCTGAGTCGTTACCCAGGGGATGTGGCACTATGATGGGACATGTCTGAGGGCTAGCGTGGAGCTAGTGGCGGAATGGGGCCAGCGAGCTGAGTCGTTACCCAGGGGATGTGGCACTATGATGGGACATGTCTGGCTCTGGCCTGCCCTGGTGAGGAGTGATGTGGAGGATCCCAGCTAGGGTCCCAGAGCCCTCGTGGCCCTGGCAGAGAAACTCACTAAAGCCTGTAAACACTCCCTTTCCTGAGAGGATATGAGCTTCCCGATACATTTATTTTCCCAGGCATCTGCGAAAACAAGAAAGGCCATTTCTGACATTCCGTCTGGCGACAGGCCCAGCATTCTTGTTCCAGTTTCCAGCTCGAATCAGAATGTACCTGTATCTGGTCACTGGTTAGACAATGGGTATCTATGAATACAGGCATTTTGTGTAATTGTTCAACACATTGTCCGCCAGTAGATTTGAAAGCATTCTCTTTGTCGGGTCCCTTTGTTGGGATATGCAAAGTACTTTGACAATGTTTGTTAACATGTTTGCCGTTGGTATTTTTGCTGTTACCAATAAGGTTTTGTTAAGATAATAACACATCTAAAGGTTTACATTTGGTGAAATGATATTTAGTTAGAAGTTCCATTGATGCACTTCTTGTTTTTCCCACTGTTGATTGAGATATGTATACCCTTAAAGCATTACCTTGGGGTTCCTGCACAAGACCCACACATCTGCTGTGTAAGGCCAGTAGGCCAAACTTCTCAACCAAGACACATCTCAAAACCTTCTAGAGTCAAAACACCATATCTAAGGAGGAGCTGTGGCTAAATATTGACCTAATCTATTCTTCACTGGATGGATTGCATGACCCCTGGCTCACAAAAAGAGGCATCCATCTCTGTTTTGGGTGATTTATAGGATATATTGAGAGATGGTAGTAACTCGACATATGTTTCATCCACAATGAAGCTTGTGTTTGGGGAAATAGCCAATAGACACATGGACCATTCTGGGTCAAAGCTGTTTGAAAGGTATAGACTGAATCTTTACTGTATTACAAATGACATATGTGACGTACGTATTATGCGTTTCTGTTCATAAGCAACATGTAATTGAAGGATAGTGTTGGTTAAGTTAATCTGCTGGTATAAAGATTCACTACTGTCCAGTGGAATAGTACCTACTGTACATATGAAAGAAGATATTCGGCTTTATTGATCCAATTAACTCCAATAGACTTCATACAGGAAGTCATTTGGGTTTAACCATTTAATAACCCCATGCAGGGTTATGTCTCTAAAGGAAGGGCGTAGGGCGAGCTGTAGCCTAACTAGGGCACTCTCTGCCTTACATTACATAAGAGATCTGTGTTGCTGGGTGGATTCTCTGTGTATATGTATTTTTATCATTTAAAAGTCTGCCTGCTGCAGATGAGACTGCTCTTAGTCATGCAATTATGCAGTGATGCAGTATATTGTATCTGAATGATGCCCTTCTGTGTCTGCTGCCTCTGCCTGCCCACAGCCCAGCGATTAGCCCTAATATAGGTCAGAATCCAGCCCCATCAGAGTCCTCATGCCCTGTCACTTCTCATAGTACATGTTAGTACATGTTAGTACATGTTAGCCATGCGTGCACCATGGATGAGGCCAGTCCTACAATCTGGGATTGGTACATCCATTTGAAATAACTTATGTACCTGCATCATGAGGTTAGGGTGACCGCTTTGTTGTTGTTGTTTGAACTGCAGACTGGCCCTTCAAAGCTACGGGGTGGGTTTCCATTTGTGAAATTGTATAGGTTTTTGTCTATTTGAGTTGCAGAATTCTAGTAACTTTTTCAAAATTCCCAGTTTTCCAGAAAGCCTAGTTGGGATGCAAACTGGGAATTTCGTGAAATGTATCAGCATTTTGGAACTGTCTTTCCGTCTGTGGCATCAGGCCCATGCCGTACGACAATGTATCAGGAAGTATCAAGAGAAGAATGGGTGTGTTGATAAATCAGACATGAAACAACCAATACATCATACGGTCAAACGCATCAACACACCCTAAAGTGAGTAAGCAGCTCAGACTACCGTTCTTTCTGCAACCTCTCCCTATTTCCATCCAATATTGCATTTGATCCGTGCAGCTGTGCATTCATGCTTAGAGATAATTGACAAAAAAAGAACATTGAAAATACTCCACCTGGAGAGGTTAATAGTCAAGTGTTTCACGTTGCTGATTAAACGCTCACTGGTTCGCTGTGAATTGTTGCTGAATAAACAGCATGTGGGAGTACTTTACTGTTTGTCTCTGTGTTGTGTTTCTGGGCAGAGCTGGGTTCACATAGTATTTGTTTTCTTTGAATGTTTAATTGAGCCTTTCTAGAGTGCCGTTTGAGCAGGGTTTGCACCTTGCACTTTTGGTACTATTCCATTGGTTCCATGTGCACCAGGCAAGCTCAGTCAAGTGCAGATGACGTATTTGAAAGGTAACAAATACTATCCGAACCCACGTCTGGTTTCAGGGCAGTTGTCAGGCTCCTGGTTCTGGGGAGCCTTTCCTCATATAATATAGTTGATGTGCTCGTTTTGTTCCATTGTTGTTATCCAGAGCCTACGTGTTGTTTCATAGACCTACTCCACATTGGCTGGAGACAGAGCAATAAAACAATCCAGAAATGGGAGCATATCTCCAAAACAGACAAATTAGTTGGGTTTATGCGTCATTTAAGTGCAAATGAATTGGAAGATAAGCCAGCATGGAGTCTGGTTGGTAAAGCCTGTTTTTTCACCATAGCCATATTACAGTCAGGTACCACAATGCCAAGTAGAGACATATACATAAAACACGGAGCTGGGTAGCAACTACTGTGTACTGGCAGAGACATGCTTGTTAAGGGGATTGGGCTCTTACATTACTATGCAGTCCAATATCACATCTTATGGCTCAAACGACTGTGTGTAACTGAGAGTTACAACAGTGTAGAAATCCAGTGACGAAATCCACTGTGGTCAGAGGCCGGTTCTCACGCTAGACTATGGTAGAACAGCATGTAGAAATCTAAAGGGGATGTCTCCACAGTCCACACACTGTTTGAAGGTGGCTTAGGGTGACTATGACGTGTCAAACAGTCATGATGGAGAGAAGTGATCAGGGTTCTCCACCCCCCCCCCCCGTGTGTGTTTTAAATGAACTTCTCCCGGAAGGGGTGCCCCAACCTCCCAGCCTCTTTCTCCATGAAAGCCTCTCTTAGTTGCAGGGACATACCGCTCATACCTGGCGCGACCCACAGGAGTATCTGTGTGGTGTGGGAACCAGGCAGAACGCGGGGCCACTCTGGCTCTTACTCTGGCTGAGAGCTAAAGGGTTGTAAAGAGGTTTACCCCCAACCTCTTGTCTCATGGGAACTGCCTTGGTGGAGTTGGCTCTCATGGGGCTAGAGACAAATGATTACAGCCTTGGATGTTGGATCACGATTCCCCAGAGCTGAGTTCCAACCAAGTGGTATCCCCCATAATCACCTTATCCTGTGGGTAAGAGTAGTCAGGCGCTCGGCCTCCTGTTTGCTCATAAAACCGGTTTAATCGCTACCGTGGTCGTTTTGATGGTGCTACTGGCCACTCGTCTAGTTTTCCGACCTTAATGAGATTCGTCTAGCCCCTGAGACATAATGAAACTTTCCTCTAGTTTTATTTCCTGCAATTATGAATTCCATATGGACTTGTTAATCACATTCTGTATAACATCTATTTGGTATTTAATACACATATTAGATTATATTTCCTACTCACAACATGTCTGGGAAAACATGGTATAATGAAATCGTTCTAGGGAACGATACCTTGTTGGGCGTTTGAGACATCATACTATATCTCATGATTTTCAAGTTGATTAGCCCATACAAACATGACATGTGGATACAGCTACAGTAGACAAAGCAATGAGTGGCATTGCTCTTCACTAAAGCATTCCACTTTAACTAATTGTAAGAGCCACATGTGACTGTATACTGTAGGTTTGTGGAGAACCCTGGCCTGCTATTTGTTGCTTGCGTTTCTGGTAAATGATCTCTAATAAATAGGCAAGCAATCCATGAGCAGTAACAGTTATTTTTCTGCGTTCGCTCTGGTAGATGATGAGGAAAACATTTCAGTTGACCTGTTTATGTTCTGCTAGGCAGGAGAACTCTCTCTTTTTCTCTTTTTCTTTTTCTCCTCTCTCTCTTTCTCTCTCTCTCTCTCTCTCTCCTGCTGCTGCTATGTTCTAATGTTTGCTGAATTCTCTGACCCGTGTCGTAAGTTATCTGTGTTACACATGCCTCAGTAATGATCCTGAAAACCACTATTTCTCCACTAAATGTAGAGTTCTGTCGCTGTCAAACCTCTTATTTAACCATCCATGAGACTATCGGTTATTATGTCGGCGAAATCAAAGACAAGATGCATTCAAAGGGACAAAATAGGCCTCTCAGTCTCTGTAGGTCAACCACTAGAGTTGGTTTGGGATTTGGGACGTTGGAGAAGAGAAGTTACATCTTTGTAAAGAGGACACTGAGTTTGTCCTCTCCTCGGTAGCTTCGAAGCTACAGTACCGAGGAAAAAAAGAGCCAAGAGCCCAGCATGTGTAATTGAACATCAGTTCCCCCCCCCATTCTATAAGATGGCCCTTTGTTGCCCTGTTGAGTCAAGAGGGCCTCCAATTATGGGACTTTCTCTTCTTTACCCATCATGCCCTAGATGAAAGTGGTTGCGTGGCCGCGTGCATATTCAAACATTGGTGCACACAACACCGTGCTAAAACACACACACACACACACACACACACACACACACACACACACACACACACACACACACACACACACACACACACACACACACACACACACACACACACACACACACACACACACACACACACACACACACACACACACACACACACACACACACACACACATCTATTCTCTGTGTCACTCTTCCTGAAAGAGCCAAGAGCCCAGGGAACAGGATAGCCGTTCACAGCTATTTGTTTTAAAGGCCCGAGGGACTCAACTATTTTTAGGTTTAACCACAGGCTGAAAGAAACTGCTCTACTATAATCAATGTCTTCAGATTCAGGCCCATTGTATTCCCAATGGGCAGCTGAAGATGATGACACGGCAATAGGATAGAAATAGAGTGACTAGTAATTATATTTCTATGGGCATTTTTTTTCAAAATCTTAGTGCACCACGTTAACGTAAAACAATGAACTACCCCAGTCAACTAACTGGTAGAAACAATAGAAACGTGTGAATCCTCTTCCCTGTGATTCCCTGTGTGAAAAGCCAAACGTGCAGATAATCATTGTCCTACTAGGAAGTGGTCCATCCTGGCAGTCGACATTGCTGCATGTGTTTTGTCCGTAGCTGTTAACCACGCCCACATGGAAATGGCAGTGCTGTGTCTTTGGGGGTTTATTATTATTATTATGGTGTGTGGAGCTGTGGATCACTGATCCAAGATCAGGGCTTATTGGCAGAGTGTAGTTCAGGGGCCTGGGAGTGAATGAGGCAGAGATTGGCAGAGGGGCAGCTAACAGGATTGAATGTGGCGGATTAGAGCCTGGGCCTTGGGGGAGTGGTGAAGGGTGGAGGGGCCTCCACACTGCATCTGTCAGTGAGGGGAAGAGGGGATGCCCATCCTTTCAACATGCAGCTGGGACTAGCAGGGATCGAGGGAGGCCAGACTGCCCTGCCCAGGAACACTGAACTAGGGAAGGGCAACAGAGAGGGAGACCGGCTGGGTGGGTGTGAGGGTGAAATCACATCCTTATCAGTCTCCAAACCAAGTTATGACCTGTAGTCTGTGAACTCTTTCAGTCCCAAATGTTCAGGATTCATTAACTACACCCCATCTGGAGATTTGGATGGACTGATTGATTTATTGATCGCAGAAGATTTAAAGGTACAGTCAGGAATATCTTTATTTAACTAGGCAAGTCAGTTAAGAAAAACTAATTCTTACTTCAATGACGGCCTAGGAACAGTGGGTTAACTGTCTGTTCAGGGGCAGAACGACAGATTTGTACCTTGTCAGCTCAGGGATTTGAACTTGCAACCTTTCAGTTACTAGTCCAACACTCTAACCACTAGGCTACCCTGCCGCCCCGGATATGACATCATCATGCACAGCAGGGCAACTTCCTGCTCACAGAAATTGACAACAACATCAATCTGTCAAGACTGCCACTATTAGCCTCCATCCAATATGTCAGTATGCCTCAAGGGAGGGCTCAAATTGTCAGATATGAATTTTGTTTTTGTTGATTTCTGCATGCATGAAGTTGCCCCGCTGAGCATGCGATGATCTTTCTAAATCTACGTTTAAAAATGTATACTTTTCTGAAGAACACAATGAGGTAATTCCCTTTCGACAAATCCCTAGAGGGGTTTCATGTTTTACGAGAAGACTACTGTTTAAATACACCCTGGCTTGGTGTATAGCGCAAGTTCTGGAAGGATCTACTTTCCATAAATAATTTCCCCTCAGTCCAGGAAATATTTACATTTTCCGACATTAGCCTGACTACTGAGTAAATAAATGCAAAAGCCACTTGAAAACACTGAAGGAACCAGTCTTCGTTTGGTTTAGTTTGACAGATACTGTTTTTATTATATTGTCAGAATGATTTTGGTTTTAACTGATGTGGTAGACATCGGAGAAGAATTTGAGGGGCCATTGTTTGAGTACAGAATATTGTGAAAGCTATTAGGGTGTGAATGGGGAAACAGTGTCATGTGTCTGTCGACATACCTTACTGGTTTGGCCTGTAGTGTGAGACACTTTCAGGTGTCCCAGAGAAGATGAGAAGAACTTCCATGCACCTGTAACGGCTCTTGTTGGTGGTAGGAAGAGTAGACCAAAGTGCAGTGTGGAAAGTGTTCATGATTCTTTTATTCACAAAACACTAAAACAAAATACCAAAAGGTCTTCGCTGGAGGCTCCGTGCCACGGATCTTCGCTGGAGGCTCCGTGCCACGGATCATCGCTGGAGGCTCCGTGCCACGGATCATCGCTGGAGGCTCCGTGCCACGGATCATCGCTGGAGGCTCCGTGCCACGGATCATCGCTGGAGGCTCCGTGCCACGGATCATCGCTGGAGGCTCCGTGCCACGGATCATCGCTGGAGGCTCCGTGCCACGGATCATCGCTGCAGGCTCCGGGCCACGGATCATCGCTGCAGGCTCCGGGCCACGGATCATCTCTGCAGGCTCCGGGCCACGGATCATCACTGCAGGCTCCGGGCCACGGATCATCGCTGGAGGCTCCGTGCCACGGATCATCGCTGGAGGCTCCGTGCCACGGATCATCGCTGGAGGCTTCGTGCCACGGATCATCGCTGCAGGCTCCGGGCCACGGATCATCGCTGCAGGCTCCGGGCCACGGATCATCTCTGCAGGCTCCGGGCCATGGATCATCACTGCAGGCTCCGTGCCATGGATCATCACTGGAGGCTTGGTGCGTGGAGCCAGCACAGGGCGTACCAGCCTGGGGAGACGCACTGGAGGCTGGGTGCGTGGTGCAGGCACAGAGCGTACCAGGCTGGAGAGACATACTGGAGGCCGGGTGCATGGATCAGGCACAGGGTGTACCAGGCTGGAGAGACGCACAGGAGGCCGGATGCGCAGAGCAGGCACAGGATATACTGGGCCGTGGAGGCGCACTGGAGGTCTGGAGCGTAGAGCTGGCACAACCCGTCCTGGCTGGATGCTCACTTTAGCCCGGCAAGTGCGGGGGGCAGCACAGCACGCACTGGGCTGTGAAGGCATACTGGCGACACAGTGCGTGGAGCCGGCGCAGGATATCCTGGACCGAGGAGGCGTACTGGAGACCAGGAGCGCTGAGCCGGGACCACCCGTCCTGGCTGAATGCCCACTCTAGCCCGGCAAATGCGGGGAGCCGGCAACGAGCGCACCGGGCTGTGAATGCACACTGGAGATACAGTGCGCATCATCGCACAACACAGTGCCTGACCGGTCACACGCTCCCCACGGTATGCACGGGGAGTTGGCTCAGGTCTAAACCCTGACTCCGCCAATCTCCCCGTGTGTCCCCCCAAAAATGTTGGGGGGAGCTACCTCTCGGGCTTCCGTTGTTGTTCTAATTCCTCGTATCGTCGCCGTTCCTCTCTTGCTGCCTCCATCTCCTCCCTTGGACGGCGATACTCTCCAGTCCGCATCCAGGGCCCTTCTCCATTCAGGATTTCCTCCCATGTCCACTCATCCTGGCCACACTGCTTGGTCCGTTTTTGGTGGGATCTTCTGTAACGGCTCTCGTTGGTGGTAGGAAGAGTAGACCAAAGCGCAGCATGGAAAGTGTTCATGATTCTTTTATTCACAAAATGCTAAAACAAAATACCAAAAGGCGAAAATGAAAGCGCACAGTTCTGTCAGGCACAAACACTAAACAGAAAACAAGATCCCACAAAACCCAAAAGGAAAATGACAACGTATATATGATCCCCAATCAGAGACAATGATAGACAGCTGCCTCTGATTGGGAACCACATTCGGCCAAAAACAAAGAGATAGAAAACATAGACTTTCCCACCCGAGTCACACCCTGACCTAACCAAACATAGAGAATAATAAGGATCTCTAAGGTCAGGGCATGACGGCACCTGGCGACCCCTTGTAAAGAAAATTAAAAAAGTTAGGTTGGTCATTGAACAATATAGGAATTTTTACCAAACAAGTTATATGTTGGTTATTGAGAAATAGGAGTAAAAAAAATTTGCATGTATTTTGGCATCATCTTACAATTTTATTGTAAATTCAATTTACAGGTGTCTCATCCTGTTGTAGAACGACCGATATTACTTTCAATTAATTTACTTGAAGCTTATTGTTAGAAACTGAATTGTCAAAGTTGAAGTAGTTTATGCAATTGATTACATAATTAAAAGGTGACTAAAGCTGTGATGCAAACCAACGAAATGTAGACTATGTGTGATTCATTATGCATCATCAACACATGATGAGAAAACGATTAGTCACCTAGATTAGATTTACGGATACGACAGGCCCTTTGATGTACAATTACAACAGAGCGCACCCTAACCTGCTCAACAACTATAAAGACATTCTGTCATAAATGCCTCTAAGAGGCTTGGCCTCTTGGGGTGAAGTTTCGCCTAAGTACAGATCAAGTAGGATCAGTTTCCCCTCCTCCGATCCTAACCTTAACTATTTGTGGGGGAAATGCAAAACGGACTCAAGATCAGTATCGAGGGGTAACTTCACTCTACTCCAAGTGGCTTGCCCAGGCACCTGATGTGACATGTTTGTAATCTTTAGTGTGAGCTGTGATGTCATTTTCCACTCACTATAATACCTAGAGGACTGGGACCTGGAGGTGGAGGTGGAACTCAACTCTCTTCCTTTTGACTCTTCTGGAAGAAAACCTGTGAAAAATAGGTCAGTGTTACAGAACATCTTGGTTGCTTTTGTCTATTTGAAATAGGGATAAAAAAAGGACAAATTCTCAAGTTTTCCAGAAATCTCAGTTGGGGGGATTCCTGGATCTCCTGCTCATACCCCCCTAAATACAGAAATCTTCCAACTGGGATTTCTGGAAAATCTGTGGAATTACCTGCATTTTGCAACCCAAAGGAAAACGATGTAGTATGTGAATATGTTAAATTATGCTATCTTCTGATTGTCCTTAGATCTAATGATACTATCTACACTTAAAAACCTATGTATTTTACTGTGGTGATACGTGAATAACCTCACCATAATGCATTATAAGTTGGGCTGCGATGATCCCAGTATCGCAATATTCATTAGTATCGTGGGAAGGAAACAAAACACAAAGTGGATTTAACTTCTTTAGGAAAACAGACCCTTTGTTGTAAACAAACAACATTATGACGTCATCCAGAGTCACATTTATTTATTTTCCGAGCTACAGCACACAATATTTTACATACAGCGGGTTTTTAAAGGACCGAAGAGTTTGGGCTGCTTCTTGTTTTCATTTTATGCCATGGAAGAAATATTGGCATACTGGTATCATCCCGGCCCTAATTATAAGTGCATTTATCATGCACATATTCATAGAAAGTGCTACTGTAAATATCTGTGGCCACCGTAATTGTCATTGCTCGACTGAGACTTCCTCTCTACTCTCTCTGTGTGCTGCAGCGAGTGTCAGTAGGTTTTTACCTTTCCATTTGCACTGCTTAACTGTGAGACCGACTAGTTCTGACTGACTAGGAGAATCTTCTGGAGACGAATGTCAGTGAGCCCTTACATTGGTCGTGGCTCTCTTGCTCTGCCAGTCGGCTCTCCTCGCCTCCACGATGCTCATTTCAACCTCCTGCTGCTGTAAACACACAGGAGAAGCCACTGCTCAGTAGACAGATGGAGCGGCAGAGAGCTGAGAGATAGGAGGAGAGGGTTTGGGGGTTTCAGGAGGGCTAGTCTGTTGATGTGTTGGATGTCCTTGCTCACACACACCCTGACAGGGCATCGATGTCCTCGGGACCTTATCAAACGAAATCGACGGCTCTTTCTTGTGACCAGCCTGGACAAGACACACACACACACACCCACCCACGCAAGCAAGCACCCACACACACAATGCCACACTCCAACAACGGCGGCAGAAACCAGGGGATCCTGAACAGGTGATTTAATCCAACTTGACAAACGAGTTAAATATTGACAAGCAGCAGAAGAGCGTATGTGCTGCTGTGCCTAGGAGGAGGAGAGGATGAGGAGAGGAAGAGCTGTGTGCCGCCAAGGAAGGACAGAGGGAATACAGGGCTTCCTGCATCATCATTTCGGATTCCGGCATCACATTCGCCACAGGTGTGGCAAGCGTTTTGGAAGGGAGGCACGTCAAGAAGACGGCGAGAGGGAGAGGGACCGGGGAGAGAGAAACAGTACAGGGTACACCGAAGGAACAGTATGAGTCAACTCAGGGACCATGCCGTCGTGTCCATATGCGGAAGGATATGCAACATCCCTCTGCTTCAACTGCTGGTGGTGAGTTCACCATCCGTCCTCTCTGGCTGTGGGATTCAGCAGTCAGTCAGCGTGGTGTCTATAGTGGAAGTGGGGCCGGCTGGGTGTTAATCATGCTAGACCTGGCCTCCGGACCGTCATGGCTGCAGCAGACAGGGCGACAGGAACTGCCCTGGGCAGATATTACAGCACATGGAGGGGGGAACATATATGTGGTTCAGAAAAAAGATGAATGGCCTCCATTGAGAATAATGTGAATAAAAAAATATATAAATGTAGGGGGTAGATCAGCTTTCAAATACCCCATATATATTTTTTTGTGAATATATATATATATATATATATATATATATATATATATATATATATTTTTTTTAATATATTTTTGTCTTTACTATTTTCCCCTAACCCTACCACCCCTCCCCTAATTGGAGTAAACTAATGGACAACAACACTTAGGCTTCTACTTCCTGCTTATACTGTACATACTATATACATTTTATGGACACGGCATATTTTACATTAGTTATCTTTTGTTAGTCCCATCCTTCAGTTACCCTCAATAATGTGATTGTTAGTGTTGCTGTGTTGTACTATGTAGGTCGTTGACCTGCCAACTGCTGCTAACTGCCAACAACCACTAATTGCCGAGGGGATCGAGCATGCTCTATCTGTCTAGTGTCTCCAGACAATTTGGATTGAGGGATGTGCCTGCCATATGTACCTCTGTATGGAAGTGATTCACTGTGGGACGACATGGTGCCACATATCGCAATTTATTACTATGGCTTCCTTTTGTGTTCTATGGCTTCCTTGTGTGTTCTATGGCTTCCTTGTGTGTTCTAAGGCTTCCTTGTGTGCTATCTGTCTATGTGTAAGTGGATTTTCCGATGTGTGGCAGTGGCCAAATCTAAAAATGTCTCTACCAGGAATAGGATGGAGGGGAATGGGATTCATATGTGACAGGGGGTTTCAACTCTATAGTGAGAAGACTTTGAGATCTCCCCCGGATGGACAGCAGACAGGGATAGAGACTAGATTTGTGTTTCTGTGGAAAACATATACAGCTCTTAGAGTTATAATGCGAGAGAGGGAGGGAGAGTGCGCAATAGAGCGAGAGACCGAGAGGGAGAGGGAGAGAGACAAAGAAATGGAGAGAGGAACAGAGAGACAGAGAGAGAATGAGAGAGAGAGAGAGAGAGAGAGAGAGAGAGAGAGAGAGAGCAAATCCTCCACTCTTCTGGGTAGGAATCCTCTCCTTCTCTTCTCCTCTGTGGCTTTGTGTTCGGGGCAAAGCTCCCAGACACAGCACTCCAACTGAATTATTTACCCAAAAGTGTGCTTATATGGAGCCAAGGGTCCTCGTGCTCCACTGTGACTAGGAACCTATTAAACCAGACAAATCACTCCATATACCCTTTGTCTAACTACATTACCAGAAGCTGTGTTATGATTAATCACCCGTAAAGGAGGGAAACACACTATGAGGTGCTGGAGAGAGTTTTGATGCATGGTTACACGTTTCCATCTTATTTCACATGTGTGTGTGTGTGTGTGTGTGTGTGTGTGTGTGTGTGTGTGTGTGGTGTGTGTGTGTGTGTGTGTGTGTGTGTGTGTGTGTGTGTGTGTGTGTGTGTCGTACCATTATTGTATATTGTGTGGAGAAAATTAATTCTGTGTTGATGGAAATACTGTATGTCTCTTGACTGAAAGATAATAACTAATGTTGTCAACTGGTTACAGGTTTTGAATTAGGTGAGGGATGCTTTGATTATTGTGTCGTCGTATTTTTTGGGGTTCTGGATTTGCTGTTGGCTTATGCGGTAGGGGCCAAATTCAGATTTATGCAATTTAAGCTTTTCCTGCTCACACCTTTCCTATGCACTTGTCAGTAGTTGGTATTCAGACTTACCTTATGCAGGTGCGTAGTGGGATTTGCAGGTGTGATTTGCAGGCGAAATATACTCTCACAATCTAGTTGGCCCTCCAAGTGAAATAGATTTTCATTCATTTCATTTCACAGTGACTCAAGAGCGAGAAGGTTATCTAAATCTTCATGTGTTTCCTGGATTCCACACATGCTCTTTTTTGGGGGGTTATAAAAAAGAAATCAGATGTTAGTCACAGTGACTGAATAGTGAGAAGGTTATCCACCTATCTTCCCCATCATCACATATTTTCTTCATTCCAAAAATTCTGTCCGTTTCCTTTTTTTGGGGGGGAATTGAAAAAAAGCAATGTCAGTCTTTTTTGCTCGTTTCCTGTCTCCACGGCTGCAAGTTGCATGCGGAAACGAGCCGTCTGCTTCACATATCCATATGCTAATATCAACCCTGGCTCCAGCTGCAACCTGGAGCAGCCTGCCTCGTCCCCAGGACAGCCATGAGGGGAGAGCCATGAAAAGGAAGCGGGAGATGATTAATTAACTCTGCCTTCGTTTGATGCTGCCTGCCTTATTGACTTTCAACAGGGTCTGTGAGCGTTTGCTTTCGCCCCCCCCCCCCCCCCCCCCCCCGCCAAAAAATAATCCCCTCGAAAAAAATTAAGGTCAGATTATTCATGCAGTGGTGGAAAAGCAAAAGGTTGGAGTGGAAACTGGAAACTGCTGGTTCTGTTGTTACGGATACTGAGGTGTTTTTTTATAGGTCATTTCATGGCTACTGTATGTGTAGGGTTAGTCATGTAAAGAGTAAGCTCCACTGTGGGAGTTCTTGTTTCATCTCTCTAGCTTGAAGAAGCTACTGTTAATACAATTTATACTGTATTTCATTCTAAATATGTACTGTTATAGATGGTCGAGAACCAATAGCATTGCAGGCTGGACATTGAATATTAATATCTGAGGTTTCACACTCTATTACACCTCTAATGATCTTTAATCTGTGCTATCATAGTCCAAGTAAGGATAAAGTAGTACTGTATAGGCCTTTGATAAGCTTCACTCATACATAACAAAGTAATGTATTCAAACCCATGCCGATTAACCAAACAGCATAGATTATAGAGGCAAACAGCATCAGTTGTGTTGACATTAGTGACAGCTGATCCAGCTGGTTCCCTGGTCATGTATGTTTTTACATTTATGACCACATCTGAGAACGTAGTTTCAGCCTATAATGAGGCTCTCGCTACAGGACAACACAATGCAACGCTGCCCCTGGGGGAGAGCTCACAGCCTGGGGCTCAGCCTCTCTCTCTCGGTCTCTCTCTCTCTCTCTCTTGCTCTCTCTCGCTCTCTCTCTCTCTCTCTCGCTCTCTCTCTCTCTCTCTCTCTCTCTCTCTCTCTCTCTCTCTCTCTCTCTCTCTCTCTCTCTCTCTCTCTCTCTCTCTCTCTCTCTCTCTCTCTCTCTCTCTCTTTCTCTCCGGCACACAAAAGATCACCTGCCTCCACGCTCTCAGTCCCGGGGGCCAGGGTCCAAGGGGGGCGTCCCACAGGCCATTGTGATTGTCTCTAAACTCATGTATCACCAGCCCCTATTAGCTGCTATAATGATCCTCTCCGGGGCCATTTCCCCCACCACTTGATGTTAGATTAGCCTTCCAGTTCAAATCTTTTTTTCTTACCAAAGCTGGTACTCCTCAGTGTGTGTCCTCTTGACTCAGTCTGGCTGGGCCACTGTTCTGTTTTTAGTTTGGAGTGTGTGTGCGTGTGTGTGTGTGTGTGTGTGTGTGTGTGTGTGTGTGTGTGTGTGTGTGTGTGTGTGTGTGTGTGTGTGTGTGTGTGTGTGTTGTGTGTGTGTGTGTGTGTGTGTGTGTGTGTGTGTGGGGCTGGGGGGGATTATGCTGACAAGGTTGTTTGCAGTAGCATTTACAATTTCAGAACAGAAAAGCAAAGCAGTGCTGTGTCTCTTCTAAAATGGGTATGATTCCACCTGACATTTGATCCAACAAACAGCCATAGATGTTTCTCTTCCAACAAGGTAATTCAGTTGGATATCTCTCCTGAACCTCCAGCAGTTGGATTTCTATTTTGCCCGTATTCCATTTCAAAAGAAAGTATTGCCACAAATAACAACCCAGGGATCTGTCTTGCCTCAAAGTAAGTACTGCGTCATACTGAACTGCATCATATTATATTAAGGGATTTTCTTTCTGACATAGCTAATGTGGTCTGTCAGAAGCAGTTGCGGCTGAGGAAAGCCTGGTTTTCTGCCATTGAATTCTGGGTGAAGAGAAGTGCGGCCACCCTTGGGTGCCCGCTGTTCTTTTCACATCAGATTTTTACCAATGAGGATGCGATGACCTCTATGCCCCACCCACTATTTTGAAGAGTTGGAAGAGGCGGGTGGGTGGGTGGAGTTCATTGAGTCATTTTCTCAAGAGTTCGTAAGACAGTGTCATAGAGAGCAACAGTTTTCTCTCCCATAGAACTGGGTGTCATTGTTCCATAACTCTTGTTTCCTCTCTAATCAAATTCTTTTTTTCTCCATTTTGTGGTTTGGGAAGTCAAGTAGAGTGCTTTTCCCAAGTGGGAGGTTTTTTTCAAGTGGGAACCAATCGCGTAGCAGGAGACACTTGCCCATGTTATATTCTCATGGTTATAAACAACATATTTAAAACCCCGTCATGCTCGTATAGCTACTCCAAAATAGCATAGCAATATACAGTGTCATTATGAAGTTGAGCGTCAGAGAAAGCTATCATTATATGTTTTATTACATAGGACTCATCATAATACGTTATGATGGAAGGGCGGTTTAAGCCCTAGGGAGGCTGTATTCACAGTACTGACCGTAATGCTGACGTTGATCAATGGTGTTGTACGCAAACCAATTCCCACATAAACCATGTAGGTCCATTATTCTAATGATCTGATCATACAGAGAGTAGAAGAACAGTCCCTCACCACTACCTCAGGTTAGGAGCATTTGTCTTGATATGGCAATTCATTGGTTGGACCACCACCATCCATTCAGCCTATTGAGTCTTAGTCACTTCCTAAAGAGGCAATATTATCTATCTACTATTCATGTGTCCATAACTCATGTTTATGGTGATGGGCTAGTGGCACTCAATAATTCCCTCAACCTCCTCATGATGGTGGACATAAATATAATGGGGGACGTCCAGCCCATCAGGTGAATGAACGTAGTTTCTCTTCGGGCCCCCCTTTTGACCCCAGGGCCAATTGTCCACAGTGTCAACCGGTCAATGACTGGCCTTTGTGTGTGTGGCCGGCGGCTGCAGCAGCAGTGGTCACCAGGGCCTAGGGGCCATTGTAAAAAATAGATAGATAGATAGATTGTCACACTCTTCTTCGTCTGAAGATATAGAGAAATCATCGTCGGAGAAAGTGGACCAATACGCAGCGGGGTTATGTGTACTCCTCTTCTTTTTATTATGGATAAGAAGGTAAACCGAAAACAAAACACGTACACAGGACAAACACAACGACGACTAACAATAAACACAACGACGACTAACATGCTTGTAAGGCACAAAGCTATACACAGCAATTCATCTCCCACAACTCACAAACCCAAACACATACCTATATATAGGACTCTCAATCAGAGGCAACTAGAAACACCTGCCTCCAATTGAGAGTCCAACACCCAAACCTAAACATAGAAAACTGAACTAGACAGAACGTAGAAATACAAACCTAGAACATATCCAAAACCCAGAACTAACAAACCAAACACCCTAATTAACAACCAACCACCCCGAACTACATAAAACAAATACCCTCTGCCACGTCCTGACCAAACTACAATTACAAATAATCCCTAATATTGGTCAGGACGTGGCATACATAGATAGATAGATAGATAGATAGGGTCAGCGGGCTATCAAGCTGTGCTCTAACCCCCATCTGGTCCCAGCAGCTGGTAAGCATACTGAGGGTTTGGTGGTTAGTTGGTTAGATGTTTGTTATTAGGAGAACTGGGTATGTAGGCTACTGTAGCATGGTACAAGCACATTATATCTCCTTGGGTCACCACTCACCACCACCATCAGACACCTCATTGTAGTAATCCATGCTGTTGTGGAAGTCAATTATCTTTGATTCTAATTATCATGCCTGTAGTGTATTTAAAAAAGACGTTTCTTACCATATACTTTATAGCCTACATACAGGGAGGACGTTTCTGTCTATTCCATTTGAACCTGTAGGTACTCCGTCCCTCCCACAGACCTTTGAGGTAAAGCTGTATTAGTGAGTATTACAGTGAGTCAGGGAGACTCTTGGCTGAGTTGAGTCAGCTGAATTAGTCTCCTCCTGAGGCAGAACAGAGTTAGTGGGAGTCAGGCTGCATCCCAAATGACACCCTGTTCCCCATATAGTGCATTACTTTTGACTAGAACCCTATGAGCCCTGGTCAAAAGTAATCCACTATATAGGGATAAGTGTGACATTTGGAAGGCAGACACAGGGAGACTCTTGGCTGAGTTGAGCTAGCTGAATTAGTGCATTATTATTGACCTAGTTCCCTGTTGCTCTCCTCTCGTGGCTCCAGACAGAATAAGAGGAGCTTGGGAAGCATTCTCTTCAAGTCTCAGGATACATTTCTTCTAAATGAACCTTTATGTGTGAACGCTCAAGGTAAATCTACTCTGAAATGGCTTTGACAGGTGAACGCTCAGGGTAAATCTACTCTGAAATGGCTTTGGCAGGTGAACACTCAGGGTAAATCTACTCTGAAATGGCTTTGGCAGTGAAAGCTCTCGCGTTTTTAGTTTTGTGAAGTCAGAGCGGGTGTATTGTCAATGCAGAGGGTGAAGAAATAGATGCATCATATCAGGTTTCAGGTAAGACCCAACTGCAGACTGTGTAGAAGTAACAATGTTTATTGTAACCACAGTGGCAGGCAAACGACAGGTCAAGGCAAGCAGGGGTCGATAAACCAGAGTAGAGGCCAAGGTACAGGGTGACAGGCAAGCCCAGGGTCAGGTAGAGGTCGGTAATCCAGAGGTGGAGCAAGGTACAGGGCGACAGGCAAGCTCAGGGACAGGCAGAGTGGTCAGGCGGGCGGGTACAGGGTCAGGACAGGCAAGGGTCAAAAACCAGGAGGACGAGAAAAATAGAGACTGAGAAAAACCAGGAGCTGAGACAAAACACTGGTCGTCTTGAACAAACAAGACGAATTGGGACAGACAGACAGATAACACAGGTATAAATACCCAGAGGATAAGCAGGGAAGATGGGCGACACCTGGAGGGGGGTGGAGACAAGCACAAGGACAGGTGAAACAGATCTGGGCTTGACACATCAACTGTATCAGTGCAGAAAAGGCAGTTGTGGTCTTCCTGGATGTGTTTTCACTGTTCAATTAAGCATCTCTATGTGTAAAATCTTTAAAAACTATCAATGAAATATCATGCTAGCAATAATGTTGGATGCGTTTATGTGCGTTCGTCAGGTGTACCCAGTACATTATGTGTTTACAATGGGCAAATATAATCAATTTTCAGTTGTCTCTTTCCTTTGGTTATCTTCCAAACCATTCATAGAAGTACATAACTATTCATGTATAAACTATGAGGTGCAATGGATGCCCTCTAGTCAGTTCTATGCAATGAATAGCAAAAGTCATTGTAAATAAATTGCTGGTCATTGGACATGTGACCTGTAAGGGGACAATGCAGAAGGCTCTTGTGCTCTCTGCATTATGTGATGGTGAGTGGATGAATAGCTCTTGTAAGGTAATGCTTTCAGTGCAGAGGGCGCACCATTGTATACCTCAGAGAGTGAGCTGATTTAACTTGAATCACTCTAGTCGGTCTAAAGAATGGACCTATGGTAAAGGCTCTCCCGGGGGGGAGGGGGGGGGGGGCACCCCTAGATAAAGAGGGTTAGCTAAGTAAAGAAATAATAACGACAGAATCGCATTTGTTATCGTAGGAGCAAATAGCTGGCCAAACCGAAGGAAGTTCAACTCCCGCTGTTTGACATTTTCCCACAGTAGCCAAAGTATCACTGGAGATCAGAGGTTGAAAGATGAGGACGTCTTGAAAAAGAGAAAATAACACAAATAAACAAAATGTGCAGTTTTAAATCCGTTGTGTGACAGCCGAGAAGATACTGTCACGTTCTTGAAAATGATCGGACCAAGGCGCAGCGTGAGTATAGTTCCACATATTTATTTAAGTGAAACTTACAAAGACCGTGAGGACGTAGTGCCCAAACACACTAACAATCAATCAGTATCCCACAAAACACAGGTGGGGAAATAGCTACCTAAATATGATCCCCAATCAGAGGCAACGATAAACAGCTGCCTCTAATTGGGAACCATATTAGCACCAACATAGAAATAGACATATTAGATCACCCCCTAGTCACGCTCTGACCTACTACACCATAGAGAACCAAGGGCTCTCTATGGTCAGGGCATGACAGATACAGTGACATCACTCTTTTATAAATGATACATGCTTGTTTTATATCCGACTGACCATTGACTTGTCTTCCTTATTTGGGCTGGGATTGCCTTTAGGGGTTAGCACATTGGCTTAGCGCTAACGCTCCCAGGCATCTGTCGAATCCCAAGACAAGAGTTTTCATGTGTGATGATGTCACCCCAGTCTGAGTCTTAATGAGAACCAGAAGTTATTTCGAATTCCTCTGAGTCTGTTCCATCTGGAAGCAATGAAACAAAGATGGCGACTAAAAATAGAGGCCCACTTGAGATAATGATAAAACAGATTTATTGCTTACGGTGTAATAAGCATACAGTACATCTTCAAATTCCATACCTGACTGTAAGTAGTGAAGGCCTCTTAAAAATAATGGTAAAAATTTGCTTAACCATGTAGCCCGTTACACTCATACCTATATATGGGTTGAAAATGACAGATTTGGACACTGATACTGTAAATGCCTAAATTGGAATGCGGTGGCTGTACAGTAACATGCTATACATGATGTCAGAGCTCTGGGTCGCCGCTTCACAGCTCTGTATGGGTTTTGACTGACAGCCGTTCTGAACTTGAGCACCGTGCGCGACAATAAGTTGCCCCCATCCTGCCCCGGTAATTGGGCAACATTAGCACCTTTTTGGTTGTCTGAGTGGGGGAAATGCTGTAAATTATGAGGACTCAATTTATTTTTAAAGGTGAGCCGTTGAGGATTATAATAAATATAACTTTGACGTCATACAAGCAAGTCAAACACCCGTGAATCCAATATGCTTTTCACATTTTCATATCATAAAACTCATATAATATACAGTGTCAACATTTATGATCATTATGTTTGATGTACAGTTACAAGATGACATGATGCTATACCCTGGGTTGTCCTGAACAGAATGAGCCTGTGTTTTCTGTATTGTGAAGAGAATTTGCCGCGGACTACGCATCTGAATGCACTCATGACTCCATTCTAAGCGCATCAGAATTACCATCTGCTTCTCTCAAAATCTTACACTGTAAGATCGTATTTTATAATTTTGCAAGTCATGTTGGCAATAGAACAAGCATTTCAATTTATGCCCACCTGACCCAGATTGGGATTTATAATGGACCACTTTTGGATTGCGTATACAACAGTATTGTGTAAAGGCAGGATACAGGGCCGTGTTCCAAACGAAACAACCACAAAAAACACCTTCTTTGAGTCATAAAAGTGAATTGAAATGACTTAGGAACTGTGCCCACTTTGGAGAGGAGTGTGACCACTTGGAGACACCAGTTAGACCCATGTCATTTTTTTGTCTTATTTTGCACCTACCTCAAATTTTCAAAGAATATTCTTATCATGTTACTGAATGTATCCAGAGTATTTTCTTGTGTCAGGTGAACAGTTTTGTCCTCGCCTTTAGTCTAATAATTTTCCCAGAAACTCGAAAATGTTCCCTTTTAATTGCTACCATGGTTGTCCATATGCTTTCCATATTTCTTCTGTAAGAAACATTTCGTTTAGCCCTATCCGTACAGGCCAATTCCCACGAGTGTATAGGGTTAAGTTAATTATGGAAGTTGACTAATTTTGAATACACCTTTAGACTGTATGCTATTGTCGGCAATAATCCATCTTTCGATTTTACCTAAAATCTCACTTGCACTTTATATACAATTTGTAAATCCAGTCCACAGAAAAGAGAAAGTGAAAATAGGCCACCATTCCAATAACAATAACATACTTTTACAGTAAGGATAATTAGCAGGATAACGATACGTCATATAGCTTTTCAGCATTTCATGCTGCTCCGATATTAGGCTTTTATTCCCCTTGATCTCCCCAAATCACTTGACTGTGTGCCACTGTGTTCTCAGCAGACACACTGAGTAGCCTGTGTGCCCAGAAACCTACTAGAAACACATGACATGGATCCCATTAAAGTGGCCGAAGAAGGAGAGAGAGAAAGGAAATTGCCTCTCGAAGGCTCTTGTTGACTGACACTCGTCACTTAGCGCCTAATGGTCTCGTTTTGCATACATATGGGATGGCTTCAAAGAAAAACTATAACAAATGTCCCGACTTCTAAGGACTTCCATGGATGCTGCACATATCATCCTCATACAATGTGTTTCTGTATCACAAGATTAACACTAACATAGCATGTTAACACTTTTAGGTTTGAGTGCAAAGTTCCCTGATACATACAGTATCAGTTTGATGTTTGGTTTAGCTGTGGAATGCTGGACATTGCAGGTTGAAGGCTGGAGGCTATATGCTGTAGGCATAACACTATGTTCAGATACACCTGCCTACTGTAATATACGACAGGAAATCACCCTCTGCACTGTATCTGCATGAAAGCAATTTAAGACCCGAGAGAGGTTAAAAGTTACGACAACCAATCATTGCTCACATTTCTCATTCCTGTTTCAAAAGACCTTTATACACACTACACAGGCAGGCACACACACACACACACACACACACACACACACACACACACACACACACACACACACACACACACACACACACACACACACACACACACACACACACACACACACACACACACACACACACACACACACACACACACACACACACACACACACACACACACACATATATATCCCCCTTCAAAATAGGAAACCCATCCTATTCCTATCTGTTGTCTATCACTGTCACTTAAAATGGAAATATGGCTTGTGATAAGGATGAAAGGGGGCAGGGGGAATGACAGAGGTGCAAACAAACAGTGTTCCTGTTGTCACATTACCATTCTGTCAGGCTTCAACATTCCTGCTCCCTGTTCCCCGGCAACAGGGAATCTCCCTGGCATTCAGGGCCATTCCAGTGGGAGAAGAGATTTGGAAATCAGGCAGAAGCAGATCCTAACCTTCCAGCTCCAGCTTTTCAGAGGAATGTTTTGCCTGCCTGCCTCGACATCTGCCTAACACATGGGTCAACCAAGACTCAGCGTGTGCGTCTCAAATGGCACCCTATTCCCTATAGGGTGCACTACTTTTGACCGGATCCCTATGGAACCCTAGTGCACTACTTTTGACCAGGACCCTGTTCAAAAGTAGTGCACTATATAGAGAATAGGGTGCCATTTGAGACGCAACCCAGCCTAATCAATAAATCACCCAGCAGATTTAAACAGAGAAAATATACTGTAATAAACCTGAAGCTGTGGGGCTTATTACATTGATAATACGCAAGACAGGTCAAATGGTGAAGAAATATATATTTATATGTATGGAGAAAACTAAATCTTATAAAAAAAATGCTCTCGGGGGTCGGGAGTTTGCGTTGAGGAGACGAAGCTATATTTCACTGTGCTCATTTGTTATACCATGAATGTGTTCTCAAGTCTGGCTTCTCTCCATTCGTTGCTCCCATTACGTCGGCAGCGAAGACTATAATAAGCGCTCGCTTGGATTTCGCTGTTTTACTGGTGTCAGGCTAGGTGAGGCGGTAATAAAACAAGTCACTAACTTTATGTGACTGGGGAGGATTTCTTTATTTTTTTTTAGGTTTTGGGTGGGAACAAAAATATCTCACTAAGCCGACTCACTCGGGGATAACACTAGCCTAGCCGGCTTAGACCTTTCTAACGCTTTCAGCACCATTCACTGGCCAAAACAGTGAGCTGGAACGACAAACCCCTCATTGACAAGGTGTGAATTTAGCCGATACACAATACACAATGACACAAAGCATATACAGTATGTTCAACTTCAATGAAGTGAGAGGTAATATAGAGTGAATGGCTGCTGTTTGAGCAAAGAGAACACTGACTGAAAGTGAATGCCTCTCGCTGAATGTGCCTAATGTGTCTCATTTCCCATGAAGCTAAAGGGGTAGCCAGGCCACCTGATCGCTGCTGCTCTCGTTAGTATGTTGGCAGAGCCAATTGTGCATGGCTAGGCTAGGTGTGGTGCCTGCCTGTCAAAGCCTGCACAAACAGAAGCTGAGATCCCCGCCGGTGGATCAACATCTGGTTCTCTCTCTCTCTCTCTCTCTCTCTCTCTCTCTCTCTCTCTCTCTCTCTCTCTCTCTCTCTCTCTCTCTCTCTCTCTCTGTCTCTGTCTCTGTCTCTGTCCTCGGGTCTCTCTCGGGGTCTCTCTCTCTCTGTCCTCGGGTCTCTCTCGGTCTCTGTCCTCGGGGTCTCTCTCTCTCTCTCTCTGGGTGCTGAGAGGGCATTATTCTGTGGTGCGATATCCTGGTTACTGTTTAATTTCCGCCTCCACCCCTCCTGTTCTAAACACACCTGGATGGATATTAGTCTCCAGACGGCCGTAACAACTGGCAACCCTCGGCCCGTAAAGTCTGGCCACGGATCTGTCGGACTCTTTTAATGTGACCGTTTTTAAATGAATGGCATGGTTCTAAACATCAATATGGTGTATGAATACAGTGTGTATTTTCATATTTCACTACCTGCTTTTATAACTTTTTAATATGAATTGAACATATACAAAAAAAATGTAGAAATATATATTTGAATTTCTAATAGACCCATTCTTTAGGTGTTCTACCCTCCACACATGTTTTCTGAGATACTGTCAAACAGATGCTCTATGTTTAGTTTCCAAATGACATAGTAGTTGCATGTGCTTCATCTCTACACAGGTTGTACTATGGGGTGTTATGGAGTGGGCACGTCAGGTTGGATTTATTATATTTTTCAATTTTCTTGAGCATGATTTGCTTGGGGAACAGGCTTGGCTACTGTTCCGCCACATACTGCACATGAATGAATGACCCTCTCTTTGACTAGCCAACTGAGCGTTGGAAGGAGGAGAGAGGAGACAGGGGCTATTTAAGTGTTGAATATATCTTAATGTTTGGAAAGATAATCTGACAGATTCGGATTCCTGACGGCCCGGGGAGGTGTTGAGGGGGGGGGGGGGGTGTGTGGTGTGTGTGTGTGTGTGTGTGTGTGTGTGTGTGTGTGTGTGTGTGTGTGTGTGTGTGTGTGTGTGTGTGTGTGTGTGTGTGTGTGTTGGGACTAGGACGGGCAAGGTACTATAAGAGGACATCAGATAACTGAAACCCACCCTAGAGGATGAACAGGCTTCCTTTGTGTAATCAGGTAATCCATATTCCCAGATCTGGCCCTATTTGGGTGTGGTATGCGGAGGCTTTGTCTACCTGGTTTAGCCTGTTCAATCTTTTACACTGATGGCATTGAAACCGCTATGTTTTCTACTGTTTTTAGATATGTTTTTAGAGTGTATAGAATTGTATGTTACTCTCCTAATATTTTTAGCCCTTTTAATAAAGCTTTTTTCTTTTAATGTTTGCTCTCAGTGTGAAGAACTTTGTGATTTACGTCTGTAAATGAAAAGCACTCTACAGACGTAAGTTATTATTATTATTATTATTATTATTATTACTCTAGTCCTCTGCTGAACTCTGAAGAAAGCACTTCGCTTCATACTGGTGGCATATTGGTTTCTGACGTCAAGGCCTACAAACCAGATCACTCAGCTCTCCATGGCTTCTCATGACAAATCAAATGTAATCACCATAGTAACCCCTTGATAACATAGATTCCCTTCCTTCCTCAGGCTATTTTATCTAATCTATCACAGTCTTGGGAGGTGGGAGGTTGATGGGCAGGATTGATATGGTGACATGAAGTCATTTTGACCTGAATAAGAGGGAAAGATCATCAGTGCTGTGCTACAGATAAGCTGCTGATAACATTAATTGATTCAAGCCAGGGCTAAGGACGGAGACAATGAGCAGTTTCAATATCTGTGTAACCGCCCGTCTGATGCCTAACTTTGCCTGAGAGACTTGCGTTCACTCCCCGGGTCAGTGCCTAGGCTTTAGTGCAGAGGGCTGTCATAGTCATGAGGTGCGCGAGAGGCAGTCTTCTCAGCCATATGAGCTCTAACGTGTCAACACCCAGGAAAGTTTGTAATATCATTCATTCCCAACTAGCCATACAAATTCCCTCAGAAAGAAGTGTTACATTCTGTAGGCATAACCTTTGACAGCCATAAGCCAGTCGGGAATTCCACATTCCATCTCCCCTTGAACGTCTCACATAGAGCAGATTTCCAGTTGGCTAAAGTGGGTCCCTAGGCCACTCTGCCATGTCATCGGGTCTCGGCCTGCCTTACGGCCAGAAAGGTGGGGAGGAGGGGGCTGGCGGTTGGGGTTGAGATAGGTCCTGACCTTGGCTTTGACTGGTCTGACAGGTCTCACTCCCAGAGGCCACCGGGCAGCTTCAGGCTTTCTTATCTCTCTCACTCGCCTGCTGCCTGGGTCTCAGATCTACAACCCTGCCGAGGTGGGGTTGGGAGGAAATCACATTATAGATAGCTAGGACTTTAAAGGAAGACTGGAACTGATACGGACCCCATACTGCAACTGGGTCAGGGCTGTAGCTGGGTTTGGGTTTTTCTCAGCCAAGACCTAAAGGAACTCATATGTTGACGGGGATATGATCCCACCCTTTACAACCTTTCAGTATGTGTGGATCTGCCAGAGAGAGAGGGGGAGAGGGAGAGCAAGACGCTCTCATGGATGAATAATGAATCTAATGTTTTATTACTGAAATTCTTGGACCATTTCTTTTAAACACATTTGCGTGTGGGTGCGCATACTCGCACGTGAGCATGTGTGTCTGGCGTAAAGCAAAGCTTTTTTGGCCGAGTCTCCGAGTGCCGCAGCAGTGGGGGACAAAGCTCATTTTAAAACGTCCTAAAGATTAGGAGGCACATGATCGGTTGGAGGGCTGCAGGATATGGGCCTCACAGCATGCCCAGTGGGGGAAGCCCTCTCCCTCAACAGCTCTAGCCTTCTTATCAACCCCTCTCACATACAGAGTAAACAGGAACTGCCATAGGCTGCCATAGACCAGAAACATGAACAAACACACAAAGGAAACTACAGTGTGAAAGTGCATGCCTACGCCAGCCAACTCCAGCTCAACAAATCCCAGTGCTCTGTTTCTCCCCTTGACTCCTACACTGAAGTTGAAATTGGATGCAGAATTTCGATGCTGGTTCATTCTTTGTCTTGTGTCCATCCTACAAAGAGAACCAGAGGAACGGACTGTATATGGGGAAATCAGACACATTTGCAGATGATTGCATTGGATAAGACAGTTCACGATCGCTCCCCATCATTGCTAACTTACTTCGAGACATTCTATCGCCTGTTAGTGAGCTTGTATGACTTTTAGATCCTCTATAAACAACTTCCTTTGGTTTCTGCCTGGAAGGATTTGGTAACCATGTGATCTGCAGACACTTCACGAATGAGCCTCACAAGACTGTTGACTAGAGGGTTGTATAGATAGAGAAGGTATAGTTTTGACACTGCTGCAGAGGAGTTTGAGGAGTTTGCACGCCGCACCGGGCACTGTTTTACAACCTCCCAATGATATAGCGACAGTTTCTGTCAAGGTGATATTCTGTCCTTATGAGCTTTAGTGCTATTTAGAAAGTTCAACCACCTCAAGGAATTGTTTGGTCTGTATCGCACTCCAAGTGTACTTCGCGAAATATGCGTTCGATAAAGTTTGAGGCAAAGGTCCATAATTTTCTCGGTGGGAACCCTGCAGCTTTCGCACACACAGTAAAAATGTCAGGAGTAATGCAATACACGGCAGCGTGCTCTGCATAACATATACCAGTAAGGCCTTAAATCGTCGGTTTACATACCCTCCATTTGACATTACGACAGGCCATTGCACATTCTTTGCATACCTTCATGTATGCGGAGGATTACGCCAGTACCCTATCATTAGCAGAGGTTTCCGCGATGACAACAGCGACTTAGCTAGCTGCGCTTAACGTTTGATGCGGGGTGTAAATCTTTTTGTGACATGGCACTCTGGTGATGGGTAGATCTCTCTGAGAGACAGGGAAAATCATTATCGGGCTGAATCGTAACTTGAGATCTGTTTAACGTGGACTTTTGCTTAAATCATTAGGGATCTCAAGTTAGGATTTGGATCTGTGAGACTATGTGGCTAATGGTCTCTAACAACAGATATTTTCTCCTGACTATTCCTCTGTATGACAACTTCTTTCCGTTCTAAATTGATAGAGCTAGATGCACTATAGTTGATGTTCAGCAACTTTTGTTAACTAAACTTGTACATGAACTTGTTCATGCAGGATTTGGACGCTACTCAGATCATTCTCCCATGTTCCTATCCTATCACTCTGATACTGTAAGTAACCCTGAGTTGCTTAACCCGGAAGCCAGCCGGATCGAACCCGGAACTGTAGTGACGCCTCAAGCACTGCAGTGCCTTAGACCGCTGCACCACTCGGGAGGCAACTTCATTTGGTCCTAATGACACTCAGTGGGTTTAGTGTGACTGGTATCTCTGCTGGGTGTAGTGGCACCTTATGACTTCCAGATGGCCTTGGGGACACCACTGATAAACAGCAGCAACACTTTGAATTATTCAGTTCAGATATGAGGACAAGTAAGTACAGTATGTGCATTTAATCGTTTTTTTTTTTATAGGTCACAAGCAAATGATGAAGAAAGTGAAAAAATATGATTTCATCAGGTAATTAGATACCCTTTTGTATGAATGACAAAATAACACATTGTCACCTGGCCGTTGCCATGTTCTTCTGGCCTCTGTCCGTGCCCTTGATGATCATTGGTCATTTAGTATGCCCTTGACTGGCGACTTTGGCTGGAGGTCTGGGCTTGTGCCATCTTCAGTTGGCACGGGGGCATACTGGAGACGGTGGGCACCTGCAGTGGCTAGCCTCAGGTCAGTCCTGAAGTGTGATAATTGCGCTGGTGCCAGCCATACAGTTGCCTTCTGAGAAGAAGGCTCTTAAGAGCTACTGTGAACACATCCCAGTTCCAATGTCTGACAATAAAGGTTTCTCTTTATTTTCAGCTTAAGAAAGAACATTACAGTGTTCCTCAATGTAGGCTATACCATATAATGTATACAGTCTGTACCATCATATTTTCCCAGCTCTGGATACACACAGTATTTTTACACTATTAAATCTGTCTAGCACAAAAGATATGCTCATGGGATGAGTCTAAACGATAGCTGGGTCATCTCTCAGAGGAATTCCCCATGATTCAATTATACGTGAACAGCACATGACGGCGGTCTAAAAATCAATGGAGGGCGTCTGTGGCCGTGAGATAACGTTTTACCCAAGAGAGGCATCACCAATACCAATAATTAATTAAAGCTAGCCAAACCACTACCGAAGGATAAATAAGCCACTGTGTTACGCTCATCTGAAGAACTGGACCAAGGTGCAGCATGGTAGGCATACATTGTACTTTTAATAAAAATGACACCGGAAAAAACAACAAGATACAAAAACGAACGTAAAGCTATATGCAGTGCAGAAAGCAACTACACACAAACAAGATCCCACAATCACAGGTGGGAAAGAGGGCTGCCTAAGTATGATCCCCAATCAGAGACAACGATAAACTGATGCCTCTGATTGGGAACCATACTAGGCCAACAAAGAAATAGAAACATAGATATGCCCACCCAAGTCACACCCTGACCTAACAAAATAGAGAATAAAAAGGCTTTCTAAGGTCAGGGCGTGACATACTGGTTGTTCCTATGTAGCCAACCACTGACACAGTCACTGTCTGCTTCTCCAAAGAACAGCTGGGTGGAATATTATGGCTAGGTGGCCTATTTCTTCTACACTAATGTCTTATACTCACTATACAGGCATGGCATAGACGTTCACATCATTAGGGCAAAGTCAAATAAGCTGAACATCTGTTTTTCCATACTCTTCCCGGGTCTCTGCTCATTTTGGCCCATGCTGTAATTCAATAGCACACTTTGGGAGTGTGTGTGTGTGTGTGTGTGTGTGTGTGTGTGTGTGTGTGTGTGTGTGTGTGTGTGTGTGTGTGTGTGTGTGTGTGTGTGTGTGTGTGTGTGTGTGTGTGTGTGTGTGTGTGTGTGTGTGTGTGTGTGTGTGGGTCTGTGTGTGTGGAGTGTGAAGTATGTGTGTGTGAAAGTATTCCCTCTTGACACTACACAGCTGGCCGCCTGCACTCAGGGCCAGCCAGGCGAAGTTACCAAGCGGTGCTTCTGGAGTTACACTCTTCCCTAACTCCCTGAAACAAACACCCCAAAAAGTATTGACCCTATGAAGGAATCCCACCTTTTTTGAAACAGTCCAGTTCTGCCTCAGTGTTCCTCTTCACACTTGGAATAGCAGTGTGTGGAAACAAGGCACCGGCTGGACAAATACACAATACACAATATGGTTTTGGTCTGTTTTTTCATATTCCATGTAGGCTTCTGTAGGGTCTTGTTTCCTTTTTTTGTGGTTTACCACTGCTGTTGATAAACACAAGAGACTCTCAATTGAAATATATATATATACACTGCTCAAAAAAATAAAGGGAACACTTAAACAACACAACCTAGATCTGAATGAAAGAAATAATCTTATTAAATACTTTTTTCTTTACATAGTTGAATGTGCTGACAACAAAATCACACTAAAATAATCAATGGAAATCCAATTTATCAACCCATGGAGGTCTGGATTTGGAGTCACACTCAAAATTAAAGTGGAAAACCACACTACAGGCTGATCCAACTTTGATGTAATGTCCTTAAAACAAGTCAAAATGAGGCTCAGTAGTGTGTGTGGCCTCCACATGCCTGTATGACCTCCCTACAATGCCTGGGCATGCTCCTGATGAGGTGGCGGGTGGTCTCCTGAGGGATCTCCACCCAGACCTGGACTAAAGCATCTGCCAACTCCTGGACAGTCTGTGGTGCAACGTGGCGTTGGTGGATGGAGCGAGACATGATGTCCCAGATGTGCTCAATTGGATTCAGGTCTGGGGAACGGGCGGGCCAGTCCATAGCATCAATGCCTTCCTCTTGCAGGAACTGCTGACACACTCCAGCCACATGAGGTCTACCATTGTCTTGTATTAGGAGGAACCCAGGGCCAACCGCACCAGCATATGGTCTCACAAGGGCTCTGAGGATCTCATCTCGGTACCTAATGGTAGTCAGGCTACCTCTGGCGAGCACATGGAGGGCTGTGCGGGCCCCCCAAAGAAATGCCACCCCACACCATGACTGACCCACTGCCAAACCGGTAATGCTGGAGGATGTTGCAGGCAGCAGAACGTTCTCCACGGCGTCTCCAGACTCTGTCACGTCTGTCACATGTGCTCAGTGTGAACCTGCTTTCATCTGTGAAGAGCACAGGGCGCCAGCGGCGAATTTGCCAATCGTGGTGTTCTCTGGCAAATGCCAAACGTCCTGCACGGTGTTGGGCTGTAAGCACAACCCCCACCTGTGGACGTCGGGCCTTCATACCACCCTCATGGAGTCTGTTTCTGACCGTTTGAGCAGACACATGCACATTTGTGGCCTGCTGGAGATCATTTTGCAGGGCTCTGGCAGTGCTCCTCCTGCTCCTCCTTGCACAAAGGCAGAGGTAGCGGTCCTGCTGCTGGGTTGTTGCCCTCCTACGGCCTCCTCCACGTCTCCTGATGTACTGGCCTGTCTCCTGGTAGCGCCTCCATGCTCTGGACACTACGCTGACAGACACAGCAAACCTTCTTGCCACAGCTCGCATTGATGTGCCATCCTGGATGAGCTGCACTACCTGAGCCACTTGTGTGGGTTGTCATGCTACCACTAGAGTGAAAGCACCACCAGCATTCAAAAGTGACCAAAACATCAGCCAGGAAGCATAGGAACTGAGAAGTGGTCTGTGGTCTCCACCTGCAGAACCACTCCTTTATTGGGGGTGTCTTGCTTATTGCCTATAATTTCAACCTGTTGTCTATTCCATTTGCACAACAGCATGTGAAATGTATTGTCAATCAGTGTTGCTTCCTAAGTGGACAGTTTGATTTCACAGAAGTGTGATTGACTTGGAGTTACATTGTGTTGTTTAAGTGTTCCCTTTATTTTTTTGAGCAGTGTATATATATATATATATATATATATATATATATATATATATATATATATATATATACATTTTTTTTCACTTCAGGACTAGGCTTAATCTGGGAAACTGACCCCTGAACTTCATAATAATCAAAGTAGTGTAGGATTTCTGGGCTGTTCTTGATATTACTGATATTTTTCATCCATGGAATCCATCTTTGGAATCCATCTTTGACAATCATCTCCATCTGTTGTTTACAGGGGTACATGGATGCCAACAAGTGCATCGAGGAGCTACTCAAACAGCTGGAAGAAGAGCGGAGGAATGTCCGAAGGTAAGAGAGGATCCTCAATCTCCTTTGTGACAGCTGCTGCTATTTGCCAATAAATATCAACAGCTGAACGCAATCTATTCTCAACGAGAACCAGCCGAACAATGTTGTTTAGTTCGGGAAGCTGACACAATGCTTTGTGTGCAGTCTTGGTGAGAAAATGCTATTGTGAAGTGATGGTAAGGACAAGGTTGCTAAAGGTGGGGAAAGACAAAGACGTACGTTCAGTCCATTTCAGTTTTGGGGTTGGCTGGGGACATTTCTCATGGAGACAATGGGGATGTGGAGAGGCCAAACTCATGACCTTGGCCCTCAAACCTATCCTTAGACTCTTGACTCTCCATGTCAAAAGAGCTGGTTTCCCCCCATCCAGGAACAATTTTCCCCTTGAGCGAGCAGGGAGGCCTGGGAGACCCAGGGTGGATGGTGGGGGTTAGAGGTTGACCGCTGACCAGGGCCTTTGCTACGGCAGACCTGCTTTCAATAGAAGGGTAAGGAAGTGGTGTGTAAAAGAATGATTGTCTTGTCCACAGTCTCACTCACACTAATTTAGAAGAGGAGACCCTTCCTCTTTTGACCAGGAAAGTGACCTAATAACAGGTTTAGAGGGGCTTGGTTGTTATTGTGTGGACTGGCCCATGGGAGTGGTTGGGGTCTTCTCACTAGTGGCTGTTTGGAATCCATGAACTTGCTTAGACCTGGAGGGACATTGGGGACAGCGGGGGCAATAGCTAGGGTGGTTTACCCTAAGGTTTTAGTGATCTTTGTTTAGTTTTGCTCAGGATTTTTAATTTGTGTGTTTGCGTAAATCTTTTCTGCACGTAAAACTGAATGATATTCTAATTCGATAATGATAATTTAGTCTATTCAACATTTTCTTCCAGTAGCTCATATAGATAATCACTTACCTACAAATACTTAAAACTGACTTACGTATAATTACAATATTCAAATTCATGGTAATAAACCTCCTTAGAATAAGCTACGCTGACAGACCTGACAGACCAGATCCTAGGGATTGTGGCGCTTTGCTTCAGATGTTGCTCAATAGTGTTAGTGACAGTGATAAATTACTCCACACATTCTTTTGTTGGGCTGAAGCAGAAACTCAGGACTGATAAAGACAGGCACGCCTCCTTCCCCTTATTACGCTGTGTCTTACGGCTACATTATCAAGAGGACTTACATTGTATTCCTCCTTTTTTCCTGGGAATATGGAGGCAATCAATCCATCAAGAAGATGGAGAGAGAACAAATTGAATTTCACTAATTGAGTGCTTGTTATTTCTGTGTCCTACTGACCCAATGCAAACATTTATTTATACAGTTTATCACATTATAAGGTAGTATTAAACAGACGTAGGATATTGTACCTGGTTTCAATATTACGTGCCATACTGTAAATGCCCTTTGTTTGATATTTTTACTACATTGTTAGGAGCTAGTAACACAAGCGTTTCGCTGCACCCTGTATAACATCTGCTAAACTGTGTATGCGACCAATAAACTTTGATTTGATTTGATGCTCTATTCCACTTATACTTCCACTTGTACTGTGCTTTCAAAATACCCCTCCATATACCCCTCAAAATACTCCTGAAGAGAGGCATAATAAGTCATGTCAAACTGTGTATGAATTGCAGGAAATGCGTTTTAAAATGTCAAAAGAAATTCCGGGGGAGGAGCCCCGGACCCCTTTCTACTGTTCGACCCCCCCCCCAATATCTACACCACAATTTTGCCATTGCTATGTATTGTAATTGCAGGCTAAAAGCAGATCACAAATCAAATTATTTTTAAAATATATGAAAATGTCTGCCAATGAATACAAGAAAGCTCACTCCAAAAACACAGCTTTTGCCAGTGTTCTCATCATATGTAAAACCCATCTGTTCCATAATATAGTCCTCCTTGTATCCACTCCTTTCCACAACACTCTCCATCACACACACACACACACACACACACACACACACACACACACACACACACACACACACACACACACACACACACACACACACACACACACACACACACACACACACACACACACACACACACACACACACACACACACACACACACACACACAGCAACACTGGCCGAAGGAGCACAACAAAATCACAGTGGGGTACTGTCGCGGCATCGCTCATTATTTCATTAACTCTGATGACGTCCATGACCAACACAAACAAAGGTTCCACAGCCCTGTGTCAACATCAGATTGAAAACCTCCAAACAAGACAAGACATGTCATGATGCATCATGTAAGCTTTCCTTATGATTGTTACGGTTATATCTGGTTCTCTCTGATCGTATCAGATACAGGTTGATTGTATGTGGAAATGATTGGCCAAAAGATGGATTCACAGTAGACGTATTTGACCAAACAACAATATTAAGTCTATATCATATACATCTATTTCTATAAGTGAGTGACAGCTTTCTCTCTGTTTAGACAGTGAGCTATTGAATGGGAGCAGGCGTGATTTGGATGAGGACATATGGATGCTGCTTTAGGACACTAAAAAGCATGACTGGCCGGGTGGAAGGTCACGTGCCCTGTCTGAAAAGCTGCCGCGTCGAGGGAACAGAAATATATAATCTTCCTTGGCCTTGGATTAAAACAATGCAGATTAGTTTTTGTTCCCTCTTTCTGCCAATTCCTCCTTTTTCCCTTCATCTCCTCCTTCTTGGCCTCTGTCCATGTGTCTGCGTGTATGGTTGGGATTGCTTGTGGTCTTATCTTATGTAATAAAAGTGTTTTTCATTCCATACTAAATCTCCTTTGGGTATCTGTGTCAACATTTTATGTAGAATGCTGTCCGTTGATCAGCCAAGTGGCCAAAGCTGGTCTCACCTGGCCTTACCCTTAGCAGATGGTGTGCGTCTTTGTTTGTCTGTGACCCCTCCACACCTTGGAGGACTCAGGGTAGCAGGGAGGTGGGGTGGGGGAGCAGGGGAGAATGGGTACACTGCTGGAGATCTATGGATGATCGTCTCTTAGGCTATGAGGACCGGCAAGTCGTGCATCTGCAGCCCCTCCTGAATGGACATTAACCAGGACATCTGCTAATCAATAAACTATTTATCATCTTTAGAGAGGAATTATCCCTCCAAATTTGAGTGAAGTGGGAGGTCTGGCAGTTGGTTTTGATAGATTATCGGTCCATTTTGAATTACAAATATCTTTGTTTGGATGTATTTCTCTTTGGGTGTAAAAGCAGTGGAAAGCAACTCTTTATCGTTCTCTAACGTTCAGCTACTTGGAATAAATCTATACTGTATTCCCATAGCTGTCCTTCATTTGTCTATGTGTGTCCTTGCCTGATCAGGACATTACCACTACTCACTAGTACTACAGTATATTATGCTTAGATGGTGAATTATAGCCACCAGAGCAGTGTGCTCATTTACCAGTTTAGCTTGCAAATGGGATTTCATCCATAGTAAATGGACATATTTTCCTTCTGAATTCCTTCTAATTTATTTGGCCAGTAATCCCTCCCTTCATGAAATTACAGTGTCTCAGTTGAAGACCCTAATGCAGCATTATGATCATCAAAAACAGTTCATAGTTTAGTATATGATTAAATACATCTTTATCGAGTTCCATTTTGGGCGCAGACTGAGGAACACTTTAATTGAAAGTGAGCCCATGTGTGTGTGTGTGTGTGTGTGTGTGTGTGTGTGTTCATCCACTATTATGATAGCACGCCAACGGAGGAGGCTTTTCCTACGCTGATGTTAACGGCTTGTGACTGTGTCTGTGCGGCTCACTGATGTTACTACAAGGCATGTCTCGACCTCAAAGACGCCTCTGTGCCTCCACCGCCGCTGTAATCCTGTGTGGAAGTATGCGGCCCTCTCTCCCTCTCTCCCTCTCCAGATGATGAGGATAGGGCCAAGCCTTACCTTGGCACGCCCCACAACGCGACGACGCACCCCAAGGCTCTGTTCTGCAGCCGTCGCACTTGGGTGAAAGCCATGCATTTGACAACTGTAATTGGATAAGTTGACCAGTCTAATGCTTTAATTTGATCATGCTAAGCCCCCCACCAGAGACCTAATACGGTCAATTATGTATTTATGTGCCCTCCTGTGAGTGAGAGACTTAGCCTAATTCATTGATTAGAGGTCAGTTCCCCCCGATAGTTGGAGATGAATTAATCCATTGGTTTTCTATAGAAATGTTCTGCAGAGAGATTCCCCCTCCCCCTCTTTTTACCCTCAGCAAACTCTCATCAAATGAATGTTTGTATTTGATGGGATTCGGTTAAATATGTTTATTTTAGTAATCAGTGGTTATGTTATTATCGAGCTCTTACATGTGTGTCCTGATGAAAATAGTGTACTTTGAGCTACTCAAGAGTTAATTCTGAACAGGGAACTGAACAATGCTTGAGGAAATATGCACCATGTGCTTTTAGCCTGTACATTCCATCTTTTATTAGCATAAAGCTAACTTTAGCTTAGTCTAAGCTTAGTCTTAGCTTAGTCTTAGCTTAGCCTAAGTTTAGCTGCTTAGTTTAGTCTTTAATCCGAGTACCGTGGAGAGCTGTGCTCACTGTTGTGCATCTTGTTGGTCAGTACTGCACTGTACTACCTATCAATTGAAGATGAACTCATATAAATAGACCAGATGATGAAAACACTTCGGCCAATTAGTTCAAGCCTGACACTGTTGTTGACCCATAACACAAGTCAGCCATGGCTGCCACAGTACATTATATGGATCTCCAACCACTAACATCAACCCAGTCTGGTCCAGTGCTGTTTATGTCTGTGGCTACTGTAAGATAGCCTGGTTAAACCAAACGGAAACACTGCATTCACCAGTGATCACAATTGAACTCCGCATTCAGTCTGGTTTAACCAGGCTTAACTGTAGGCTAACTGTAAGAGCCCGTGGGTCTCCCGTGATTTATCAGTATGGCCAGGCCTGGCTAAAAACATGCATCAATTTTATGGCGCTTATGAGAGGAAGAGGTTAATCGAATGGGTTAATGAAGCTTTTTATTGATACGTTCTCAAGGTCGCGTCGTCTTAACTCGCCGTATTATCCCTGTGCTATTGTACAGTGGAGAAGGAAAGCACTTAGGCTAGTGACTGAAATGTTATGCCGGTCCTTTATCCACTCACCACCCCCACCATTCAGACCACATACTACCACAGTAGCGTCCTTGTGGGCCATGCATATCTCTTTATGATATACTCAAGGTCAATCATAAGCTAAGTGGTCATCTACAGTAGCGGCCATTTTGAATTTGAAAGCATCCTGTTACTTAAGATGAGTGTTTGTGTGCTTGTGTTCAATTCTTACATGACCGAGGTCAATGGTAGGCTATACAAAGAAGGGCTCTGTAAAATCTGTTCTAACCTCAGGGGTCTTTCCTGGTTAAATAGGTTGAATAAATAAACAATATTATACAACATTATAATAGAGGGACTTTTGTTGTGCTGCTTACAGTACTGTAGGTCCATTGAGTGGAGGTATTAGGACTGTTCTTGTGGAAAATCAGATCCGGTGAAGAAGAGTGATCACTGTGGCATTGTGTAATTACTAATGAACACTGGTATTTACCCAACCAACCCGATGGCTTCCACATCATTAATCTCATGATGCCTGCTATGCTAACTATAGCACCACATGCACACATCACAACGCTTCAGCCACTATGTTGTTCTATTTTCAGCAAAATGGGTGGCATCTACAGTTGTGATGTTTTGAGTCTTTGTTAGTACAGTATATCAGGTGAGTGATTATTTCCTGAGATGTTTTGAGTGGAGTTCCTTAGCTTTATTCTCAAGGTAAGCTAGTAGGCTAACAATGTTTTTGCTCTTTTGTATGTATTCACCAAAGCATGCAGTTGTTTTGACTGACACGGTCGCTTTTAACCGTTTGGAGGTACATCTTTGTATTGAGATGTGTGGCGAGATAGAGGATGTGCAGGTTTGGCGCAGTATGATTCTGGAAGTCACAGTGGCTGCATCTGTGCTGTTCACCTCCAGCCAAATACCAGACTGACTCAGTCAACATTTGGGTTTGGGTGCTATTAATGAATTCAACCAGGCTGTATGATTTCAGTACTGATTTGTTTTACAGTATTTATTGCTTTATAACATTGTATATGCTGTAGGTTTTGTGGTCCTTTTTAGCTCATGTGGTAGAGCATGGTGCTTATGACGCCAGGGTAGTGAGTTCGATTCCTGGGGCCACCTATACTTAAAATATATGCACACAAGTCGCTTTGGATAAAAGTGTCTGCTAAATGGCATATATTATTAAATGTTATTATACACTGCTCAAAAAAATAAAGGGAACACTTAAACAACACAATGTAACTCCAAGTCAATCACACTTCTGTGAAATCAAACTGTCCACTTAGGAAGCAACACTGATTGACAATAAATGTCACATGCTGTTGTGCAAATGGAATAGACAACAGGTGGAAATTATAGGCAATTAGCAAGACACCCCAATAAAGGAGTGGTTCAGCAGGTGGTGACCACAGACCACTTCTCAGTTCCTATGCTTCCTGGCTGATGTTTTGGTCACTTTTGAATGCTGGCAGTGCTTTCACTCTAGTGGTAGCATGAGACGGAGTCTACAACCCACACAAGTGGCTCAGGTAGTGCAGCTCATCCAGGATGGCACATCAATGCAAGCTGTGGCAAGAAGGTTTGCTGTGTCTGTCAGCGTAGTGTCCAGAGCATGGAGGCGCTACCAGGAGACAGGCCAGTACATCAGGAGACATGGAGGAGGCCGTAGGAGGGCAACAACCCAGCAGCAGGACCGCTACCTCCACCTTTGTGCAAGGAGGAGCAGGAGAAGCACTGCCAGAGCCCTGCAAAATGACCTCCAGCAGGCCACAAATGTGCATGTGTCTGCTCAAACGGTCAGAAACAGACTCCATGAGGGTGGTATGAGGGCCCGACGTCCACAGGTGGGGGTTGTGCTTACAGCCCAACACCGTGCAGGACGTTTGGCATTTACCAGAGAACACCAAGATTGGCAAATTCGTCACTGGCGCCCTGTGCTCTTCACAGATGAAAGCAGGTTCACACTGAGCACATGTGACAGACGTGACAGAGTCTGGAGACGCTGTGGAGAACGTTCTGCTGCCTGCAACATCCTCCAGCATGACCGGTTTGGCGGTGGGTCAGTCATGGTGTGGGGTGGCATTTCTTTGGGGGGCCGCACAGCCCTCCATGTGCTCGCCAGAGGTAGCCTGACTGCCATTAGGTACCGAGATGAGATCCTCAGACCCCTTATGAGACCATATGCTGGTGCGGTTGGCCCTGGGTTCCTCCTAATGCAAGACAATGCTAGACCTCATGTGGCTGGAGTGTGTCAGCAGTTCCTGCAAGAGGAAGGCATTGATGCTATGGACTGGCCCGCCCGTTCCCCAGACCTGAATCCAATTGAGCACATCTGGGACATCATGTCTCGCTCCATCCACCAACGCCACGTTGCACCACAGACTGTCCAGGAGTTGGCGGATGCTTTAGTCCAGGTCTGGGAGGAGATCCCTCAGAAGACCATCCGCCACCTCATCAGGAGCATGCCCAGGTGTTGTAGGGAGGTCATACAGGCACGTGGAGGCCACACACACTACTGAGCCTCATTTTGACTTGTTTTAAGGACATTACATCAAAGTTGGATCAGCCTGTAGTGTGGTTTTCCACTTTAATTTTGAGTGTGACTCCAAATCCAGACCTCCATGGGTTGATAAATTGGATTTCCATTGATTATTTTTGTGTGATTTTGTTGTCAGCACATTCAACTGTGTAAAGAAAAAAGTATTTAATAAGATTATTTCTTTCATTCAGATCTAGGATGTGTTGTTTAAGTGTTCCCTTAATTTTTTTGAGCAGTATATATATATTATTTTGTGTCAGCATAGTAATCATTGGTTAACCTACTGGTCACAGATCAGTTTGTGCTGTCTGGTCAATTTGGCATGCCAATGACCATAGGAATCGGCTATACAGGACTGATCTGGGATCAGGCAAATCATTGTCCTGTTTAGAGTAGTAAAGAATATGGTGTTTAATCCAAACCTACATCCCCCGCATGTCATGCTCCCCCCTAGCCATAGCCCTTGATGATGACTCTCAGTTCCATAGCATTACATAGAATTGTAATGACTCATGGTGTAATCATAACAACATACAGTAACTCAAGTCCTTCTGCTCACCCGATCTAGAATTCCTTACAATCAAGTGCCGGCCATTTTACCTAGCAAGAGAATTCTCGTCAGTTATAGTCACAGCTGTGTACATTCCCCCTCAAGCAGACACCAAGACGGCCATCAAGGAACTTCACTGGACTATATGTAAACTGGAAACCATACATCCTGAAGCTGCATTTATTGTAGCTGGAGATTTTAACAAAGCAAATTTGAGAACAAGTCTACCTAAATTCTTCCAGCATATTACATTACATATTACAAGACCATGGTGATTGCCTACGGAGCTGTGAAGGGAACGGCACCTCCATACCTTCAGGCTCTGATCAGGCCCTACACCCAAACAAGGGCACTGCGTTCATCCACCTCTGGCCTGCTGGCCCCCCTACCTCTGAGGAAGCACAGTTCCCGCTCAGCCCAGTCAAAACTGTTCGCTGCTCTGGCACCCCAATGGTGGAACAAGCTCCCTCACAACGCCAGGACAGCGGAGTCAATCACCACCTTCCGGAGACACCTGAAACCCCACCTCTTTAAGGAATACCTAGGATAGGATAAAGTAATCCTTCTAACCCCCCCCCCCCTTAAAAGATTTAGATGCACTATTGTAAAGTGGTTGTTCCACTGGATATCATAAGGTGAATGCACCAATTTGTAAGTCGCTCTGGATAAGAGCGTCTGCTAAATGACTTAAATGTAAATGTAAATATTGATTGCGCAACGCGCATGCGCAATACCCTCGACCACTGCTACTCTAACTTCCGCATGCATACAAAGCCCTACCACGCCCTCCGCTCTGCTAATCCGACCACGACGCCATCGTGCTCCTTCCGTCTTATAGGCAGAAACTCAAACAGGGTATACCAGTGACGAGAACCATTCATCGCTGGTCCAACCAATCGTAAGTCACGCTTCAAGATTGTTTTGATCACGCGGACTGGAATATGTTCCGGTCAGCCTCAGAGAACAACATCGACCTTTACGCTGACACGGTGAGTACGGTTATAAAGAAGTGCATGGGAGATGTTGTACCCACTGTGACTATTAAAACCTACCCTAACCAGATAGCGGCATTTGTGCAAAACTGAAAGCGTGATCCACTGCATTTAACCGTGGAAAGGTGTCTGGGAATATGTCTGAATATAAACAGTGTAGCTATTCCCTCTGCAAGGCAATAAAACAAGCGAAATGCCAGTACAGGGACAATGTGGAGTCGCAATTCAACGGCTTAGACACAAGATGTATGTGGCAGTGTCTACAGGAAATCACGGACTACAAAAAGAAATCCAACCACGTCACTGACACCAACGTTTCGCTTCCAGACAAACTAAACACCTTCTTTGCCCACTTTGAGGATAATACAGTGCCACCATCGCGGCCTGCTAACAAGGACTGCACCCCCCTTCCTTCTTCTCCGTGGCTGATGTGAGTAAAACATTTAAACGTGTTAACCCTCGCAAGGCTGCTGGCCCAGACGGCATCCCTAGCCACGTCCTCAAAGCATGCGCAGACCTGCTGGTTGATGTGTTTACGGATATATTCAATCGCTCCCTATCCCAGTCTGTTGTCCCCACATGATTCAAAATAGCTACCATTATTCCTGTACCCAAGAAGGCAAAGATAACTGAACTAAATGACTACTGCTTCGTAGCACTCACTTCTGTCATCATGAAGTGCTTTGAGAGACTGGTCAAGGATCATATCACCTCCACCTTACCGGCCACCCTAGACCCACTTCAGTTTGCATACCGCCCCAACAGGTCCACAGACGACGCAATCGGCATCACACTGCACACTACCCTATCCCATCTGGACAAAAGGAATACATATGTAAGAATGCTGTTCATTGACTATAGCTCAGCATTCAACACCATAGTACCCTCCAAGCTCATCATCAAGCTGGAGGTCCTGGGTCTCAACCCCGCCCTGTGCAATTGGGTCCTGGTCTGTCTGACGGGCTGTCCCCAGGTGGTGAAGGTAGGAAACAACATCTCCACTTCACTGACCCTCAACACTGGGGCCCCACAAGGGTGCGTGCTCAGCCCCCTCCTGTACTCCCTGTTCACCCACGACTGCGTGGCCATGCACACCTTCAACTCAATCATCAAGTTTGCAGACGACACAACAGTAGTGGGCTTGATTACCAACAACGACGAGACGGCTTACAGGGAGGAGGTGAGGGAACTCAGAGTGTGGTGTCAGGAAAACAACCTCTCACTCAACGTCAACAAAACAAAGGAGATGATTTTGGACTTCAGGAAACAGCAGAGGGGGTGCTCCCTCTGCTGTTTCCTGAAGTCCAAAATCATCTCCTTTGTTTGTGGACCTGTTGGGGCGGTATCCGCATTGAAGGGACAGCAGTGGAGAAGGTGGAAAGTTTTAAGTTCCTCGGCGTACATATCACAGACAAACTGAAATGGTCCAGTCACACAGACAGTATTGTGAAGAAGGCGCAACAGAGCCTCTTCAACCTCAGGAGGCTGAAGAAATTTGGTTTGTCACCCAAAACCCTGACAAACTTTTACAGATGCACAATCGAGAGCATCCTTTCGGGCTGTATCACAGCCTGGTACGGCAACTGCACCGCCCTCAACCGCAAGGCTCTCCAGAGGGTGGTGCGGTCTGCACAACGCATCACTGGGGGCAAACTACTTGCCCTCCATGACACCTATAGCACCTGATGTCACAGGAAGGCCAAAAAGATCATCAAGGACATCAACCACCCGAGCCACTGCCTGTTCACACCACTACCATCCAGAAGGCGAGGTCAGTACAGGTGCATCAAAGCTGGGACCGAGAGATTGAAAAACAGCTTCTATCTCAAGGCCATCAGACTGCTAAACAGCAGTTACTAACTCAGAGAGGCTGCTGCCTACATTGAGACCCAATCACTGGCCACTTTAATAAATGGATCACTATTCACGTTATACAATGCACTCCAAATAATGCCACTTTAATAATGTTTACATATCTTATATTATTCATATCACATGTATATACTGTATTTTATACCATCTATAGCACCTTGCATATGCAGCTCGGCCATCGCTCATCCATATACTGACATGTACATATTCTCATTCACCCCTTTAGATTTGTGTGTATTAGGTAGTTGGGAATTGTTAGATTACTTGTTAGATACTACTGCACTGTTGGAAGTAGAAGCACAAGCATTTCACTACACTATTAACATCTGCTAACGATGTGTATGTGACAAATACAAATTGATTTGAAGTGTCATTGTACGAAGGAATCTTCTGTAACGGGGAGTTTTGTTTAAGAGCCGTGATGCTCGGTCTGAAAATTAACACTCATCGCTTACGTTACGGTTTTGGAAGCATAAGGACCTTACCTTTCATATTGGCGATAAATCATTTGATACACACCTTTATGGGGTTAGTGTTCCCACACGGCCATATCTCCAGGTTACAGCTCGTGTTTACGGAAACCAACCGGAAGACCGAAGGACAACCTTAGCTATCTACATCTAGTATGTTCTGATCACCTGTGTGGAACGGAAGAAGGCCACCAGAAATGTGTTGTCACTGAAAAATACTGTCGGCTGCAACTGTGATAAGGCCGGTTAAAACAGTGTAGAGTTTAGATTTTACAGTGTAGATTTTGCTTTTGTGAAATGATTTTGATGTGATATGAAAGCAGAGGGATTTATGTTTCTAGAACCGTAATGCAATTGAGAATCGATTCACGTTTAGATGGAGTATTTGGCTGTTTTGGCTTCCAGAGCCAGCACCTCTGAAAAGAACATATAAGGTCCTTGGACCTTAAGGAGCAACGGTAGGTTCCTTAAGAGTACATCTTGGGCTACCTACCCCCATTCCCTTGAGTAGCACAGTCAGGCTAGGAAGGGTGTCACAGACAAACCTGCACCCCCAACATATCACGCCATCCCATTCCCTTGCTTAATGGAACATGACAGAGGCACATTATCACAGATCGCACTCATCATGTTACACATTCAATCTGGCCCCCAACAAAATGTTAAATGGCTGTTCCAGTTTGCGGTCAGTGGGGCCGCTCCAAGGTGGACGATCACAGCTCAGATGATTTCCATAGTCTGACTGCTGTCTCGAGCGGTGGTTGAGAGCAGTGTAGCCCGAGCGGGGTAGCCTGTGTGTGGTTTGGGTAAATAAACGTCCATGTCTACACTATGGCATTCCCACCGCTCGTCTCAACATGCAAACAGCCCAAGGGAGTAGCCTGTTGACAACTAAAAATATGCTATAAACACTTCTGAGGTAGCTTCAAAAGGGTATTTAGACTTTAGCGTACCTCATTTAGTGTTCAGACATTCAGACATGTATAGAAATGCTTGGAAGTTGTGTATGTCTGAGCCAATAAGATGTGGTAAATAGTGTTTGAGGCCCTGAAGATTAAGGGGGTGAAGACATTTATACACACGCACACACACCATTGCATTTTATCCCATGATTATCTCCCCCTGATTAGCGAGTTTCTGGGGGGGAACACAGACCTTGACGACGACGACGGCGGCAGACACTGGTCACGTAACGCGCTCAACTAAGTGACGCACGTCATCAACCTCCTCTGTCCTCCCTCTGCTCTCGTAAGTCTCTCTGGATAAGAGCGTCTGCTAAATGACGTAAATGTAAATGTTAATAAACCCTTCCAGATTAATGTCATTAATGTCTGATGGCTGGGGGATTGTGGTCGCTTTTTACCAAGGAGGACAGGAGGAGAGCCCCCCTCAACTCCCATTCCCACCCACCACCACCCCCTGTCAACCCTGTCTCCCCCTCCACTTCCTCTCCCAGCAGTACCACCATCCACCACCCACTCCCCACCTTTCAGTGGAATGCTAGCCCGTTGGTGATGGTTAACGGGGGGATGGTAGTAGTAGTAGTAGTGGACCCAGTCAGGTTGTGTGTGTGGGGTATGTTGGCACCCATGTGTTTCTAAACATTGGAATCTGTCACTGACACCACTGGCAGTGAAGTAAGCAGGGCCTCCTAATGAGTTGAGAAGATCGCTCACCACACACACACACACACACACACACACACACACACACACACACACACACACACACACACACACACACACACACACACACACACACACACACACACACACACACACACACACACACACACACACACACACACACACACACACACACACCCCTGGACATGTTGTTACTCTTCTAATACAATGTCCATGTGGTGGAAGTCCAAACAAACAGAGCTTCCTGTTTCGGGGGGATCGGACTCTGCTATGAATGACTTGGCTTGGTCTGCTGGTTTCTGTCTCACTACAGACAAGCTGTGTTTCTGTGTGTCCATTTTGGATCCCGTTGTAGACATGGCCATCGCTCAATGTTTGGGGGCGTGCAGTTTATTGAATTAAAGTGGGGCGACTCCTCAATATTTCTTGATTATGTATCCGTTCCTGTTGACTTCTGAGTCCATTTATCTTTTTTTATCCAAACAGGACAATGGGACCAAATTGATGACCACCTGCTCTAGAAATCAAATTAGACCCACACCACATATTCAGATTGTGTGTGTGTGTGTGCATGTGTGTGTGTATGACACATCTGCAACTTATGATAAATGCAATAAAGCTTGATGCATGACACTTCGGTCATATTCAATATAATTAGCCGTCGTCAATCTTCCCTGTTATTATGATGAATAGGTTTCTCACTGTCAATTTTATGGGACACAACGATCCAGTAATGAAAATGTGTAGTCTTGACACGCCAAGATTTTACAATCACGACACAAACGTTCCAGCTGATGTTGCGTCCTCTAGCCGGTTCAAATGTTGACTTTCAGATCCTGCGTGTTCTCACTGCAATGTGCACGTTTCTAGTTTTACCCCCATCTAATTAACTCCAAACTTTCTGCCACCCAATATGCGGTGGTATGTGCATGTTGATTTTTCACCCAACTACAACTTTCCTCTTTGGTTGTGGTGCTACTAATTACTCATGTGTTTAGCGTAATTGTTCATTTAGCGACATTAGCGACTAGTGAATGTTGGGCAGAGGGACCATGATTGGCTAGGCCGGGAGTAGCTCTTCCTTTCTCTTCCTCTTTATTTTAACAAGGACTGCTTTTGCCTGCCGGGACCCTTTCAATTTCCCTTTCACCCCTCCAGTGTCTGCCCCCTTTTCACAGTGGAGGGGGGAGACAATGGAGAGGGGTCCCCTCCCCCTTCCTCTCCACTTCTCCCCCATTTCTCCCCCCTCTACCCTCGTAGGCGTCCTGTGCGAGATGCTCGGGGCTTTGGTTTGTCACAGCCATTCAGCTGAGACTGATTGTGATTGCGGCAGATGGGCTGGAGTTTGTCCCAGGAAGCCAGGCCTCTCTCACTCTCTCTCGCTCTCTCTCTCTCTCTCTCGCTCTGAAAAGAGCTCAGTCAGAAACATCTCAAGCCGAGCTCCACTCACGTCCCTGAACCCCCCCCCCCCCCCGCCCCCTCACTGCTGTCACCCACCCCTTCCCCATCTCTCCTCACCCCCCTTCATCTCCCTTCATCTCCCCAGAGGAAAGTGCCACCTTCAGAGCCAGCAGCCATCTCACCCCTCCCTACACCCTCCACCCCCCAACACATGTTAAACGTCCTGTAGCTTGAGCAGGAGAAAAGCGCTGAGGCACATAAAGAGGAGGGACCTCGAGAGTGAGACAGAGAGAGAGAGAGAGAGAGAGAGAGACTGTGTGAGAGCGGCAGAGTATGTAACGCGAGTGTGAGCGAGAGAGGGGCAGAGAGGGAGAGAGACAGAGGAGAAAGTGAGAAACAGCATTGAGAGGCAGCAGTGTGCATGTTGTCAGAGGGAGAGAGAGAGCGAGAACGAGAGAGGCAGAGTGATAGAAACACACGCAGTGTGTGAGAGTGAGGACAGGCAGAGGTTGTGTGTAGAGCAAGTCAGAGAGAGAGAAAGAGGGAGTGCAATAGAAAGAGAGAGGCTCAGAGAGAGAGAGGGCGATTGCTGTTCTGCGCAGTTGTCACACCGAGCACAGGGCTGCATTGTGGATGTAAACTTTATCGTGGGTGGGATCAGTGGCTTGCAGCAGCTGCTGTGCAGTGCAGCGTGCAGCAGGATTACCATGTGTGTCAGCTGAAGACAGAACACCAGGATGCATCACCTCAGGCATGGTAAGGAGAACACCTAGACGCTCATAACACCGCCACTCTTTTCCTTTTAAGACAGGAGATGTCCCTTTAAGAGTGGCAATGTCCCTTTAAGACAGGAGATGTCCCTTTAAGACATGGGACTTCAGCATTATTTCTTCTCCTATTTTGTGAACTGGGGGCATCAAGCTTCTGTATCAGGTGCATAGGCTTCTACGTGACCAATAATAGTAGGTTATTATGTTGGGCTTAAAGGTGTTGTGTTTTCTTTCTGTTGTCATTTCATGTTGCCTTGAATTTCAGCCAGGTGTGTCCTTTAAGTTGCAAGGAGCCGCAAAGTTAAATGCAGTGTACGTGCTCCCTTGCTGCGTGTGTGTTGTTGATTGTAGCGTTGTCATATTAGACCGGTTGTGCCTCTTTAAATCGGGGTCAGCTTGCTGTGCGGTGTTTGTCCAACTGGTTCCGATGGGCGTGTAGCCTAACGTTA